>NW_027130204.1:1200000-1560000 GCF_026122565.2 Emydura macquarii macquarii | reverse complement strand
ATGGACGAAGAGCAATCTCCATTAGCTGACAGGCAGGCAGGGTGATAAATGCCCCCGACGAAGGGGAAGGAATTGCGTAAAATAAAGAAGCATGTTCCAACAAGTCTTGTCAAAATTGTATTGATTTAATCATCTGCAGAAATACACATTCTTGGTTACTGTAGCGTGCACCGTGGGTGCAGTTTAGAGCAGCAGCCACTCCACGCTCTCCCTCATTGGGTCCGAAGGTGATGGAGTGCAAGACAAACTGCCTTCTAATTCTTTTTTTTTTTTTTAATGTTGTATCACAAAGGGCTATTAATCCTTTTTTAGCTTTATTTAGGACTTACAACAAAGCAGGTAGCCATTGGTAGCCCAGGCGTGTTTAAGTACGCATTCCAGGGGGTGGGGAAGGTAATTATTTACTGGTTTGAACGCTTGGGGTGGGGTGGGGGACCTGAGGTCATGGCTTTGTGACAGACAGAAATGGGGCTAAAAGGCAACCACAGCAGGTGCAAAAAAAAAGTGGGAGCTTCTTTCCAGGCTAGGGAGTTGGGACGCTCTGACCACTGATTCCTGGCCCTCGGTCAAACGCCTCCCGGCATAAATTACCGATTAGATATCCTTTTGATTTCAGAGCTGCCAATATTCCAGGGCTGTTTCAGACTGGAAAATAAAAATGACACCAGGTGACAGCAGAATACCATGTGGCTCAGCTCCAATTCATTTTCCACTTTGCAGAACCGGTGACTCCACGTTGAGAATAGGCCTTTGAGGCGGGTGGGTGGGGGCAGCGGGTGAAGAATGGAGCCATTGTGATTCTGCTGCCTTCTCACCAGTAAGTGCCGCTCTGTCAGATGGTCAGGGATCATTGCCCTTGTGGCATGGTCACTCTCTCATTGGACGTTGGGGCTGGCTAATCAGCCCGGCACTGGTGGCAGCTGACTGGCTGGAATCCTGGACACTGATGGAATCTGGTAATAAAGGAAGGAGAAGGCCTTCGTGGACCAGGCTGGCAAGGGACCGTGTCTTTCTGACGTCGTTTGCTATCCAGTGTCAGGGAAACAATTCCCCCCATTAAACAAACAATATGCCAGCCACTTTCAGGCTCTGTCACTCACCGTCAGCTTCTGCGGCAGCAGTCTGGCAGGCTCTGGCACCCTCACACAGCTTTGATCTCCTCCCAGAGGGGCTCCCAGACTGAATGAGGGCAGTGCCCCCGGAGGGCACATTCTGCTCCTGCTGACGACAGCGGGAATCCAGCGCGACTCCGGCGAGGTGAATGGACACATTCTGGATTTGCACTGGTGTCACTGAGCATGGAACTGGGCTCACGGTGGAGCCAGACAAGGATGCCCAGTGGGGAAGGAGTGTACCAAAGACAGAAGTGTCTACCCCCAAGGGTGCTGTCCCCAGGGGGAGGATGACAGCATGAAGAAGAGGGGGCTTTAGGACAGTGGGAGGCAGTGTTTGCCTAGTGGACTGGGTACTGGCCCAGTACACAGGAGAACTGGGTACAATTCCCAGCTTTTGTCAATTTCCTGATGTGTAAGTCTCTGTCCCTTTCTTTTCCTTTGCTTAGACAGTAAGCTGTTCAGGGCAAGCATTGTCTCACGTTATTTGAGGGCCTACCACAATAGGATCCTGACCTTGGTTGGCGCATCGAGCCTGTGCCGTAATCCTAAGAAGAACAAATCAGAGTCTGGATAACAGAACGTCTCCTGGCTCTCACCAGGTGTAAAACAGGACAACAGAAAGAGGGAGACGTGTTCTGCAGGTGATGATGAGTCAGGGTTTCTCACCCCAACCAGCCATGTCCTCTTTCTTGATGTGGAAGATGAAGTGGTTTCCAGAGAGGACACAGCAGACTTTCAAAGGTAACAAATGCATTCTCTGAGTTATTCAGTTACACGTTCCAAACCCCAAAACTACACAAATCTCCTGAGAAAATGCAAGTCACTCAGAGAAAAATCTTGGACACACTTCAAACGCTTTGCCAATAATTCATGCAATGAGATTAAAAAAGCCATTTCTTCCTTTGCCAAGTACACAGAGACCAGAGTGTTCTCTATTGTGTAGGAACATCACAGCATGTAGCATTCGACAAGGAAAGGTCACCTGGGAGGAGCCAGGGCTCCTTTTTTAAGCGGCTGCTACCGGTGTCCTTTGGAAAAACTGGTTTTGCTCTATAGCAGGAGTCATAATTGAATGTCCAGCTGATTGGGCTGGAATAGATGATGGAGACCTGGCAGCAAATTTATTTTAAATGGAGATGCTGCTGTGCTGTCGATGCATCCTCGGCTGGTGTAAATCAGCCTAGCACCATGGAAGTCAATGGAGCTACACCTATTGATCCCAGATGTTCTTCAAACTCTTTCTACCCCAAAGGCTGAAGATCAGGAGCAGAAATATTCTGAGAGCCAAGGCTCAAGCTTTCAAAACAACCCAAGGCAGTGTCATGCCTGACTTTTCAATGAGGAATAAGGCACCACTGAGGCCTGGTCTACATTTACCTGGTGATTCTGCAGCAGTCAACGGGAGTTATGCAAGCTACACAGGGAAAGGCAGAAATTAGAAGAAGAAAACAAATTAACCCTCATGTTTTGAACCTTGCCAAATAAAAGCACAACTGTGGGTTGGGTGAGTGTGAATTCAGGGTGTCGTGTTTCTTCTGTAATCCGAGCCAGCTCACCCATCCCGTGTCCATGTAATAAAAATACAGGACAGCACAAAAAAATCTACCTAACAAAACCCTCACCACACCCACCAAATTGGCACCAGGGCTTCTGCACAAGCCACATGGGGGAAACTCTGGAAATACAAGAGAAATACCATGAAAAGGAGTCTATAAAAGATAATGAGGGACTCTACTGGCTGATATAGGATCCTTTGATCCTATCATATTATATTGACCTATATCATAGCAGGGCCACATACAGTAGACAGAAGTATCAAGGGCTTCCACAGAAATAGGAACACTGGAACTGCCAGATTGGATCAGACCCAAGATCCATCTAGCCCAGTAGCTTGTCCCTGAGAGTGGCAAGGACCGAAGGCTTCAGAGAAAAACCCCTGCAGAAGGCTATTATGGGATAACCTGGCCACAAGAAAAGTTTCCTCTTGACTCCCAGTGGGGAGAGGTTGGCTTCTGCCCTGAAACTGAGGGTTTAGGTCCTTTCCCAAACTCTTGTTTATTTATTTTATTCCTCATACCTCTAGATGTTCTGGTTATCCATATAAAAGTCCAGTCCTTTTTTGAATCCTTCTAAAATGTTGGTTAACAAAACTTTGTGACAATGAGTTCCACAAGCTAATTGTATGTTGTATGAATAATCAGTTGTGACTTTGTCAGGTCAGTTTCAATGATAGTCAGTAACACAGAGGTCTGCGGAAACGCCATTTGGTGTATTACCCTTTTGAGATAAGGCTTTCTGAAACCAATTTAAGAGCATGTCCTTGCAAGGAGCTGCCTCAATTTAACAAAATGGGTTTAGAAACTAGTTTCACTGAAATCCATGATATATTGGTGTGTAGATAGGCCCTGAGTTAGGATATAAGTGTACTGTTTCTTTAAATTTGTGGCAGGAAGCTGGACTGGGAGGGGGAAGTTGGAGGGGTGAGGTAGGTTCTGGGCCGAAGCTCTGCAGAGAAACAGAGCAGCTGCAGAGTTCCTTGTTCAGTGTTAGAAGAAAGCAGCTTGTTCAGTGGCCACTAATAGAAGCAGCATTGCCAACCCCAAGTCTCAAAAAATCATGAGTCAGGTGACCCGCCGCCTGCCCCCATCCCTCAATATCATAACATTTGACTTTGAAATCGTGAGGGTTTATTATTATTATTTTAATGATATATTTGGGGTTCTTTTTATTTGCTGTCTGGATCCTGAGCCTTTAGGGGAGTCACATTTTCAAGTTTTGCTCTGCAACCCGGAAGGCTAGAAAATTACTTTATATGAAAGCCAAGGCTCTCTCGTAATCCCAGACTCCAGGAGCTGGAGGTTTTCAGAAAAAAATGACCAAATATTGTAAGTCTTGCACTACAATTGCAAGAGTTGGCAACACATCAGGAGAGGGCAGGTTAGAGAATCCCCATGTCCTCCACCCCAAATACAATGAAACTTACCTGCATCATCCGGCACCCCAGGGCCACATTCACTGTTATAAATGCACACAGCTCCTCTAGACTTCCAAGGGAATTGCACCCACTGAATTTTGTCGGAATTTTGTCCTCCCCAATACCCGATTGCCATAATTACATTTGTTGGCACCCCCACTAGGTAACAGGTTTGAAATTCTGGCCCACTGAAGTCAGGGAACAAGCTCCATTGATTTCAATGGAGCCAGGATTTCACTCTAGGCTGAGGCAAGTTAGGCCTCTTTTGCCTTTTACACTCCTTGTCTGAGAAATATACCTCACCTCACTACGATTTATAGTGGATTGTGCCCAGAGAGTTTATGGAAATATTATGGCAGGGCCCGATGAAAATACCATGGGGGAATCTATGACAAGTAGCACAAATTGTGATAAGCCTCTGGGATGAAGACAATTTTCATACAGATACAGGCCATTCATACATATAGATACAGGCCAATGGAACCTATGAAAAAGTTGGGGGAACTTTAGCAATCACCCTACTGGAACAAATACCACAGGGAGTATCATAGGATCCATGAGACTGCTTTACGTCTCACCCCTTTGGAAATACCATTAGTGGTTTTAGTTTAAAGGCCCCTAGCTAGAAAGCAGGACAGATCCAGTAAAATGCAAGCAGAAAGACTCATTGAGTCGTTTTGATGAATGCTGTTGAATTCAGTGGAAGTAACACTGGACTTTATCAGCTCACCAGAAATCTCATGTACCACAGGGGCTACGGTGCACTGATATCATAAGATAAATGGCAAACACAGCAGAGGAAACATGGGTATGTCAAAAGACAAAAGCATCAATGGAAGCTTTAACGTCCTACACAACGATGAAAGGATCTGTGGAAACGGACCTACCACAGAGATTGTGAAGCATTTGAGGAACGAGAAAACCATTGAAATACCAGGGGCTCTGCCATTTTAGCAAGGGATCTACAGAGAAACAGAATGGTGATTCAAACTGGAGGTATGGTCCCATGATATGTGGGGAAGCACTGCATCATACCCCTCCGGAATACTAGAATGCCATGTATTTTACTATTGAAACTCCATTGCCTCTGGCAGGATTTCATCTCTCTTGTAAATGTTAATAGTTTTTAGTTAGAACACTAAAGTGACCACCTGGGCTTTTCCAGGCCTCAGACTGCAGAATACAGTTGTAGGCAGTCTTATTAACTTTAGTTTAAATCACTTCCAGCACTGATACCCCTGAAGATCAAAGCAGCTCTATCATTCATGCCTGGCAGGCAGTAAAATCCTTACGTAAATCTGTAAATCCCCTTGTTAAGTTTAACATTCATCACTTAACACCACTTAGCAGCCAACCAGGGGAGAGAGCCTTGGCCCAGGCTGGCCTATCCCATTTATCCCCTGATGGAGTTGATCTAAGATTATGTAACAGGAATTCAAGGGTGTGTCCAAGGCACCGCTGCCTCCAGAGCATGTGGATGGGAGACAGTCCTTGGAGAATACATCTCCTTTTCCCCTTCATTTTCACCCTGTGGTATCTACATCTGAATTCCTTCAGTTACCAGGAAACCTCAGAGTGGCAGAAAACATTTTCTGCCTAATGAGGCCTTCTTGGAGCTCAGTGTCATCAGATACAGCCATGTCCTGCTAATGAGCTTCTCTCTATGCAGTGTGGAACTGCACTGAATTGAACTCTCCCCACAGGATGACATGCTGTGAACTGGCAGATTAAACTTTCCACTGGACCAGGGACAGTTGCGAGGCACTGGGACAGCATCCAACTTCTGCAGAGCCGGTTTGGGATTGAGCACATGAATTTATAACCTGCAACAGTGATGAGGCGTGGAGAGCCACATACGCTGCATATGCTTGGGAAAGGAGACCAAGGAATGGTGCTAGGACATTTCACCGAATGGAGGGCAGTCAGGACCCAAAAGTATCCTGGAGAAAGGGGTGATTTGGAGTTCAAGCGAGGAACGTTGCGCCAAAAAAAGGACAAATAAAAAGTGCGGGGAACAGGGATGTCTCCAACTATTGATCCAGGGAAGAGGAAATGCTCGGTACCAGAAAGAGCAACATTTTTACCTTGCATAGGAGAGGTGCAAGGGGTAGCCACCACCTGCTCCTCATGGAGACAAGAATACCTGGAAGTAACACAGCAGCTTTTTTCTTTACTCAGGGACATCTGAGCATTAGGGAAACAGACCCTCCCTTCTTGGGGTTGGATGTCTGTAAGTCAAAAGATGCAAGGAAGGAGCAACATTAAAGGACAGAGAGAAATCAAAGAGGACAAAGGCCTAGATACTATGACAACGTGAGCACCACAAAAATGATAGATAGATAGCGACCAACTTGGAGATAATAGCAGCTACATAAACAGAAGCTGGTGTATATCTAGAATCGCTGTATTTGTTTCAGTGGAGTTACTCCACATTTATACTAGCATAGCCAAGAGAGTTTAAGAATCCTCCCACCCCTCCCACTGATTTGCAACATTATGTCCTGGAGCACTCACTTTGGAAGCACTTTTTCTTGAAGTTTTTCCTTCTACTCTCTTCACCTTCTACTCTCCAACCCCCCTTCCCCGTCTGCCCTCCCCCAGTAGAGATAGCTTTCTCTCAGCTGCTTCTGCGCCTGTGACTTTACTGCATGGGGGAAGTCAGCCTGGAAGGTCACCTCTTTCATCAAGTATTCTATTTGCATCCAAAATTGTATGTACATGAAAAATGTGGTCGTGTGTTGCACCTAGCTGCAGACGCAGATGAAATTCTGTGGAAAGCCTGATGCACACTAACCTTTGCAGATGGCGCAGCTATTGCTGAAAAATGGATTGCTTAATAAAGCATATCATCCGACATATTTGCTGCTTGGCTAGCCAAATAGAAGTTGTTTTTTGCACAAATTTCCTTGTCAAATTTGTCAATGTTCATGTCATTTTTGCTTTAGGTCACAGAGCAAGGTGCAAATTCTTGGCATCTTTACTAGTTGCAAGCCAATTTCGGCTATTTCTAACAATGAAGTAAATTTCTCTGAGAATAAGGCACTCACTTTGTGGGGGAGGAAAGGAAAATGGCAAGGAAGTGGATGGAATTTTTTTTTTTTTGGTGTAGGTTTGATTGTTGTTTTCATTTTCTTTTGTTCTCTTTTTTTTTTTTTTTTTAAAGAGAGATAATGTTTCCACTTACTCAAGAACCCTGCTTAACTCACAGCAGAGAGAGGCCTTTTATCCTGTTAAATGATTTATTCTGTTCAGCTATTTGGTTTAAGAGGGTTTAGCTGCATGTAGATTACTTGCTTTGGTGCACAGAAAATGTATGCCTTTGCACACAGAATCTTGCAGGAGAAGAAGAGACCACGAAGAAAAGGTTTATTTCCTTTAGCATTCCTAGGTTTGTTTGTTTTACCTCCAAATGCTTGTCAGATGACAATTTTCCCCTCTCTGTTCCATTAAGTGTTACAGTTTTTTACAGTCTTTGCCACATGACGCATCTATTATTTTAACAGTTTGTTTCCCTACCTGCTCTATTGTGAATACTTTGGCTTTACGTTCAGATGTGATGTGTTCCCAGGCCAGGTGTATTGTTCGAGGTGATGTATTTCTTTCCTCCTGGAGGCTCAGACCACCTCTGTGACATAATCCATTCCCAGATATAGTCATCACTCAAAGATTGATTTTTTTTTAAAGCTGGACGTATGCAAAAAATATGCACCTAATTCACACATGCATCTGTTAGGTAACTGCATGTGCAAATTGACACATTTT
This sequence comes from Emydura macquarii macquarii, assembly GCF_026122565.2. Taxonomy (NCBI): domain Eukaryota; kingdom Metazoa; phylum Chordata; order Testudines; family Chelidae; genus Emydura; species Emydura macquarii. Next base: position 1,552,149 of record NW_027130204.1, on the reverse strand, counting down.
CATCTAACTGGTTATTTGTGCATGCAAATACCCTAGACTGCATGTGCAATTGAAGTGATTATGCATGCCAATTAGGCAGAAAATTGCACATGCAGTTTTGAGTGCACAGCTTCACGCCTGCTTGAAAAATCAGGCTCTGCATACCATACCCAGTCATTCCTCTATATGTGTATAATCATTTGTAAGATGCTTTGAGATCCACCAGAATGAAGGGTGCAATTTGAATGTCAGGTATATTAGTTATTTTGCGTTTCTCTTTATGCTCAATTCCTTTCTTGAATACTGTGTCTTCCATTTCCTAGTCACACGTGCCTTCCTCTCTTTTGTGCCATATATTCCTCCAGCAGTTATTTTCTCTCCTTTGGAATATTCACTTCCCCCACGTATTCCTATCCCAAACATAGCCCTTTTATCAAACATAACCTTTTACAAGATGTATTCCTTTGATGAATGAATGCATACTGTAGCTTTCCTATAACTTTCCTATAACAGGTATCGTCTACCACAGGATATATACTTTTAACTGATACCTTCTTGATCTGCCTTCCAAAGGGAGTATCTGTCCAGAATGTATACTCCTGTATAAGGAGCATTTGGTTTGCAAGGTTTATTTCATTAGCAGGTGTATTCCCCCTAGTAAGTTTTCCACTGCACTGTTTTTTTTTAAAGGTCTTGTTTGGTAGCCAGATAGCCGAGACTGCCTGTGATAAAGCCAGCACGAGTGATTAATAGCAAAGCCTCTGCCATTTTATTATTAATAGCAGTGTGTTGACTCAATTAAATCCAGCCTGCTTTTTTTGGCAGGCCTTTGCAATTATACATATCATTATGGGCTGCAGCCCAAATGCATCCTGGGAGTAGACCAGAACTCCACATTAACTTTCTTTGGCGTTCTCTAGGCAAGTTGGCCACTGTAACATTCGCCTGTAACCAATCAGGGCTGTTTCAAGGATGCGATGATAAAGGGATAAGGGCAAAGTGAGAGGTGACAAGTATATCTGGAGGAAGGGCAGACATCCTCGCAGCCATAAATATCATGGCAAGCGTGGTGAGGACCCTCCCACATCCCCCCAACTCTATAAATAGAGACCAAGAGAGATGGCTGGTGCTATTTAGCTGGTACCTATACATGAGTCCTTCCAACTCCCACTGTCACAATATGCTGCTCATAGGCGACAGCACCTTCATGCCCTGCACTGCTCCATCTACCAACAGCCCAACGTGGCTGCGCAGGGCACCACATGACGCTCCCAGCCATCCCATCACAGTGCTAAGGAGGCGTTGTTCTTCTGGAGGAGATAGCTTCTCTCACCTGGAATACTCCATCTCAGGGTGCCATTGGAGGGTGCCGAGGTGCTGGATGCACCATCCTTAATCTCCAGGCAGGTCTGTAGAGAGGAAAGAGAGTCTTGCACTGGGACAGGCCTAAGTTCAATTCCCGGCTGTGTCACAGACACCTTTGGGCATGTTACGTAGTCTCTCTGGGCCAAGATGGGAGTGATAATGCTTCCTTTGCTGCCTTGCTTATGCAGCTGGCCAGCTGTCTGTGACAGGGTCTATTCAGATGGACGGCGCGTGGCACAATGTGGCCCTAAGCTTGGTTCGAGGTGCCATCATGACCTGAGCAGCAGGTAGTGATAACCAGCGGGTGGTGCTGCTGCAGGAGCAGTCGTTCAGAGCCTGGCCATGTGCCACCTCCCTGCACACTTGAATGGGGCCAGGGAGTGTTGTGCTTTGGAGCCTGGACATGCTCCATCGTCCAGTATCTCAGCATGCCACCAGAGCTGTGCTGCTGGGAGTGCTACCTTCTCAGCCGGAGTATGAGCCACGCTAGAGTGGGAGGCCTTAAGTCCTGGTTGAACTGATGTTCCCTTTAGGGCCTGGACGTGTCCCATTGCCCAGCAACTCACTAGGTTAGGAAGTGCCATCCTACGTAAATTGGGCCAACTACCCCATCTCCGCTGCTTTGGCCTGTTGTTGTCCCTGGCTGTCAGCCACGGGCATTGCTTTTCCATCCTAAGCAGGGGGTTCCATCTCCCCACACCTCCGCGTTGCACTGGGGGGCACTTTACTGCTGGAGGTGCTTTTCATCCTAGACTGCCTGCGCACCATCTTTCAGCAAGCCACTAAGGCAGGAGGGCATTGCACGCTGCCCTTCCCAGCATGGACAGGCTCCATCCATTTCCTCCAGCCGGCAACAGGTGATCTGCATCTGGGGGCTCTTTTTAAATAAGGGTGGAAGCATCGGAGTGCTTGGTTTGTGATCCCCTGCTGTTTATGCCTTGTGATTCTTTCCGACCTTCCTCCCTTGGAGACTGGGAAGGTTTGTCTCTGTGCTAGCTGTATGGGCATGAGCCAACAGGGCTGGTCCTGTCACTGCCATGCATTGAGGACTGCTCCTTCATGAATTCATGCTCAGCACCTGCTTTCACTGAGGTCAAGGGGAGTAGGGCCAGGTCATACCCCTATATCCACATTAGGAGCCACGATTTCAACATAGGGTCCATTCCACCAACACTGCGGGCATGGGAGATCTATGGAGGCAAAGGGAAATCCATAGGAAAGGTCCTGTTGGCCTGCATTGAGACCGGGCCCCCCTGTGACTCTGACCTGGAGGCTTGGCAGTACAGTTCCCCTAGAGCTGCTGTGTGAGGGAGTCCCCAGTTGGCACTCACTGAGCTTTGAATTTCGCTCAATGCCTGCAGAGATCTAGGAGAAGGGTTGGCCTGCCCTGAGCTGACTAGATGGTGCCCCAGGAGCAGCATCTTTCCCAAATAGTACCTATGCTGTTTTGTTTGGTTTCCAGTAGATATTTCTCCAAAAGACAATAGCCACCAGACTGGGACAGGTTAAGGCTAGATCAAATGTTGTCTGACTTGGCCATCGGAGGATTTGGCTGTGGGACTTTAGCAAAGGAAGGTTTCTGGAGGGTTTTATGAACAGATAAACTTTGAGCCAAATTCTGGCTAGTTATACCGCCTTCTCTTCCTCCCAGTATAATTCCAGGGGGTCAGATTATGCCCTCAGTGGCTACCATTGTCAAAAGTGACTAGTGATTTTGGGCGTCCAAAACTGAGACACCTCAGGTGTCTCAAGCTGGGCACTAAGCAATGGAGGCCCCTAAATCACCAACCGTGTTGGAAAATCCAGGCTAGTTTGTACCAGTGCAAATCTTGAGTCACTGTGCTGACTTCAGCGCATTTCCAGAACAGCCTAGTTGAAGTCAGTTCCATCACTCTGGATTTACACTGGTCAATGTCATGTCAATGGGTTCAGAAACGATGGGAAAGCACCTGTCAGTCTGCAGCTGTGCTGAGTCCCATGTGACTGTGCTGGCTACTTGGAAGCACAGTGTTCTCGGACATCAGCAGGGTTGCATCGGGTACAACTCCAGGTACACTTTCGGTCAGCACGACCCGAAGGCTAACCCCAAAGGACATAGTCACTGAAAACGCAAGGCAGTGGCATTCTGGTGTCAAGGTTTGATTGTAGTTTTACTGGTGTTAGGGGTTAGGACACTGACTTGACATTATGCTGGTGGCTTCCTCAGTCCAGAAAGCAGGACCATCTGATTTTTGAGCCAACAGCCAACCAATCTGGGCAACCCAAGTTTTCACTCCATCAGGATTGTATAAGTTTCTCTTCTCCAGGGATAAATCTCTTTCTTCCTGAGCTTTTCTGTTTCTACCAGGACCCCAAGTGCCACCCAGGAGATTTGCCAGGGATGTCCCTGTTGTCCCAGGCCCAGCCTGCAGGGATTTGAGCTGGTTATTGCTCCTCTGTTATCAGCTGCAGCAGCAAATGGTACGGCAGCGCTTTCTTGCCCTATGGCTGACGCTGCTTTGTACCAGTGACTCGCAGAACATAACTAACCCATGTAAAATGTCATCCTGTGTTTGCCATTAATAAGGTTTAAATTAATAACACAAATTTCCAAGAATACCTCCAGCCTGAGTCTCAGCGCAGCGCTGCCTAACGAAGCCAATCAGGACACTTCCTGATTCAGGCTGCAATTAGAGAGGTTCCTCTCAAGGTGCATGATGAAGGTAGCAAGTGTGAAAGCCCCGATTACAAGACACCCCACCCCATGCAGAGTGCGAGCCCCACTCGACTGCAGGGCAAGGGGCAAGAATCAGTGCATGAAAAGGGGTTTTTAAAACAACAGCCAACGCCCACTCCTGCTCTCTGATTAAACTGGTATAAATCAGAAGTAGACCCATTGAAATCACTATGCCTAAGTGTGTGTGTTTGTGTTACAGGGGTGCAGGACACACACTCATAGGCTTCACACACAGATTATCACACACGACAAACCCACATCGTCCCCTCTCAACACCTAGAGGTATCGGACATACCCCCATGTACTCATTCTTCTATGCACATTACCCAGTTACCGAGACAAAGGAATTCTCAGTATCCCCACACGTACACACACATTTCCTCCAGGGTATCACCTAACACACAAGGAAAGGGACAGGCATCCTCCACGGACACAGACATCTGCCTCCCCCGTCCCCCATTACACACACAACCATTTCCTCACACAACTGCAGACACACAAAATTCCTCCCAGACCACATAAGCACACACTAGACCATATGGACACACACACTAATGAGCACACAGGTAAGCATGTGCCCCCACACGTGTCGGACAAGCACTAGGCATTAAGAGGTAAGCCTCCCACACAGCGGGACGGGTGAATGGCATAATTAATTTCCCACAGAGCATGAATATCAGCCAAACCCAGCCACCCGGATATGGTGGACCATTTCCAGCTGATAGCCGCGCTATCTGGATTCACCCATCCCTGTTTTCTGTGCCCAGCAGTGCTGATTGGGAGGGCTCCTAGATTTGTCTCTCTGGCCTCGGTGGCAAGTGGTATCAGAACAAGGCTCCCTTTCCTGTCCACCACTGATGGGAGGGCGAGAAAGAAGACTCCCACTCCCCATCCTATTGCCCCCAGGTGAAGGGAGCAGAGACCTCTCCTTCTCCTGAGCTGGGGGGACAACTATATGGCCAGCACCAGCCACGGCAGCAAGTCTCAGAGCCCCGGGCAGCTGACTACGGCTTGCCCTATAGGGCTAAAATTAGCAGCGCAGATGCTCCCACCCATCACCAGATTTCAGAGCCCCGGGCTGCAGCCCCCATCTAAACATTGATGCTGCTATTTTTAGCACCGAAGCACAAGCCCTGCCAAGCAGAGTCAGTCGACCCAGGCGCTAAGCCTCGCCGCTGTGGTCTTTTTTGTTCCTGCAATGTAGGCGTGCCTTTGAACCCCTTGCTTCATGGCCGCCGCCTGTTAGACTGCAGAGGAGCCGGAAGCCTGGAAGCCCTGGCTCCATTGTAGCTCATTAGATAGGCTTCTGCAGAGCCGGGGGAGCAGCAAGAAATCAGGTTGAATGTTTTCTTTAAATCAACCTGTTCCCACGGAACGTTTCCATTGTGACAAACTGGCATTTTCCATTGGAAAATTTCTGAGCAGCTCTGCTCAACGTGACTCTCTTCCAGTTCAGCGTAATGCACCATTTGTCCATCACTACTTTAAAGCCATGATTCCAGCCCCTTCAAACACCCTCACATAGCAAAGAGGTGTGCACGCATCAAACCCAATCCTTGCTTGGGGGTTTGCATTGAGATTCGGCCTTGGGGAATGGTTTGAACCCCAGCCCTTTGGAATCCTAGGGTCAGTGATCTTGTGTGAACCCTGTTCTCAAAGAGAAACGTTCACAAATCTGTTCTGAACTGAATTTGGGCAGCGCTTGCTGCACAGACCTGAGTCGAAGCTCTGTTTCTGTGAATACCCCAGTAAGTAAGTTTCCTGGGAAGCATATTCACCTGAACAGCTAATACTGAGGGTTTGCAGAAAGCCATGGTCAACATGGTAATCAAAAGTAAATATGGCCTCCAAAACAAATTGCAAGAATTGTTGTTATCCAATCAGGGGACAGAAACATACCATGTGACCAATGTCTCCAGTAAAAACAATTCCAGTTTTGAATAGCAGAGCCTTACAATGAAATGTTCATGACCAATCTACAGACCAAGAAGTATATGCTGAAATTATCTGGTGAATAATAGCAAAGAGCTAGTCACAGACTATTCCCAAACTTGAAAAGAGGCAAAATACATCAATTTAGTTGCTCATTAATGACCTGGAGGATGGGGTGGATTGACAGCAGTTCTGCAGAAAAGGACCTGGGGGTTACAGTGGACAAGAAGCTGGATTTGAGTCAGCAGTGTGCCCTTATTGCCAAGAAGGCTAACAGCATATTGGGCTGCATTGCCAGCAGATCAAGGGAAGTGATTATTCCCCTCTATTGGGCATTGATGAGGCCACGGTTGGAGTATTGTGTCCAGTTTTGTGCCCCCCACTACAGAAAGGATGTAGAAAAATTGGAGACAGTTCAGAGGAGGGCAACAAAAATGATTAGGGGGCTGGAGCACATGACTTATGAGGAGAGGCTGAGGGAACTAGGTTTGTTTAGTCTGCAAAAGAGAAGAATATGGGGGGATTTGATAGCAGCCTTTAACTACCTGAAAGGGGGTTCCAGGGAGGATGGAGCTAGGCTGTTCTCAGTGGTGGTAGATGACAGAAAAAGGAGCAATGGTCTCAAGTTGCAGTGGGAGAGATCTAGGTCAGATATTAGGGAAAACTTTTTCCCTAGGAGGGTGGTGAAGCACTGGAATGGGTTACCTAGGGAGGTGGTGGAATCTCCATCCTTCAAGGTTTTTAAAGTGTGGCTTGACAAAACCCCTGCTGGGATGGTTTAGTTGGGGTTGGTCCTGCTTTGAGCAGGGGGTTGGACTAGATGACCTCCTAAGGTCCCTTCCAACCCTAATCTTCTATGATTCTATGATTTTGAATTATCGAAATTCTAGATCAAGTGGTGAAGGATGATCTTGGCATTCTGGGTTCAATTCCCAGCTCTGGTATCACCTTCTCATATTATCTTGGGCTAGTCTCTGCCTCATTTCTGCATCTGTGAAATGATCATAGTTCTACCTGATTTGTTTGTTTAGACTGTAAGCTTTTCAGGGCAGGGACTCTCCATTGCTATCCATTAGTACAGATTCTAGGACAATGGGGTTCTGATTGCAGAGCCTTTCTAAGTACTATCATAATACCACTAGTTAATAAAAGCTCTAGTGCATGTGTGTATGTCTATCTAATCACAAGCATGTATGTTGGTTTGTTGAGGCATGTGTTAATATGCGCATCTGTGACTGCCAATCAGAAAATTTTCAGTGGAACAGTTTTCAGTTGGCAAATGACATTTTGTCAAAATTGAAATATTTTGTCAATTTCAATTTAACTTCATTTTGAAAAAAAATCTAAAGGAAGGATTCTAGTGATGTCACTGTGAATCATTTTGCTATCTGAAGGCTTCAATTTATCATTTTAAAACAATTTTGTTTTGCAATTTTTAAAGTCAAAATAAGAAAAATATTTTGATTTTATCAAAACAAAATATTTCGAAATATTTTCAATTTTTTCAAAAATTCTGTGCTGCAGGAAATTTCAAAGTTTTTTGGTTTTGTTCGGATTTGGAATGAAGACAAATTTCAGAATCGTGGACTATCCCATGAAACAGAAATTCTGGTTCCTACCTAGATCCAGTATCTCTGCAACTTCTCTGGTTACTATTCAAGTTCCATGAGAAATCTTTGTAAACATCCCATCTATGCCCTTTTAACAATGCCATTAACAGATCTGCAGTCTGAGCAACCACTTGCAGAAGCACTGATACATATGTGCAAGAACTTTACCTGCACACACTGAGGGGAGACTTGCAGAGGTACAAATGGGAGTTAGCAGTGTTGCCAACCACAAACACTCAAAAATCTTGAATCAAGTCCCCAAAATAAGGAGTTAATCTTTAAAATTGGGAGGTTTTTTTGGTAAATATATACGTTTGGAGTCCTTTTTATTTGCCTTGCTTTTTGAACCTTTAGGATGCGCTTAAGTCCCATTTTTCTCCACAAACATGAGGAACAGAAATTTTCCATTAAAAAAGAGCCAGCTGAAAGTCTCACCTAATCACATGACTCCAGGAGCTGGGCCTTCAACGAAAAAAACCAAGTAGCCCAAGAGGTGGAAAACACTGAGTTAGATTTCCAGTTCCCAATACCCTTAAAAAATCTCCTCCTAGTTTTTTCTCTTTCCTTTAAAAGAAATTGGGAATTAAAAAAAAAAAAATTTGGTGGCCAGGGGAGTGCATAGGACTGTATTAGTGTAACATTTAGGCTTAAGAGTAAAAACAGAGTCACAAAATGCAAAAAGGAAGGTTCCTAAGCAATATTAACTCAGTCGCGTTGCACATGTCATATTTTCAAACCCAGGTTTTGCTACCCATATACAGTAGCTTAATACATTACTGTTTGTATTTTTCAATGGATACCGCTACAAAGAAAGGATGGTCTTGCAGTTAAATCACTGCCCTAGCCCAGAATGCTTTGGTGAATTCCCCACATGCACATACGGTACACTGATAAATGCACAGGTAACACAGTGAATTCAGAGGCATCTAAATCAGTGCATAGTAAAACAAATACATGTAGCTGTTCAAAAAGCCACCTGCCAAGGCAATGAGGTTGTGGTTCCAGCACTGAACTAAAATTCAGGAGATCTGAGTTCAATTGCCAGCTTTCCGCATGTCCTTGGGCAAGTCACTTATTTTCTGTGCCTCAGTTTCCCTATCACAAGGGTGTAGTGAAGCTTAATTAACAAACCTTGGTGAGATGCTCAGAAACAATGATGATTAGTGTATAAAAATTCATTTTCCAAAGTATCTAGGGGGTTTAAGGGCACAAGCCATTTAGACTGGTGTGCCCAAGTCTCACAGGCGCTTTTGAAAGTGCCATCCCCTATGAATAAAATGCAAGACATATGCTGTGCAATGCTGTCAAGTTAACAAACTTTAACTTTTGCACTTCCCATTTATCCTTTACTTTTGCTGTGCAACGTTAATGCTGCATTTATATGTTTTTGGCATATTATATATATATATTATACACACAGACCCACACATGCGTTTTATATATAGTTGTGTGTTTATGTGTGCAAAGCAACTGGGTATTTGCTAGCTGCTTCTGTAGTTATAATATACATCACTATTATGAATTGCTTCCTAATCTGTCAATCAAATTGTTGTCTCTCTCCATCTCTCTCTGTCTTGCACCTACGTTGCTCTGTTTAAAAAAGCAAGTGTGTGTGTGTGGGGGGGGTACCTCTCTCTGTCTCTTTTTCTCACACACACACACACACACACACACACGCTGTACATGCCCAGAAATTAATGCAATTTCATTGCCGTTTACCCCAGAGCTTAGATCCAGCCTCCCTTCCTGAATTTGCCTGTAGAGGAGATGCTATACAGAGTCATTTGTCACCCAGTCACTGGTCAGTAGCACTCTGGGTCTTGGCGTTGCTTCTCCAGGCTGCCTGGCTGCTTCTCAGGAGGAGGGGCCTGCCTGCAGTATGTTTGGAAGCGCTGCTGATGGGCTAGTCCCCAATAAACCCCCCAAAAGTGCTGATGTGCCGAAAGCGGCTGACATTGATGGATCTGCTCTCGTCTTGCCTTTCAGTCCCGCTGCAAAAGAGAGGAGAGAGAGGAAGAGAAACAAAGGCAGAGATTAACTCTTTTGTCACAGGCTCTGCAGTTTTACAAGGCAAGATAAAGCTGCTGTCCGGGTAGCGTGCAGATAGGACCAGCTCAGCACAGTCTGTCTGATTCTCTATGGAGTCCACGGTGGAACAAACAAACTGCACAATGATTTACTGACCAGGCCAGTGCTGGCTAACTGAGGCTTGCTATTGCTACCACAGGCAAGCAGGGATGTGTGTCACACACCCGCAGTCAGGTCATTAAACAAACACACATACACACCATTAACCACACAGAGACACACTGAAACATAAATACACACAATGCAATTAGACACAAGCACATGTGGAAAAGACACTCTCAACACACACAGCCAACAAACCATCCACCACCTGCATGGTTATTGCAAACCCTGCATTCATGCAATCCACAGATTAAGATTACATTACTTTACCAATCTCACAGATAACCTTAGAGGTGGTCAGAATTGTTTGGATGAAATTTCAGTTAGTCAAAGCCAAAGCATTTCATGAAGACATGTCGGTTTCAACAGTTTTCTCTGAGAAGGATTTTTTGGGTCTCTTGTCTCTTCCAGCGAGAGAAAGAGGACACACACACACGCATGTGCGCGGACACACACACACGCACACAAATCTATGTTTTGATACAATTCTGTTTTGTGAAAATGTATGAACAGTTTTGTTTTTGTTCCAGGCTGGAACAAAGTCAAATTCCAAAATCTCAAAAGTTGTCACATACTGGAATTGTCATCCTCTGGACAGCTCTAGATATCACATGCCTGCATTCACAACACTCCATCACACCTGGGAACGCACACATAAATCTCATAAACACACACATGGTTATCGTACTCGTGCACGCCGAACACTCCATTGCAGTGACAGACATGGGCGCGCACGCGCACACACACACACACACACACACACACAGAGCAGTCTCACCCATCTGCACTCACACTAACCATAAATGTCACTCCCACAGGGATATTGACTCTGGCACTCACCCACCGACTTGATCATTAAAAATATAAATTGGTGTTCAAATTCCAACACATGCACACACGCTCTTTGTTAACCGTGCACAAAAGCAGGTTGCACACAACTTCACTCAACTGCTTCTCAAATGCAAACACTCAGAGTCCTGTCACAAGCCCAGCCCCTCTGTTAAGGATACACACACACACACAGGTGTGTCGTACTCCTGCATACATATGTGCCATTAAATATAAACACAGATAAGCAGAGAAATGGCTCACTCACATCTAGACCCTCAGAAGGGCTCTGTGCAACTGGGACCAAAATTATCAGACAAACCCGGGGATGAAACAGTTCATGCACTTGCACTCTGCTTAAAAACACAATCGCACACACACAGAAGCAGACTGCACGCCATTAAACCCAAGCACATACCGATATATTATTAATAATAATTATCATTATTGGTAGTGGAACAGGACAGGAAATAGTTTTTTATCCTGAAAAATATCAACAATTATTTTTTGGCATCTTCAACTTTTTTATTTTTTTATTTTTCAAGTTTTTATCCAGAACAACCAAGATGAAAACTGAACATTTTTTTGTGTAAACTAAAACCACAAAATTTCAACTTTTTGACGAATACCTGAACATTTATTCTGAAAAAAGTCATTTTGCTATGGGGAAAAAGGCAGAGGCAGAAGGTTTTCAACCAGCGTTAATTATGGGTTTGATTCCTTGATTCCTCACATTGAATGGGACCTTCTATTCCACAAGTAGTCCCACAGTTCCTGATCAGACCAGTCCCAAAGTAAGGTATTAATCAGCATGAATAAAGGCAGCAGGAGCAGGCTCTGTCTGAACTGCCATAAATCTCCCATCAGGATTGTGGCCCTATTGTGTATTCTGTACAACACATAAGAAGAGACTGTTCCTATCGCAAAGAGCTTCCCATCAGAGACATATCTGCAATATCTACATATAAAGAGAAGCGCACACACTCTTTAAAAACACAAGCATACTACACTATGCACATGCATCCAGCATGTCTGTGCTCACACCTACCACTGACCATTCACACACCATAAGAAAATACAGACAACAGCCCTTCAAAATTTTTGGGTGAAAAATATTTGAGCGGAAAAAACCAGACTTTTTCAAAAGTGAAAAATTTGGTTTTCAACGTTTTCCAACACATTTCCGTGACTTTATCAAAGCCACCATAAAAACTGTCACCAAAACATGTGTTGAAATTGTTCATTGACCAAAATCCCAGTTTTCAGGAAACAAAGAATTCCAAAAAATGGCTTTGATTACGTTGCTGCTGATAAAAAAAAGTGACTAGATATGGTTTTTAGAAAAAAACGAATCCATTTCAAACCCTGCGAAATGGAAACAACTTTGAAATTTCCTTTTTTTCTTTTTTGGATAGTCAAAATTATTTTAAGCGATCTGTAATATAAATATGTAAGGAGCAAATGCATAGAGGGATATTTATTAACCCTTTACAAACCCTGAATATACCCTGGCTCAACAGTGTGGTTGTGACATGCCACGTTACAGAGACAGACATGACACACGTCCCCAGAAAGTAAAGCCAGTTCTTCTAAACCACTCATGGATTTGCTACAGAATTGCTGACTGTCTCCAACACATTTCCCTGGGGTCTTTCGAGCAGGGTCTATGTGGCGTAGCTGCTTTCTCTGATGAGTTACTGCTCAGATCCACTGGCTGTTCCTCGGCAGGATCTTGCCACAATTTTGTCTGCAAGCTTCCCTGGGCAGAAACTGGGTCTTTCTCTGTGTCTTGCCCAGCACTGAGCTAATAACAAGAAAAGGAGCTTAGGCCCCAGTTCAGCAAGATACTGAAACATGTATCTAATTTTAAGCACATGGGCGTCCCAGTGAAATCAATGAAGCACTTAAGGAATCCCAAGCTAGGCACGTGCTTAAGTACTTGCTAAACTGGGGCCTTCGACAGCTAAACGGCCTGAGTTGGACCCTTCCCTCCATCAGTGTCCAGCTTCCCAGCTCTTCACACTGTCCTGCTCTCAATGAGGGATAGGAACACTCTCCCCCAACTACCTAAGCCCTCTGATGCCTGTCCATTCCTCCCCACCCCCCACACAAGTCATTCCCTTCCTGCTCCCGGTGAGAGCATATTTATTCTGAGATATGAAACTCGTGTTGTTTCTTTATTATGCTTTAATGAAACACTGTTTATTCTAGGCTTTTAATTCTTTCCATCTATTATGTTTAGACAACTCATTAACAATCATTTGTTATCGTTAGACTTCAATTTTAAGCTCCTTTTCCCAAGGGAGGCAATGTGGGTCTTTTAAACATATTTGCATCATAAACAATTTCCAAGCCCTCCGTGCCATTCATTCCGCTGCCCCTTCCTCCTCGCAAAGCATTGGGACTTGGCTCATCACCCCTGCACCCAGAACTGGAAGAAGACTTCAGTGATTCTCAGGAGTTTGGCCTAGTGCACATAACCCTGGGCTCACCTTTGGCTCTTTGGAGAGCGTCTTCTTTAGAATGGGGACACAAATTAATGGCATACCTGCTGCAAACTCTTGATGGGATTGGTCCCAGCATGGTGAGCCACTCTTTCCACTGGAATTAATGACCATCGGTTGCAGCGAAACTCATTATCATCTGTTAATGGCATTGCATTACCTTGGGATAATGGTGCTCTTAGCACTTGTCACCAGTATGTGGGCTTGACCCTATGATCATTTACACTTTCTAGTTATTCCTGATTTACATGAGTGAAACAGAACAGAACCAGATCCTTGGTGAGCCCAAGTTCGCCTCCACTCATCCCTGTGCAATTTGCACTGGAGCAGATTCTAATCTCAGATACCTAGGTGTAAATCCAGAGTAACTGCACTCAGATTAATTGAATTAGTTTGGATTTACACTGGGGTGGAAGCAATCTGAATCTGTCCCACTGATTTATGGGGCTTGTGTAGGTGTAAGTGGGCCTAGAAAGTGTGACATCAGAGGTAGCTTTACTTTAGTTTTAGCTAAGATTTGTCTGTGTTGGCATTTATAAAAGAAACAAAGTAGGTGAGGGAATAGCTTTTGTTGGACTTACTTGATGGAAGGGACAAGGGACATATCCTGGGACCAACGCAGCTACATCAATATGGCACTCATAATATACCCAGGTCCTCACCAGACCTGGCTGAGATACGCAGCAAAGGGAAATCACTAAAATGTGGTCAGTTTTTTTTTTTTGTTTTGCTTTTTTAATCCAAATTTCAATTACAAGGTTTGTTGAAACATTGCATTTCAGAAGACACAGACCAGTTGTCCTCATCGCTGAGTGCCTGCTTCTAAACTGCACCCACTGCTGTCAAATCTAGAACTTGGCTGCTGGGTAGCACCATTGGCTTGTTAGCCCTTGACCTCTGGAGGTAAGAATATGCTTTTCAGAGTCAGTGTTTCAAAGTAATGATTAGATTCTTGTGTGACAGCCCCATGGAAACCTGTTGATTATAGGTCCTAATTCAGCAAAGCACTCAGCACTTGCCTAATTTTAAGCACATAAGCGGTCCAATATATGCTTTATAAAATTTGCAGATGACACCAAGTTGGGAGGGGTTGCACGGATTTGGAGGACTGGATTAGAATTCCAAATGATCTTGACAAACTGGAGAATTGGTCTGAAATCAAGAAGGTGAAATTCAATAAAGACAAGTGCAAAGTACTTCACTTGGGAAGGAAAAACCAATACACAACTACAAAATGGGGAATAACTGGTGTTAGTATTGCTGAAAAGGTTCTGGGTGTTATAGTGGAACTGAATATGAATCAACAATGTGATTTAGCTGCAAAAAATGCTAGTATTCTGGGGTGTATTAACAGGAATGTCATATGTAAGACATGGGATGCAATTGTCCCGCTCTACTTGGCACTGGTGAGGCCTTTGCTGGAATACTTTGTCCAGTTCTGAGCACCACGCTTTAGGAAAGATGGGGATAAATTGGAGAGTCTAGAGGACAGCAACAAAGAGGTTTAGAAAACCTGACCTATGAGGAAAGATTAAAAAAACTGGGCATGTTTAGTCTTGAGAAAAGAAGACTGAGGAAGGACTTCATAACAGTCGTCAAATATGTTAAGGGCTGTTTTAAAAGGGGATAGTGATCAATTATTCTCCATGTCCACTGTGGGTAGGATAAGAAGTAATGGGTTTAATCTGCAGCAAGAGGAATTTAGGTTAGATACTAGGAAAAACTTTCTAACTCTAGGGGTAGAGTTAAGCTCTGGAACTGGCTTCGAAGGGAGGTTGTTGGAGATTGACAAGCACCAGTCAGGGATGGTCTAGGTTTACTTGGTCCTGCCAAAGGGCAGGGGGCTGGACTTGATGACTCCTTGAGGTCCCTCCAAGCCCTACATGTCTGTGATAAGATTCCTGCTCATTGACTTAAATTATTTATACTAATGTCCCTTTATGTTGTCAGAGCAGTGTAAAAAAGCCTTAAAGTGGTGTAAATGTAATAGAGTCGTATATCATGTTTTTTCGGTCAGAAGTGATTCATACAAGTATTTATGTGGAACACTGCTCAAAAAGAAACAGTATCACCAACCTCAGATATTCAAAAATCATGAGTCAGGCCTCCCAAGTTCAAATTAAAAATAATATATTTTGAGTGCCTTTTATTTACCTTTTGGGTTCTGAGCCTTTAGGATTTATGCTTTCAAACTTTACTCTGCGACGCTAAGGGCTAGAAACTCACATTGTTTTAAAGGGAAGCTGAGGTTCTGGTGTATTCAACATGACTCCTGGATCTGGGGCTTTAAGAAAAACAGTAAATATCATGAGGCCTGCAATAAAATCATGAGAATTGGCAACACTGACCAGCAGAACACAAGGAACAAAAAGAATCTTATGGACTCACATGTTGAATCTGGTGACTGTATTTTCAAATACACTTTTCTTTTTATCTGAATAGCTCTTTGCCCAAGACTAAGCAGAGGTTACTGATAGATCTGGTCAAAGAAAGGGGAGGCAGACAGAAATTTCACTACATTTGTTTAAAGTTTTTCCTTTTCTGAAGTTCTAAAAATTTGAAACTTCAAAATTCAAAACAACAGAGGGGAAAACAAGGGAAATTGTCATTAAAAAATGTCCTTCTCCCCCTTTCCTCCTCCCCCCAAAAGATTCCAAATTTCTGCAAAGATTTTGAATTAGAAAAAATGGCAACTAGCTCCAATCTCCATGCTTCTTCCCTTCCAGTGCCTATTAAACTGCTTTGCCTCTGAATCTGATTGAGTGCTTTTCTGCGCCAAAACCAGTCCGCTAGGATGTCTGTGGCCTTTAGATATTACAAGATGCTGGAACCAGCAATGTTGCATTTTGAAAAATAAGGCATTTGCTAAAAGAAAAATCCAAACAAATTAAAGATTTAGGTGGGGTATAGTCAACAGAGGTAGCACTTCCTGGTGTCAAAATGGGGCATTGCAGGGTTTTTCACCTGCAGCACCCCCTGTGGCCTGTCTCTGTCTACATCTTCCATGGCCTAGTGCTCGTGCCAGATCACTTTTTACGTTCAGTCCTTTTCTGTGGTAAATGTCCACTTGCAAATACAAATAAATGATCCTTCTGCCCCTCTTGGTCTACGCTGACGTGCCTGACAGAGTTTTTCTCTGCTTCTGAAGCTGAGCACTGCCTCCCAGGGCTTTTCCCCTGGAGATCCTTCTTCCCAGCAGGCTTCCCCATGGTCTCCCTTCCCTGGGTACTCTGACAGCTTCTCCCAGCAGCCTCCCTGCTTCTTACAGGCCTATCTGCAGGCCTCCCACAGGAAACTAACCTATTCCCTGTAGGTAGGCCCTCTTCAACCTGCCTGCACCAGGCCCTTCCCAGAGAAAGGGAGCTCCCAGGCTCCTGTCTCCTGGATCTCCTCCCAGACCCCTAAAGTAAAACAAGGTGACAATGCAGCAGCTCTTCAGTCCTACTCAAAGGTCACCATTCCCAGGTTGCCCTCTTGGCAGTCATCAGCCACCCAGTCCTAGTTTGTTTGCGCCTCTCCAGGGCGTTCCGAGCCCCACTGCTCTCCCACAAGTCTTCTCCTGTAGCCCCAAGTCTCCCAGGAGGGGGCTCCCCACAGCATTTCACTCCCCCAGGCCTCCTCACTTGGAAGCCCTAACCCTGCTCAGGGGAACCTCCTCCATGGCCCAACCCTTGTTTTTGGGGTCCTCCTGCAGCCCTCTGCTCAGGTCTTCTGCTAGAGAGCTCCCTGTAGTGTTCACCTCCCCAGACCTCATTGTCTGAGACTCTTGGGATCCACCCTTCAGCATCAACTGGCTAGCTTCTAAGCCTCACAGATTCTTTCCCTCATTCATAGAGGCCTCGGCACCAGCCTCCATGCAGCTCAGAAGGATCCCCCAACCCCAGCCAGTCCTCCCCCCAGCCCAGAACTCATCGCCAGCAGCTCACAGCTACCTCCTCCTGCAGCTCATTCCTCAGACAACTCTCTGCTGCTCCTTCTGTTGGTGCTAGCGGCCCCTACGGCCCAGGAGCCCTCGCTTCAGACCAAACGGGAGGCAGCTGGCCCATCACAGGTGCTCTGGCCCCTTCCCTCTTGCACTGTCTGGAAAATGCCTTGTCTGCTAGGTCACAAGTTCATCCTGGGTATCATCTAGGCTCTTCGTGGCTCTGGGAGATTTCCCAGGACGTTTTGCATTTGTTGTGGTAAGTTTAGTCAGTTCCTACTTATAGCCTTTGTAGCAATCGGTGGCTAGGGCCACTTTGGGACAAGGGTTTCTAAACAAACTGTTCTCACAGGGACCCTTGAGCCCAGATTTCACGGAATTGCTCCTCAAACCAAGCCTGTCTGAGTCTGATTTGTCCCCTATGCATCTCCTGAGACAAAAACCAAAGGAATATGTCTTTCCAGGGGCCCGAAGTGGACTGGAATGGGGAGGAACGCTATAATTTAGTATACAGTGTGTGGCATTGTGGTGCAATTCTCTAGCCTGTGTTATGCTGGAGGGGCAGACTAGATACTGGTTCCCTGGGCGAAAAAATCTGTGGCTCTATGGCTGCAAGCATTTTGGGCACCTTTCAAGTCTGGAATGTGCTGGGATTCTGCGTGGCCAGCTGGGTGGCACTGGTAGCTGGAGATCCTTGGACTCTGAATTTAAGACTGGAGTGATGTGAACAGGCTCCGACTACTATGCTAACTTGGTCATTGCTGTTTTCTTCCTTCCCCTCGTCTTTCTGATCCAATTAAGGGCATTGTAGTTAAGTGAAAAGCCACGATTGGTTAATTGGATTTGGGGCGCAGAGCCCCCTTCTGGGGCTGGGATTATTTCTTTATTTCTTTTCCTTACAATTGCTAAAACCATTACCAGGCTATGAGGGGCTAATCCCCTGCCCTTGGAGAGCTCCAGGGAGGATCAGGGATGAGTGATTGCTCATTGAGTAAAGATCCCTGCTTCTGCAGACTTGCTGTTCCTCGCAAAGCTGCCACGCACTGGACTGGCTTATGCTAGGAACGATGTCCGTGTATTTTTAACATTCCCTCCCTGCCTGCTGCGGCCGCCGACTGCATTTACTTTTCTGAGAATCTGCCCACCTCCAGCTGCTCTGTACGGATCTGCACCTTGTCCCTTTCAAGTCTTCTGCCCCAGCCCAACCCACAAACAAGTGCTAGCTGTCTGCCTGTCTCTCTCTCTTGGAATATTAGGATGGCTATCTCCTGCCCTTGTTCTCTCATGGGTTAGGAATGGTGCGGCTGGGTGTGTGATGTGCCGAGCAACCAAGGAGGGTGCCTGAGTGGCAGAATCTGCCCCTCCTGGACTAAGGGCCTGAACCAAAGCCCTTTTGAAACCAGGGGGAGTCTTTCCATTAACATTGAAGGGCTTTGGATCAGGCCCTAAATTGAGAATGTCCTTCCAGAGCACATGGGTATCTCTGAGCACTTGCCAAAATATTCTTGGAGAATCCAGCCCCTTATCTACATGATGGATCTGCCTCCTCAGACTGCAGACTCCAGAACACTCAGGGACCTGGGCATGACCATGGAGCTGTTCTACACATTCCCCTAAGCATCCAGAAATGCATGGAGGCCTAGTTGCACAATAGCCAAAAATGAAGAGTTAGCCCCTGCCCTCCCGCTCCCAAATCAGGAGGTTGGCTTAAAAATCACACGACTTCAAAAAATAATAAACCCTGAGTTCTTTTTATTTATCATTTTGGTTTTCAACCACTAGGATGCCCTCAGGATATGTTTTCCTGTTTTCTCTGTACAAATGAAGATTCAAAATGTTCCTTTTTTTAAAAATGAAAGCTGAGATTTTAATATATTCACATGACTCCAGGAGCTGAAAACACACTAAGTATCACGAGACTTGCAATAAAATTGTGAGAGTTGGCAACACTGCAGCAGGAGTGTGCAACAGGCCACTTTGCTTAAAATCAATGACAAGCAAAAAATATACAATGGCCAACATTATCAGAAGTGACTAGTGATTCTGGATACCTACAGTTTTAAATCTCTGGCTACTTTAAAGGGGCTTGATTTTCAGAAGATGGGTGCTCAGCACTTTCTGAAAATCCAGCCTCTTTAAGTAATCTCAAGTTGGACCCCTGAAAAGGTAGACATCCAAAATCACTAGACATTTTTAGAAAACCTGGCTTTTAATATCTGTACGTTTTGTCAACATTCAATTTCAGGAAGTTGAATAAGAACAACTTGTGTCATAGCTACGGTTACAATTTTGCCATAGTTATTTTTAGTAAACGTCATGGACAGGACACAGGCAATACACAAAAAATAATGGAAGCCCATGACCTGTCTGTGACTGGCTGGGCAATACTGAAGCCCAACTGGGTAGATGAGAGCCTAGGCCCAGCTGCGGGAGGGAGAGGGCCCAGCAATCACAGCCTGAAGCAGCTCTGGGGCCCCCCATTGCCTGTGGTGGCTGGAAACTATGGGGGCCCCATGGCAGTTGGGAGTGGAGAGCCCCCCCCCTCCACTCCCACCAGGCTGACAGCTTCGGCCCGGCACCTGGGGGCTGAGGTGGAAAATGTCATGGAGGTCTCTGGAAGTCCCGGAATCCGTGACCTCTGTGACATAATCTTATCCTTAGTCATAGGCTAAAATTGTTCCCCTCCTATCAAATTAAAATAGATCCAGAGCAATGCACAAAGAAATGGACAAATCTTTTTCTTCTAATCTGTGACAGTCATAGGAATGTTAGGGCCCACTCCGCATGGGCCTCATTGTAAGATTAAGGCCTGAGGTGTTGCCTGTAACAATGACAGGTTACAAAAGACTTCAGGCGGGGTGATTTTTAAACTGACACTGCCCCTTAAAGTTGTGCAAAAGGCGCTAAGCAAATTTTTCAGAACAGGTCAATTAGGGGGTATGATGAATCTCCAAATTGCCCCACAGGATTTCCTGGTTCTATTGAAAACAGTTTCAAATCGTCCTTGGCTTAGTCAACAAGGCTCAGTACCAAATGGAAAAAAGTGTTCTACGTAAAGGAATAAAAAAGAAATAGAAAGCACAGCTACAGCTCATAGAGTCAGCAGGGTGCTGGGGAAAGAGGGATAAGTCGCAGGGGTAGAACCAGGTGTTATGTGGACGTCAACCACAGTGGGCCAGGTTTCCAAACGAACTCATCACACTGGGTACTACGTAGGGCTCATCAAAAGCTTTATCTCAAAATATTTTTGATGGAAAACTGGGTTTTTGACAAAATGAACAGGGCTGCTTTCCTTGCGAATTTGTGATTTTTGTCGGCCGGTGAAAAATTACAGCCAAAAACTGAAAAAAACCCTAGGTGTTTAGCAGATTTGGGCTGAAAAATTTCAGGTTTTCGACAAAAGTTGAAAATGTAATTTGCATCAAAATTGTTGATGACCCCTCCCAGCTCCATTTTTCAACCCCCTCTAATGTGGTTGAGAAAATCTGGCCCGAAGAGTCACATGGGAACTGTTGTATATGGAGCACTTATGAAAAGCTAACCCCAGGCGGAGGAAACATCCTCAGAATCAGTTCTTGCTACGTTCACCCCAAAAGTGTAACGTGCTCCGCTCCCATGTGGCTTTCCTGATGTCAGCAGATGCGCAAGGACCAGGGGCCACAGTCACAATCTCAGCGTGACTACATACACTTCTTTTGGCCAGTGGAAAGGAAATAGTTCTAACCTGAAATTATAGTCCTTGCAAGTTTGTGTATTGCATGCGAGTTAAAGTGTTGGCTAGTGGAGGGAAGAAATACACACAAAGGGCTAGTTCCGCCGCCGTTTCACATCAGTGTCATCTGCAGAACTGACGGAACAAGTGCAAACAATGGAGCTATGGCAATTGACACCAGCTGCAGATCTGGTTAACAGTAACAGTTTGAATTTTCAGGCTGGTTCAGACAGAGACAGCAGTTTAGCATCATCTCCTTCAGAAATTTCAATCAAATACAGAGACACCCAAAAGAGAATTTGCACTGTGAAACCCTGAAATTCTAAGCCACTTTAAGATACTTTAAAGAAAAATCCTACCAACTAGCTGTCTCCACACTCTTCAGCTGAAATCCATGCCCTGATCAGGAAGCACTCTTGCTAAAGAAGATCCTGAGTGAAGGTTGACCCTTTAGTTTCTTCCTAACTTCCACCCACTCTCCTCCAAATTCAGAAAACAAGGGCCAAATTAATCTCTGGTGCAATTCCACTGAACAAAATGGTGTTACACTAGGGATTAACTGAATCCCAGATGTCCTGATTGCACAGGAAGGAAAGACACTTGGCTCTCAGGTGTGTAAACAAAACACTTCAACCTCTCTGCTACTACTGCACATCACACCAAGGTCCTGAAACCCTCCATGTTACCCTGGACTCCTGTGCTTCATAGATCTACCACTTTCAAACTGAGGCTACTCAGTTTCACATTACGTTGCCTTCTTTAATGACTCCTCCCCGTCCACCTTCATGGACGGACTGAAGAGGTAAATTCATGTCTTTTTCATCCAAACGCCCCTCATCTAGATGTCTCAATGGGAGCCTCCAATCAAATAACCAACCCTCCCATCTCCAGCTCTTCTGCAGGCCAGCTCCTTGGTTCTTCTGTTCCCCTAGTGAGGTTCTAGTGCTTGGACATTGTCCATTGAATCCTTTGGGCTTCTGAATGGAAGCTGAGCACCTACCTTCCTTAGGTCTCTTTGAAAACTGCAGCAGAAAGGAACAGCAGGAACCATCTGCTGATACGTCAAGTGCAGGCGAGACACACGAAGATTTCTCATGTACGCGGATCCATCTCAAGTTCCATTATGGGCCTTGCTCCTGGATCCTGGTGGGGTGCAGGGACTCCTGGGCTCACAGGACAAATGTGACAGGCTCTATAGAAAAATGACCAGGCATATCATCAAATTCATTCACGATCAGCCTGAGCCAATGTCCATCAAAGTTAATGGGAACATCCCCCTGGGTGCTGGATCATGGACCTCAACTCTCCACCCCTTCCCAGACATAGTCATTTTATTATCTCCCACTAACTCTCCCTATAGGGAGAGTGGGGGCCTCAAAAGGCCATGGCCTCTCCTCTCTCCTCCCACTGGAGATCATGTTTGGCTTCTGTCCTAGGAGAGCTTGTAGTTGGCCAGTTCCATGGTGCAGAAAGGATTTGGTAGACACTTGATCCCTCGTGAGAGAATCCTCATAACACAAGGGAAAATACAAACATCATTATTCTGTCTAATCAGGAGTCATTTACTGGAGAGCTCCCTTTTGAGCAGGAGATTCTGGTTGCAATGGGAGACCCCTGGATGACTGTGTGCGTTTGTCAACCTACAACCCATAACTGAGCTCAGAGAGGACTGTTCCTATTAAGAAAGTAATAAGGCTCTTAGCTCGACTTAGAGGAAAAGGCAAAAGCAAATAATCAGAGAGAGAGAGAGGGAGACAGAGATAAAGAAAAGAAACCAAGGGGAAGATGATTTTCTATCAACAAAACAGCAGGGACAAATTCTAGTTCATCTCATCGGAAATGTCTTCTTCGTGTGCAAACAGCGCCTGGAGCCAGCTCTAATCTCCAGATTAAAGCCTTTTAATAACAATTAGTCCTCTCGGCGCACTAACCCACTGGACACTCCGCTGCATGTTTGGGAAGGGGGAGGAGAAAAAAGGATGCTTCACTGGCTGTTTAACCCTTAAATCCCCTGATGTTCCCATTCACTTCCCTGCCACACACACAATCTTGAGTTTAGGCCAGTGTATCTTAGTAGCTAAATCCACTTTTATAGGCACGTGGAGAGAAGCAGTGTGTGTGTGTGAGAAAGAGGAGAGACCCACAACTTCAGGGAAATCTGGATCTGAATTTTACACCTCTTCCCATGTCTACCATCTAGGTGTTTGTAGGGAGGAGGACCTGACCCCTCTGGAAGAGGAGACACGTTAACAGCAGCACTAGTCTGTGGCCATGTTTTCAGTGATCCAGCAGCTGGAAGGAAAAGAGACTCATAGATAATTAAATGTCCCAGTGTTCTAAACATCTCCCCTAATGCCGCTGGTCCTTTAAGACATCACTTTGATGCCTCTCCCTCCACCTGTGGGTAAGGGCTGCAGACCTCAGTGGACTTTCCCATATTTTTTTCTAAGGGCTTTGGCTGCCGTTTTGGCTTGGTCCAGAAATCACTTCTGATGATGGAGCAGAACCCCACGATCACCCCCACCCCGAACCCGTTGCCCTGGGTATCCAGCTGTAGACCTTGGCGAGCAGCATGGTGCATTTGATTGCTCACTCAACCCACTCTAGACATCAGTTCCCATCTCATCAAAAACCGGGAGGATGGGAGGTTTTTTGCCTTCCTCTCCAAAGTGATAGCTGGCCCCAAGCTGTGCCTGGGAAGTGTAGACTGTCCGCCCACACCTCCTGCAGCATGCGGGAAGGATACCAGATTGCCACATTAGGAGACACAAGCCACAGATGAAACTGCCAGGACACAGGCTTTGCTCTGCTTGCATCAGGCATGGATGCAAAGTAGCGGGATGCATCCCTGCTCCTTCCCATGAATTAAATGGGAAGCTCAGAGAACCGAAAGCAGAGGATGCTGGTGCGAAACAGCAGCCTCCGTGCTGAGCCTCCAAACTTCCCAAATGACAAGCCAAGCAGAATTTCTTGGAAGAAGCCACATCAGCTACCCTTAAAGCGATTAACCAAACAAACAGGACAGAGTAAAACCTTCCATGATGTGATTGCGGGAAGGGAAGGAAAAACAACCCTGTGACGTTACAGCAGTAGGGGCTGCCAGATCTCCCCTCCGACCTGTAATCCTGCTCCCCCCCACACATCATCCATAGGGGTAGTGCAATTACTATTCAGGCTGGGGGCTGAAGAGAGTCTCCTGGCCCTTCTTCTAATGTAAGGTTATTGTAATTGATATGAAGGTAATTGATAATGTGTTACGGTGAATAATGTCTTCAATTTTCTGCTAAATCCCATTTTTGTAGCCATCTGGGCTCCTCCAACTGCCCCCCTGGGATGCCGAGTAATAGATAGTAATTATTCTCAAGTCATTTACTTTTTCAAAGTGTTTAGTGCTTATCTGTTTTACAATTAAAATGGAAACGACCCTGATTCACTTCCTTTCTTTTTTATTTAAATAGCATTCACACACACACACACACACACACACACTCCACTACACACTGGAACCCAGAGGGGTGTGTGTGTACATATCACTACCATACAGAAGCACACAGGATCTAAATGCACAGCCATCACGCGCTTATATGCAGAAGTGCAGAGAGGCATATGTGAAAGCACAAATACACAAAACAGAGGAAGGTAGTGTGTGTTCTTGACACCCCTACACAGGAAAGCACACTGTGCATGCATGTGGACATCTTTAGACCACACAGAAACATACATGTGTGCATTCCACACTGCCTTGCCTGTTGCAAGTTACAGTGTGTGAAACACCACAAAAGCATAACACAAAAGCCTTTCGACACACCTCTACGTGGAGGAGGTCACCGTGTTTCCAACATGACATTATTGATAGAGAAATATGTTGTAAACACACACAGATGATACAAATTCAGACAGGTACTGGTATATGTATGGAGATAAACTACATATACAAATCATACAATTAGGCACACACTCATGCAAATACACACAAACAAATGAACATACAAAGTGCATTCAGATATATCCCCAGAACACACATGTAAATAAACAGCAAGGGAAAGCATATTTTTACAGTAAAGCCATCTGAAAATCAATCCCGAACCTTTCCCGCTAATTGTAACACTGATTTGTGTTCTTATCAATTAGCTATGCTGCTCTGCACCATGAAGAATACAAAAAACATTAGAATACAAGCTGTACCCCAATATGCAGTAACCAACACAGGGGATCTCTGCAGCAGCAAGCTAACCCATTGGGATTCATGGGATCAGGATTGGGGCAAGGAAATCCAGTCCAATTCAGCTTGTGCCCCAACACCCAGAAACTAACCCAACTCTGCTGTTCCCCACTGTATATAAAGTGATGCAAGCAGTGATCTGACCAAAGTCCAATCCACTGATGTCGATGGAAAGATCCCCATATAATTCAGTAAGGTTTGCATCGGTCCCTGCAAGACCTCTCAAAGAACGTAGGCGATACTTACAGGCTGGGGGGCTCTACCCTGGGATGCAGTGACTCTGAAAACCATTTCAGGGTCCTGGGGGATAATCAGCTGAACATGAGCATCCAGTGTGATGCTGTGGCCAAGAGGGCTAATGCGATCCTGGGATGCATAACCAAGGGAATCTCAAGGATCAGAAAAGTTATTGTACCTCTCTGTATCGCGCTGGTGCGACCACTGCTAGAATACAGTGTCCAGTTCTGGGGATCACAATTCAAGAAGAAAGTTGATAAATTCGAGAGGGTTCACAGAAGAGCCACAAGAATGATTAGAGGATTAGAAAACCTGCCTTCTAGTGATAGACGCCAAGAGCTCAATCCATTTAGTTTAACAAAGAGAAGGGTAAGAGGTGACTTGATTTACAGTCTATAAACATCTTCATAGGTAACAAATATTTAATAATAGGCTCTTCAATCTAGCAGAGAAAGGTAGAACACAATCCAATGGGTGGAAGCTGAAGCTAGACAAATTCAGACTGGAAATAAGACATAAATGTTTAACAGAGAGGGTAAAATTAACCATTCGAACAATTTACTGAGTGTTGTGGTGTATTCTTCATCACTGATGATTTTTAAATCAAGATTGGGGGGCTTTCTGAAAGCTCTGCTCTAGGAATTATTTTGGGACAGGTCTCCGGCCTGTGTTATACAGGAGGTCAGACAAGATGATCACAATGTTCACTTCTGGCCCTGGAATCTTTGAATCCATGAATCTTCTGCAAGCCGACATCTAGGAACTGCCATGCTGCAATCCATGATGGACCTAACCAGGTAGAACCAACCCCCCTGGAACTTTTATTAAAATGCAAGACCTCAGTTTCCCTGGATACCCCATGCACATGGAGCACCAGAAATTCATCTGCTGCAGGAGCAAATTTGCTGCATCCCAAAAGCCAGAAATAACAACATTGAGCCATTCCTACAAAGTAACCAGACACACCCTGCTAGGGATATTGGCTGTATTGTCAGCCAGGAAAACTTGCTTGAAGCAGGAGTGGCCTGTGACACCTCCATTCCATCCCAACTTACAAATACTAGCTCAGTAGAACTTGCATCCCTACACCCCAGGAATTGCCCTCCTGGAAACTCTGCTGCACTCAGCACTCTGAAAATGACTTCATTGTAACCCTGCAACGCACAGAAAGCGGGTGCCTCAATGCACCACCAGCTGAATGCCAACCCACAGCACTAGCGTCGAGGAGTTCAGAACCCCAGACACCATGCTGAAACACGGAGAAGCCCAACTCCCACCCGAACATCTGGCCCTCAGCCCCCAGAAACTAACCCACCACAATCTCTGCCACCAGCCTCTAAGGGAAGAGTGAACCAGTTTGGTTAGAATCCAAAAGACCCAACCTTCATCGCAAAGTGGCCACATTGCCACTGAAAACACCTATGGCATCCTCTGCCTGCGAAGATATGTGCAGGCAGCGAAAGGCTGCTGAGAGAAGCGTGGGTGTAGCTAGAGGATCGTGAAGCCCCCTGGGTGGGAGGGGGGGCTATAGTTTTGTTTAAGCCCCCAAACATCTGTGTATTTATCAAGACTGAAAAGACCAAGGTCAGGCCATATTTATACTCCAAATTCAGTGCCTGATTGCAAAGTGTTCTCAGCACCCAGCAGCTTCTCTTGGCTTCAGCAGGTGTTGCTGGGTATCCGGACTTCCGAAAGCCAAAACACACCAGGATGTGCAGGCAGTGAGACAGAGGGTCAGAACCCCACCCATCTCCTGGACTGGGCTCTGACTGCACAGGTGTGAGCAGGGCTGCTCGCCTGTGAACCTCTCTCACCCCTGTTCTCACTGGCCAACGTGGTGGAACCAGTGTGGGGCAGGTGTGAGATGGATTTGGTCAACAGCGTACCACCAGGGGGAAGCAGGATAGGGCATTTCAATTCAGAAGGGTGGCAGTGGGCTCCCCCTGGAGAGGTGCAGTTTATACTTCTTCCCCCACCCTCCCACTCGGAGCTGTGCCTGGAGGAACACTGCAGCAGCTGTATCTATATTTTGATAGATCGATAGATGTCTTCTGCTTTGTAGCTTAATTTAATTTTTCATTTTCCTTTGACTCTGGGGATGATCCGCTTTATAACAGCCTCCCGACACCTATCCCTACCCCCTCCCCCCCTGCCTTCCCTCCTCCTTCAGTAATTGCTGGAGCACTGCCTCCCTTTGCTGGCTGGCACGGGCGGCCTACGGGCCCTTTGCGGGAACATCCCACCACTCTTTTGTTTGAGTTTGTAACTGGTTTTTCCTTTCCAATCCCTTTAATGACTTTCCCCGATGCAATCGGTGCAGGATTATGCCAAGACAGCTTCCCCTGCTGAGAGGGAAACAAGACTGAGGGAAAAGGGCACCGGGGGAACCGTTCAGAGGCAAAAAGGGAGCTGGGGGACCCGTTCGTATCCTCAGCTCATCTCTGCACCGGGCTGCAATGCTGCAGAAGCTAACGGAAAGAAATCTCATCTGGCGCTGCAGTGGGGGCTGTCAGACGTGCCATCTGGAACAGGCCATCCTGGGCTGTAGGCTTGGCCCGTATTGTCCTAATACAGGACAGCAGAATGGGTTGGGGAGGAGGGAGCTGGGGGGAGACCCCTGGCGAAGGAGCCACTGGCTTCCACTAGGCCAGCAAGCTGCTGCCAGAGGCTGCTGCTGGAGCAAAGGCCTGAACACTGCAGCGGAGGGGTTTTGCAGGAGTCCTGCCTTGCTTCTGAGTTCCCCAGCACCGGTGCTCCTCAGTGGCTCTGCTCCATCCCAGGAATGGGTTGGGGGACTCTTCCTCCATCTGCTCCCTGGCAGCTGGCTGGAGGACGGGCGTGGGGGGGCAGGCACAGGCCTGGGCAGGTGGTAATGTGGGAGGCTGAGATGGAGGTTTGCACACACTGGAGGCAGAGAAGTAGCGTGCACAGAGAGGCCAGGGCTAGCCCCTGGGTGCCTCTGGTCTGTGGAGACCTGCCCCCAGCTCCTGCTCACCCAGATACAGGGCTCAGACACCCCCCAAGCTTCTCCTCACCACATACAGGTCCCAGACGCACCCCCCCCCCAGCTCCTCTTCACCCAGATAAAGGGCTCAGCCCCCCCCAGTTCCTCCTCACCAGATATGGGGCCCAGACTCCCCCAGCCCTACTCACCCAGATACGGGGCCCAGACACACACACACACCCTGCCCAGCTCCTACTGATCTCACTTTGGCAGGCAGCTGCCTCCCTCTGGATGACACATGGGACAGGTCCAGGAGAAGCAGCTGCTGTCACACCGGCCAATTCTTATTGCCAAAGAACTGCCGAGGAAGCGAAGCGTGTCAATGCTGGGGAAGCAGAGAGGGCGAGGGAGCAGCGAGCTGCCAGGGGCAGGGGGTGAGAGGCAAGGAAGTTTGGGAGCAGAGAAAGAGGTAGCTGCAGGTGAAGCCATTCTACATGGGGATGGAGCACCTGTCTCCAGTTTCCCCTTTCCCTGCTCCTCAGTGTGGGGTGCAATGCTACCTTGTCCCTATAGATCTGTTCTAAGCCAGCAATGCTAGCCAGCTGCCTCCAATGTGATCCCAGTACCTACTGTATAATAGTTACCTCCTAGAACACCCTCCCTCCAGGAGCTTAAAGCACTTTTCCTACATTTACCAAGCCTGACAACTACAGCTGGTTGACTGGGTTTTTTCCCATCTGAAAATGATCAGAAATAATTCACAGGAAAAATAATTGGATGCTAATGGTTGGGTTTTCATTGAAAAAAACCAACATTTTCCCCTCAGAGTTTTGGATGCAAATGAAAAAATGTACATTTTGGTGGAAATTTTTCACAGGGCAATAAAAAAAATCAAATCAAATCATGTCCCAATCTGCTCTGCTCACAATGCACCTGGCTGGCTGGCAGCACGCTTCACTATTATGGTTTATTTTTGTTGCAGTAGCACCCAAAGATCACAAGCAGAATCAGGTGCTGCACAAACACATGGTAAAACATAATACTCAACTCAAAGCGTTTACACAGCTGAGGAAAACAAAGCATAGAGAGGGGAAGTTATTTGCTTAAGGTCACCCAGCCAGTGAGCTAGCGGAGCTGGGAATAAAACTCAAGAATCCTGACTCAAAGTCCCCTGCTCTAACCAATATGACATTGATTACTTCAGAGATGACCCTAATAAAACATGCTTCTGCCCTGCTTTTTTCCTGAAAGGAGCCTGAAGTAATGAAGATCCCCCATTGTATTCAAATTGGCAGCTCCTCGGTAACAATGAGAAAAGTTCTAGTGAATGACAAACAAAGAAATCCAAATGGTACTGGAGCACATCAGAGATACCAGTGTAATCCCTCCCACTGGTACCGCTCAAAGCCCTAACCCGCCTTCATTGCCTCTAGCCGCCTCTTACACACTACAACAAAAGTGCTAAAGATGGGAAACGTACTTTGAGGCTGTATACAGGATGTGAAGGACACATCTGCAGACAGGCGTAATTCCCATCCAGAGTAGCATCATGTAGGGCTGGAGAAGACCTTGAGAGGTCATCAAGTCCAGTTCCCTGCACTGAGGCAGGGCCAACTGAACCTAGACCAGCCCTGACAGTTGCTTGTCCAAGCTGTTCTTAAAAGCCTCCAGTGATAGGGGTTCCACAACCTCCCTTGGAAGCCAATTCCAGAACTTTAGCATTACAAAGCTTTTCCTCATATTTACGCTAAAGTCCCCTTGCTGAAGATTATGCCCATTACTTCTTGTCCTACCATCGGTGGACAGGGAGAACGTCTGACCCCTGTCCTCTCTATAACAGCCCTGAACGTACTTGAAGACTGTTATCAGGACCCTCCAATTTTATTTTTTCAAGTGTAAACATGCCTGTTTTTTGTAACTTTCCCTCCGAGGTTTTCTAAACCTTTTATCATTTTTGTTGCTCTCCAGTTTGTCCTCATCTTTCAAGGGTGGTGCCCAGAATTGTAGTGCCGACCTAAGTCAACAGAACAATTCAATGAGAATATTAGGTGCTGCTACAGTGGATAGGGAGTTAGCAGACAGGTAAGGCCAAAGGCTCCATATTCCATTGACCTGCACCAGTCCAAAATGAGCAGACCATGTTGCCATTCTGACGTGGGAGCATTTTCCACTGTCTTTGCTCTGGTGTCAATGGCAGCACAAGTTACAGCACTATGCAGAATAAAGCCCCCAGTATTTGGTAGGAGGGAGGTCAGTTAATTTCAAACGTGTGCCTTTTGTGTTGCATGGAAAATAAAGGCAACACATCTGCCCAAATCCTGGATACCCCAAGAGGGTGTAAGCTTTGGTCACCAGCACTGGGGAGGTGATTCTGATCGGCTCCCTTATCACATAGGATTCTGATGTGTGAAGCGGGGCTTGGAAACTAGAACAGAACGAAATTTTTCAGCTGAACCTTTTTTCGGCAAAAAAGGCCAATTCGGCAACCCCAAAACATTTCACGAATTGGTGTCAGTTTCATCTAATTCTTTCTGTGAAGAGCAGAACAAACCAAAAATAATTCCAATAAAATCTACACGCTTCATTTTGACAGTTGTGAAATAAAAGTTTCGATTTTTCGGTTCAAACCGACTGTTCAGAAATTTCCTTTCACTTTATTTTTAAAAATGCTAATCAAAAGCTTTAAAAAAAATAGTCAGAATCCAAATGAAACATTTCACTTTTGTCAAAACGAAACAATTTGTTTGACTAGCAATGAATTTTTTAAAAATTTTCAAATTGCCAAAAATTTCAAGAAAATTCATTTTCAATTTGACCGAAAACAATTTTTTCCCCAGTTTTTCAGAATTGCCAGAGAACCACCAAATCTGTTATTCACACAGCTCTGAAAGGCTCTGATGGTCACCAACGCTGGGGAATTGAGTTTGACTGATTCCTTTATCACAAAGGATTTTGATATATGCAATGGGACTTGATACACCTACTTCTGGGAGCTCTAGAACAGGGGTTCCCAAACTCTACCACGTTGCGTATCACCAACATAAAACACCAACATATGTGTAGTACCACCACCTGTAGGTGCAGGGGGAAGGAGTGAGCCTGGGATGGGGGAGTGGCCACTGCGCTGCTTCAGGGTGGGGCCGGTGCTGGAGCGGCTCCTGGACAGCCCCCCAGCAGCAGGTGGACGTGTACCATTGGGAGGAGGCCTGCGTATCACCAGTGGTAGACGTACCACAGTTTTGGAACTGCTGCTCTAGAAACAGGAAGTTTTAAGGTGCATTTTGCTTTTGCCATCGAGTGTCTCTGATTCAGAAGTGTAAACACTGTAAATAAATGAGGCTAGATCATGGTACCCTGTGTTCTCTCTCACTTTATTTCTCAGCCAAACCACTACTGGAATCCAAGCTTGGGATTTTCAAAGCCGCATGATGGATTTGGGCATCCAATTCCCATTAAAATTAACGGATGAAAACATCAGCCCAAATAGAACTGAGCATCTGAAGCTGTCATCATTTATTAAACAATTCCAGAGTAGAGCTAGTTGAAAATCAGAACGTCCATCCCACAGAAAATCCCAATAATTCGGGACAAAAAGTTGAAATATCAAATTTTTTTGCAGAACAATGTTTCCAATGAAAACAAAACTTTTTTTATGTTCTTGAACAGAAATGTGTCATTCTGGATTGTTGAACCAAATCAAAATATATTGGTTTTGGCTGGGTTCAACGTTAATTGGTGTCCCATTGAGCTGCTAAAGTTTCAGAGGGTTTAAGGCCAGAAGAGACCATGAGATCATATCAGAGGCCATTAAATTTCACCCAGGTTCCCCCCTATGTTGAGCCCAGTGACTTCAGTTAAATTAAAGCATTTTAGTCTTCAGAAGACTAAAAACTTGTGTGCCACAGGCAAAGAAAAGAGGAAATTAGGGTGCACCAATGTCCAAGGCAATTGCAACGGCGGTGAATTGATTAGGTGAGTTAAGCCCAGATGATTCTACCAGGTCATCCATACTTCATGCTGCACAGCAAAATTCCCAAGCTCCCTGCCAATTCCTTCCCAACCCCGAATCTGGTGATTGGTGTAAACCTGAGCAAGTGAGCAAGACACACATGCCAGGTGCTTCATGGGAGTATTAGTTCGGGTCCCTGATGCAGCCACTCTCAACTATGGATTGGGCTGCCCAGCTGGACTACATCTCCCATGATGCATTATGGTCACGTGACTCCTGTGATGAATTGTATCAGTTCAACCAGAGGGTTCCATGCCATTTACACTGGGTTGTGTCTGCTAGTCACTAGTCAATCTTTTCTTAGAAGTGGGGTGAAACCACTGGACTTTCTGCAGGAGCACTGGGATCTGTGGATCAACAAACTGAGAGGCTCTGCTTTTGTAAAGGGAAATCATGCCTCACCAATCTATTAGAATTCTTTGAGAAGGTTAAAAACATGTGGACAATGGTGATCCAGTGGATATAGTGTATTTGGACTATCAGAAAGCCTTTGACAAAGTCCCTCATCAAAGGCTCTTAAGCAAAGTAAGCAGTCATGGGATAAGAGGGAAGGTCCGCTTGTGGATTAGTAACTGGTTAAAAGACTGGAAACAAAGGGTAGGAATAAATGGTCAGTTTTCAGAATGGAGAGGGGTAAATGGTGTCCCCAGTGGTCTGTACTGGAACCAATGCTTTTCAATGTATTCATAAATTATCTAGAAAAAGGGGTAAACAGTGAGGTGGTCAAATTTGCTTACGATACAAAATTACTCAAGATAGTTAAGTCCAGAGCAGACTGCGAAGAGTTATAAAGGGATCTCACAAAACTGGGTGATTGGGCAACAAAAAATGTTAGATTAAATTCAGTGTTAATAAATGCAAAGCAATGCACACTGGAAAACATAATCCCAACTATACATATAAAATGATGGGGTCTAAATTAGCTGTTATCACTCAAGAAAGAGATCTTGGAATCATTGTGGATAGTTCTTTGAAAACATCCAATTAACGTGCAGCGGCAGTCAAAAAAGCTAACAGAATGTTGGGAATCGTTAGGAAAGGGATAGATAGAAAATATCATATCGCCTCTTTATAAATTCACCCACACCTTGAATACTACCTGCAGTTGTGGTCACCCCATTTCAAAACAGATATATTAGAATTGGAAAAGGTACAGAAAAGGGCAACAAAAATGATTAAGGGTGTGGAACAGCTTCTGTGTGAGGAGAGATTAAAAAGACGGACTTTTCAACTTGGAAAGAGATGACTAAGAGGGGACATGACAGAAGTCCTAAAATCGTGACTGCTGTGGAGAAAGTAAATAAGGAAGTGTTATTTACCCCTTCACATAACACAAGAACCGGGGTCACCCAATGAAATTAATAGGCAGCAGGTTTCAAACATACAAAAGGAAGTATTTCCTCACACAGTGTAAAGTCAACCTGTGTAACTTGTTGCCAGGGAATATGGTGAAGGCCAAAACTAAACGAGGTTCAAAAAAGAATTAGTTAAGTTCATGAAGGACAGGTCCATCAATGGCTATTAACCAAGTGGGTCAGGGATGCAATTCCATGTTCTGAGTGTCCCTAGCCTCCGACTGCCAGAAGCTAGGAGTAGATGACAGAGAATGGATCACTTGATGATGACCTGTTCTGTTCATTCCCTCTGAAGCACCTGGCATTGGCCACTGGCGGAAGACAGGATACTGGGATAGTTGGGCCATCGGTCTGACCCCCTATGGCTGTTTTTATGTTCTTATTATTTGTATGTGGGCTGACACAAGAATTACTGCCCAGTAGATACTCTGCAAACCCCTCTGCTACCAGCAGAGCCCCATGGGGCTTCCCAGAGGGAACAGAAAGGAGATAGCAATATAATCATTTACGTAACAAAGCTGGGTAGCATTTTCACAGACATTAGCTGAGCAATAGAACTGGCTAGCAGCTAGTAGGCCATCTAGCCCCAAAACTCTCCATTGTCCCCATTATCACAGAGTAACTAACATACCAGGACTTCCACTGCACCACTGGGCTATTGCATCCACTTCCCCCTAGTCTCCACAGACCTCCTTCCTGTCCTGCTCCTGATACAGGAACTGACCCAGAGTTGGTTGAAATCAGTGGAAAGGCTCCTTTCCCTTTGATCAGGCCTTTTGGCAGATGTTAACTACGCTTTGCTTGGCTCGTTTTGGCAAAGTCTCCAAAACCGCAGCTGCACAGAACCTCACTGCAAAAGACAGGCCTCAGCCTACACCCTGGATCCGGGTTCAAGTCAGTTCTCTTGAAGTACTATTACCACACCCATCACTACAGT
Source organism: Emydura macquarii macquarii (assembly GCF_026122565.2). Lineage (NCBI taxonomy): Eukaryota > Metazoa > Chordata > Testudines > Chelidae > Emydura > Emydura macquarii. The sequence goes on along the minus strand of NW_027130204.1, from coordinate 1,517,687 downwards.
ATCTGAGCATTTTCCAATCATGCATTAAGTGACGTGGCCACCATCTGTCATGTGTGGTTCTTTCCACCTCTCTCTTTGCCTCTTCCCAGGGGAAAAGTTGCATATGGATTTAGTATAGAATTATTGTATTATATCTGTGTGGGGGCATATTTGCTGCTCTCTGCCTCAGTTTCCCCTTCTGTAAAATGGAGATAGTGATACAGACCTCCTCGGTAAAGCTCCTCGAGATCTACTGATGCTAGATGAGCAGGAGGTGTTAACACTATTATTATTATGCAGTGGAGGTGGGTTGAAGAAGTGTGCCTTGCACTCGGTCTGGAAGGCGGTAAGGTTTGCGATGGCCCTTAGTTTCTGTTGGAGTTCACAGCTGGTTCCTGCACAGATGAGCTTTACCCTAGTGGTGGGCAGCTCCATTATGGCCGAGACATGGATGTGCCCATCGCAGTACTTGTCCCAGAGCTGCAGCTGATGTTTTGGCTACCATGGACCTAGATCATGGAGTGCCTTGAAGATGAGGCCCTGAACTAGATAGGATATCCTACGGTAAGTGAGTGGAGGACAGGTACAGATCCAGATCTAAATTCCACAGCTTGGGTCCACCTCCAACCTTCACACACGAGGAGCAGCGATGGAGGCTTCCGCCATCCAGCAAACTGTCCAAGCTGTTACCGGCTGGAGACGCCCCATGACTGATGATGCGCCACTGTTTCAATGACCACAGATTGTGCTTGTTATGAAACAGACCCAGATGCGGGCAAGGAAGGACTGTGCCCTCAAATATATATAATAAGGAAGGATCTTTACTGACATTTGAGGCTAATCCAGTTCCTAATTCTCACAGATCAATTTCCACATCGCTTGCCTTCTGGTCGCAATGGAATATCACATTTCTCCAACACATGCACCTGACTTTCAGGTTTCTTTTTCACAGACTGGACAGTTCCACTTACAAGTCAACTGGCAATAACCCTCCTTGGTCTGTGTCTGTCTTTTATATTATTTATATTATGGTGGCACCCAGAGGCCTCACTTGAGATCAGGGCCCCATTGTGCTAGGTGCTGTACAAATACTTTGAGACTGTCCTTGCCTGGAAGAGCAGAAGTTTCTAAAAGCTTCACAATCCATCACTAACTTCCTGCACTCAGCAGCTGGCCTTCCAGCGCATACCCATCACCCCTGCTCTGAAGACCACCTGCCACCATTCTTTCCATAATCATTTTCTCAAGATAATTTCCATCTTTACGCCTAATGTGACCAAAGTACATAAGTTTGCATCCATTGATTTCTGACATCAAGGTCTGCTTCTCTCCAATAATATTTCTAACATAGGCATTCAGCTTTTTTTCCATCCAAGAGATAAACAAGAGTCTTTACTATGGTAATAAAAATAAAAATAATACTAAACAGACAAGACAGGAAAAGTGTGGGTGGAAAAACAGAGACAGAGAGAGGTGAAGTATCTTAGCAAAGGTTATACTGTAAATCAGAGCCAAAGCTAGGATTAGATCCTAGCTCTCCTGATCCAGTGCTCTATCCACTAGGCCACACTGCTGCCCACACTACTATCGTTATTATCTGAGAGACAAGGTGGATGAGGATCAGCTTCAGCTGGTGCGAGAGACAAGTTTTTGAGCCACACAGACCTCTGAGTAGCTCAAAGACTTGTCTCTTCCATCAACAGAAATTGGTCCAGTAAAAGATAGTACCTCCCTCACCTTGTCTCTCAGATCATGAGACCAAACATGATTACAACAGCATCACTGTTAATTAACATTTAGGCAGTAGTGCCTAACGCTCACAGCCAGATTGGGCCCCACAGAGCTTGATGCTGTACAGACATATAATTAATGACAATCCCTGCCCCACTCTGAAACACAAGAGGTAGAGAAAGCAAGAAGTGGTGTGGGAGAGGGCAGGGGAGACAGTAACAAATCTAGTAAGGTGTATAGAGTTATTAGCCAATCAAGAGCAGTGGTCACAACTTGCCACCTTCCTAGCATAGTAGCAGCCCTCAGCTTGCAATTTTCTGTGTTCCTCACAGCAAAGGTGACTTGGAGGAGAGACTGGAAAAGGAATGAAAGATGTAATATGGCCTCTATCGGTGTGTGTGTGAGAGAGAGAGAGTGAGATGGGGGGATTCATTCTGGTACTTAGCCTTTTTCCTGGCCTTGGTCCTTTTTTCCTGTTTGGAAGCTTTATGTGGCTTCATCATTGCAGTATTGCCAACTCTCACAATTTGATCATAATTCTCATGATTTTTGGTGGTTTTCTTAAAGACCCAGCTCCTGGAGTCATGGGATCAGGTGTGACCCTCAGCATTTCGTCTTAAGCGAAGAAATTTCTAGCACTCACAGTTGCAGAGAAAGGCACAGAAAATGTGACTTGAATGTACCCTACAGGCTCAGAAACCAGATGGCAGAGAAAAAAGAACGCAAAATATTTATTTTTTTAAGATCTCATGTTTTTTAAGCCACTCTCGATGTTGTGGGCTTGACTCATGATTTTAAATGCTTGGCTTTTGCAACACTGTCCCAGTCCCTGGTTTGTTACCCTGGGGAAAGCAACGTTAAAAAGGCATCCTCACAAATACAGCTGGTTGGGAATTTTCCAGGGAAACCTTTTCCATCAGAAAATCTTAATTTGTCAAAACCGCAACTTGTGGGTAAGAAACAAATCCCTGATTTGATCAAAATTCGGAGGAAAAACAAGTTTTGCAGTTCTCAGATGGTTCGTGCAACTCCTGTGGAGATCAATATGGTTCACACGCCGGCCTTTTGGAGCCTTGCTCAGCCATGCAATCATCTGACAAAGCAACGTTATTTTCCTAAACAGACCGAATCCAAGGGCCAGATCTTAACTGATGTAAATCAGCTGAGCCATTGATGTCACCTGTGATCAGAAGACTTTTTATGGCATTAAAGTCAATGGAGCTGTGTCCATTTGGATTCTCCCTCCCTCCCTCGCACCTCAAATCCTAAATTGTTCTTCTCCCCTCCCACCTGATCATAACTCAGGATTTTCAGCAGTGACCCTGAGGGTCAGGAAGACTCTTGCACAATCTCCTTCCTTCTGACCCTGTGCTCCTCCACTCCCTGCTCTGTGTTTTACATGCTAACCCAGCACGAGTTGCCTGCAGTAGCACATTATATACTTTGTCCTTTCGCTTCCTGCCAGCAGTACACTGGATTCTGGCCTGCTCCAGGGTGGCTAAGCTGAGGGGTGAGGCAGGTCATGTAGAACCCGGGACAGAGGCCTGAAACACATGTCTCCTGAAGATGACTTCAGCCGCATTCCAGCCAGCCTGGCAACCTGCTGCACACACACAAAAAGGAAATGAGAAACGAAGCAACAAAGAAACTGGCAGGGAAGCAACAGACGGACACAGGAACTGGGAACACGATTAAACACAGGCTCAACAGCCCCGTCATGCTGAGCCTTCCTCTCTAAAGACTTCCTTTAACTTTGATGGGGAGTGCAGGAATCATCTTTTCACTTGAAAGAGAGAGAGGAGGGGCTGTATAAAGGGATCTGGCATTATCCAGAATTGAGAGAGCGAGAAAATGTGACACCAAGCTAAAGAAAGCTGAACATGGAGACCCGGATTGTCCTCTCAATTCCCAGGGTGTAAATCAGGAAATGGGATCAGATTCAGGCCCAGCGAACTGATTAAAAGAAAAGACACCTTAGGAAGTTTATTGCCACAAAAATGGTCACTTTTCAGGTTGTAGCATTTTTGTCAGTTTCAAGCTATTTTTTTTAGTGTCCAAGGGGCAATGCTGTGCATGGGGGAGCGTAGTTTAGAACAAGAAACAGACAGCCAGGGCCAGAACCTCAGCTAGTGTGAATGATGTCAATGGAGTTACATTCATTTAAACCAGTTGAGGATCCGCCTCGTCGGTTTAAGCCAGGGTCCCTTGTTCATTTGGGGCAGGATATATAAGAAACTGTGAAGATTATGTTTTTAGTAGTGAGTGCGAACTACTCCCTTTTCAATCAATGATTTACCTGGATGAGATGAACTCTGCCTATGCCTATGAGTCTATTGTGCACCTGTAGGAAGTATTTAACAAGACCCATCCATGTGCTGTGTATATTACACAGTCTGCCATTTCCTATATGAAGTGCATATGTCGTTGTGCCCTTGGATCATGTGTGTTAGATGTAACATTCTGACTTGCTCTTCTCAGAGTGTTCATCATCAGATACCCTGTTGGTTCTGCAGCAAGGAAGAGGCACAATCCTTTCCAACAAGGACAGTCTCTCAATTGCTTTGGAAAATAAATCAAAGCACAAAGGAAAGACGCTGTGAGCCCACATACTGTGGAGTGGACTCAAGGCATCATGAGATGCTGGTATTACTCCCTTAGAGGAAGGCTGAGAACCTATGGCAGATGTGAAAATAGCCAACACCGATAATTTACACTGGGCTGAGTCCTGACCTCCTGACTCGTGCGGTGCTGCTCCTTATTGTACAAACACTCCCACTGATTTCAGTGGGTTATCTGCAGAGTAACGTACTCACCAGCATGAGCCAGGGCAGGTCAGTCAGGCCCACTGTTAGAGACATTCCCCAGGTGTTTTCTAAAGGATCTGAGGAGGCATTCAATGAAATGTCAGAAGGCCAGCAATATCTTAAAGCCCTGGCCCAGGACTTGCTATTATGAGTGCCCTAGCCCTAAAGATTACCCCTATCATGTTGAGTGCCAGAAAATACCTCTGTGGATAATTTCCTAAACCAGGAGATTTCTGCCTGAGTGCCTTATCCCAACAGATGCCTGCCCAGAAGTGTCTTGATGACGGTGAGCGCTTTAATTTTCAAGTGACAGCAAGCTTGATCGTGCACGCATGCAGATGGAGAGGGTGGTCTTGTGGCTAAAGCGCTGGGATGACAGGAGATGGGACTTCTTCCTGCCTCTGACACCACCCAGCTGGGTGACCTTGGAAAGTCCTTTCACCTCTTGATGCCTCAATTTCCCTCTCTGATGGATGGGGATAATGATCCTGACCTTCTTTGTAAAGCACCATGAGACCTACTGATGAAAAGTGCTAGATAAGAGCTAGGTATTGTTATTTCAGGATTGCATGAACTGGATCTGTGGTATTGGTTCAGCCCATTCTAAATACAGGAGCAGAAGATCCTGATATTCAGACATTTGTTTTCTTCTTGAAAAAAGGACGGAAGTCAAAATATTGTGACACAAAATGTTCAGAAAAAATTCCAATTTAGAAATGTTGAAACAAACATTTTTGACATTTTTTATTCAAAATGAAATGCTTTGTTTTGAATGTTTCTGTCAAAAAAAAATCAGAAAATGCTGTCTAAATCGACAAAAAAATTCAATTTTGATGAAACCCATATTTTGCTGGGAATTTTTTTTTCAGTTGAAAATGTTCCAAACCTGCTCTTTCCAGGGGCTATTTGCCAAAACGTTGGCCTGAGTTCTGTTTTCAAAGAACCCCATGCTGAAGGGGTAGTTGGGCCTCAGGATTTGCTTTGGCCCCATCTCTTATTTAAGGCTCTGAAATATTCAGATAATTTCCCTTCTTCTTCCCAGCTAGGGGCAGAATGGAGAGGGCTGGAGAGTAGTGGGAGGGGCTGATTTGGAGCTATTTCTAGCATAACCAGAAGTGCTAGAAATCTTGGTTCCAGACCAGCTCCGCAGACCCAAGGGGTTCACATGAGCACCTAAGCTTTCCAGGGCCTTTGGGGAGCTCAACGCCAAACCTTCCAAGGTTTCCAATGTTAGGCTATGGAAGCAATGGCAGGAGCACCAGGACCTCAGACCTAAACATGGAGGGCACTTTGAGGTTTAGGAACATGGGGACTCAAGGATGAGTCACCTTTGGTTTGAGGTTGGTGAAAGAGCCAAGAGTGTCCCAAGTGTCAAGGCAGTGCCTTAACCATTGGACTCCTTTCTCACCACTCACCAGCGGTCTGTCTGCCACAGCACCAAAGGATGAGCCACTGGGAAGAAGCCCTCAGACTCTGCCTCCTTTCCACCACTGTCAAACACGAGATCGGGGCAGAGGAGTCTTCGTGGTGGGAGGAGGACAGAAAGGCCTATAATTCTGGTGAATTAATCTAACTCACCCAACAGGATTTTGACATTAAAATGTGCCTGAGTGGGACACTGAGAATACTCTGGAGCTGAAGGGGTTCAGTTTGGAGTGGAATTCAGCCCAGTAGAAAGGCAGGATTTATTTGCAAAATTCAGATCCTGGTTAGGGATAGGGCTGGGACAGCTCAGATCCAGAGGGGCCAATTTCAGCCCACCTCTAATTATAATTATTTATGTTGTGCCACACCAAGGTCTGCCAGAGCCCTGCAAGGGACTTAGAGGGGCCTAGTCAACTATCGCTATAGGTCGCTACCAGGGCCATAGTATGTAGACTGAGCTGGAACTCAGATCTGGGTTCAACAAGATGGGATTCACCCGAGAGTTCTGAAGGAACTCAAATATGAAATTGCAGAACCACTATGTACAGTACGTAACCTATCACTTAAATCAGCTTCAGAGCCAGATGACCGGAGGATAGATAATGTGATACCAGTTTTTTAAAATGGCTCCACAGGCGATCCTGACAATTACAGGCCAGTAAGCCTAACTTCAGTACTAGGAAAATTGGTTGAAACTATAGTAAAGAACAGAATTATCAGACACATAGATGCAAACGATTTGCTGGAGAAGAGTGAGCATGGCTTTTATAAAGGGAAATCATGTCTCTATTAGAATTCTTGGATGGGGTCAACAAACATGTGGACAAGGGTGATCCAGTGGATATAGTGTATTAGACTTTCAGAAAGCATTTGACAAAGTCCCTCACCAAAGGCTCTTAAGCAAAGTAAGGAGCCATGGGATATGAGGAAAGATTCTCTCCTAGATCAGTAACTGGTTAAAAGACAGGAAACAAAGGGTAGGAATAAATTGGTCAGTTTTCAGAATGGAGAGGGTAAACAGTGGTGTCCCTCAGGGGTCCGTACTGGGACCAGAACTGTTCAACATTGTCATCAATGATCTAGAAAAAGGGGTAAACAGTGAGGTGGTAAAATTTGCAGACAATAACTCTCTTGAGTAATTTTGTAAATCCAAAGTAGACTGCATATAGTTATAAAGAGATCTCACAGAACTGGATAATTGGGCAACAAAATGGTAGATGAAATTCAATGTTGATAGATGCAAAATAATCAACAAACATAATCCCGACTGTACATATAAAATGATGGGGTCTAAATTAGCTGTTATCACTAGGTCTAAGGGTTCTTGGAGACATTGTGGATAGTTCTCTGAAAACTTCTATTCAATGTGCAGCGTCAGTCAAAAGAACTAGCAGAATGTTAGGAACTATTAGGAAAGTAATAGATAATAAGACACAAAATATCATAATGCCACTATATAAATCCATGATACGCCCACATCTTGAATACTGCGTAAAATTCTGGTCCCGTCTCTCAAAAAAGATATATTAGAATTGGAAAAGGTAAATGATTTGGCATAAGGAACAGCTTCCTTGTAAGGAGAGATTAAAAAGACTGAGAATCTTCAATTTGGAAAAGAGATGACTAAGAGGAGATATGTTAGAGATCTATAACATCTTGACTGGTGTGGACAAAGTGAATACGGAAGTGTTATTTACTCCTTCTTATAACACAAGAACCAGAGATCACCCAATGAAATTAATAGGCAACAGGTTTAAAACAAACAAAAGGAAGTACTTCTTGACACAATGTACTGTCAACCTGTGGAACTCGTTGCCAGGTGATATTATGAAGGCCAAAATTATAATAGGGTTAAAAAAAGAACTAGCTAAGTTCCTGGAGGCTAGGTCCATGTATGGCTATTAGCCAAGATGGTCAGGGATGCAACCTCATGCTCTGGGTCTCCCTAAGCCTATGACTGCCAGAAGCTGGGAGCAGACAACAGGGGATGGATCAATAACTGCCTGTTCTGTTCATGCCCTCTGTATCATCTGGCATTGGCCAAAGTCTGAAGACGGGATACTGGACTAGATGGACCATTGGTCTGACCCAGTATGGCCGTTCTTATGTTCTTATGACTTCTGTCTTAACCAGACTTCCTTCATGGCCCTGGGCAAGTTGCTTAAGCTGCCTGTGTCTCAGTCTCCCCAACTGTATAATGGGGATAATATGTACCACCTATACTTGGGGCACTACAAGAATAAAACCCATTGGTGCCCAGATACAACTGCATGAGCTCCTTGACAGATGGACATCTGGGACTGCCCCACTCATAATGACTTCTGGTTGATTTAATACGCACAAACGCTGACCTAAAACGGAGCTCCGCAGCCCAGAAAATCGAGGCTGTAAGTGGTACCCTAGCAAGAATCTCCAGCAGCTTAGCCTCACACTCCTAGGATGTGGGCTGAGAGCCGGCTCTGCTTAGAGAGAACATTAACTACATCTCTTTATTATTGAGAAGAAATTTATTGGAGGCAACCCTCCCTTTCTCCAGCATCTCCCTACCTTCTCAGAAAAGTAAACATTTAATTTTTTTTGTTGTTAATAGATTTAATGTTCATTTGTCGGTTGCCTAGGGGCAGGAACGCGTGACATTTCAAATCATTGTTGTTTCGGGGGTATCCTCTGGAGGAAAATGCTGCAAAAGTGTGGAGAAGATTTAAGTAAATTACTGTGTCAGCTTCTATTTATTCCCTACATGATCGCCAGAGGCAGGGCTGCGAGATAACCATTAGAAGCCCAGCCATAAAACAGGGAAGCAGAATTTCAAAAAGCCGGAGTGCCATTACTGGAAAGTTAGTGTGTAACATGTTAAATTATCCCCAAAGTGGGGGGAGAAGAGAAGGGGGAAGAAAGAGGAAAAAAGAAAAACAGAGACTGTGTGAGTGAAAGCTTGCTCAGTGAGGGAGTAAGCAAGAGGAAATGAAAGAATAAAGTCATGAGAAAGAAAGAAAGAAAGAAAGAAAGTTAGGATGTCTAAAGGCATAAAATTCATCCCCAGATCTGGATCCAGATTTCATCCCCACTCACCCAAGTTTGGATCTGGGGTGTCCATTTTGGCTTGTCACTGCTGAAGGTGACGTTGAGGGATGAATTAGGGAGGGAAAGGTTGGTGTTTCGAAGGCATGTCTGGCAAAGAGGGCTGAGCCCTCCAACCCACCTCAGCCAGTGCAATCTGACTCTATACCCACTCCTGCAGCTGGAAAGACCCCCGATGCCTCATGGAACACACAGGAAAAACCAAACAGGGCTAATTCTGTGTATGTGGCAGATATTTAGGGTCTGATTCCCATTGATACTGAACGGTCCTTTACTGTTTTCTGGCAGTGTAAAGGGCCCTTAAAGTGCATCTGATTTACGTACCCTTTAAGGCTTCCTGTCTTACTTCTTTGTTTTTATTAGAAGGACAATGCACATGAAAACAGGATCTTTTGTTTCTCGTGAGATCCACCCGCTCCTGCTTTTTATTTCTCACCACCTCTCAGATTCTGGTCTCCCATGTAAGACCCTGATCCTGCAATGGGCAGATACCTGCAGCTGCACGAAGCTCAGTGCAGGGCTGGCTCCATTGGTGAAAGTGGAGTCAATCCAGATTGACAAGGAAATCAGAATCTGACCCCTTGTCCATGTCCTCTGTTTGTGTCACCACAGTCACATACAGAGCAATAATTTGTGGCATCCTCAGGAAAGGACTCTGATGACTTCACAGAAGAAATAAACAGCAGGAGAATTGTAAAGAATTGAAAACTGGATTGTCTTGAAAGCATCCATGGGGAAAAAAATGGGGAAAGAAAACACAGACCAAATAGCACATTTACTAGGGCCATGTTCCCACACCGAATGAGTTTCCTAGAAGGCTCTTTCTTCCACATGCTGTTGTGTGTGTGTGTGTGTAGGAGAATCAGACACACCTGCAGCTGTGTTCTGACCCTGTGCACAGCATGGATGAAGCAGCATGGTCTAATGGATAGGGTGCTGGTCTGAGAATTAGCAGATGTGGGATCAGTCCCTGACTCTACCTGTGACCTTGCGCGAGTCCCTCCCTTGCTGTGCATCTGTTTCTCCTCTTCTCTATGCAGGCTGTGGGCAGGGACCTCCTTCCCTGTGTGTCTATGCAGTGCCTGGCACTGGGGCCAAATCTTCCAAAGCACCTAAGTGACTGAGGAGTCTAATTCCCATTGACTTCCAATGACACAGGCTCCTAAGTCTCTTGTCAAAATGGGTCATAGGCTCTTAAATCACTCGGGTGTTTTGAAAATGTCGCCTTTGATCTCGTTCTGGGCCTCTAGCCACTGTGGGAACACAGCATTCACTCTAGCACGTGCAGATCATTAATGTGTCTGACTTGTAAGGGGCCAGGCAGCACCCACGCTGCCTACTGCAGGGATTCCCTGACCAGTGCATGTGCCGTTGCTGCTCTCCCCATTGTAGATCGGGAGCTACTGGTCTCACCTGCCACAGAACACAAGAGCAAGGGGGCCTCCACTGAAACTGAAAAGCAGCAGATTCAAACCTGCTCCCAGGATGTCCTTCTAGACTGTGGAACTCACTAGCCCAGGATGGCGCTGGGGCCAAGAGTTTAGCACAGTTTGTAAACGGGATTGGGAGTTTATAGGGATAAGAAGAATATCTAGTGCCATAAGAGTTAATGTTAACAAAAAGGGATAAAAAAAAACCCTCAGGCTGCGGTGCTAAACCAATCTCTAAGGATTAGGATGAGACCTTCATTGGAGGCAGATTATTCCACATCTACCCACTTAGGAATTACTTGCACCTTCCTGCCAAATATCTGATACTGGCCACTATCATAGGCAGGATACCATGCCTGTGCTCCTGTGTTTCTACAGATTAGAATTTCCCTGCATCTCATGAAGATCTGACCTCCTGCCCCTTCTTGTCATATCCACTCTGCGCCACTCTTCGCAGCTACAAACCCCCTTCCATCCCACACCAACCTCCTGTTATCCTCTCCTGCTTATTACGTGTTCCCGTCTCCAGCCCCGAGCTGCCCTCTGTCTCGAAGCACGCCGGCTGGTCCCCTTCTTTCATTGTAATTTATTTACATCATGAGAAACAATTAAGCTCCTAAAAGTCTTATTTATCCCAGAGATCTAGTTTGATCTTTTCCAGCATCACTCTCCATTTGCTTCCGCCGTTGCCTCATTTGTCCTCAATCCCTTGTCCAACGCGCGATCAGATGGGAGCACAAAGAGGCTGGCAAACTCAGGCACATCTCTTAATATCCAGCATCTGAGGGCCACCAGGTCTGCTTTCTCCCTCTTACCCAACTGGGAAAGTAGTCCACGCACACGTCCAACAATAAATAACCAGGGAGATTTTTCTTTAAAATTCTAGCGAATCACAAAGCAGACTGGCTGGTTAAATCATTGCTAACTCTCAACCTCCTCAATATTTCTTTGCTAATAGACTTCAGGTTTAATTGAAGGATCTTCCCTGGACTCTGTCTGCAGCACCATTCTCTCTGTAACCCAACTGCTCAGAGCCTCACAAAAGCCAATCCATTAAGGGTCTTCATTAGTTTGAGCACCAGCCAGCCAACCAAGCGTCAAAGGTCAAACACAGTCACCTGTCACAACATGGCAGTAAAACTCCTAATTGTATGGGAACAAATGAGATAAAATGATGGTACTATTATCCTATCTGATTTATTTTGTTTCCAAAGAGTCATTTAAGTCTAATTTACTTTGCCAGCTATAGAAGGTGCATGTGCGTGTAGCTACATACACCTGTATTACTGCAAAACACACACATCCAGGTGACTGAGCTCCAAGCTACACATCAATGGGAGTTTTCGTGGCACCATCAGGATTAGCGCTTAGATATCATCTGAGCTCTTTAACGGGTCAGAGGACAATTGTACATATTTACACTTCATTGTGTCAGCTGTGCAAAATTCCACCCACTTCCCAGGGAAGCGAATCCTCGTGCATTATCACCTTTATCGTGATGGGAAGGGGCAAGGGAGTCGGTCTGGCACCCCGGCGGGCACCACTAGCTGGCCCTTTCGCTAGGCTGCTTGTAATCGGATGGTTTTTTTCAAATGTTTCAGTTTCACATTTTTTAGGAGGAAATGGCCCATGTGCCCTCTAGTGGACAAACAACATTCTGCAGCTTCCAAATCCACATGGAAAGCCAGAAGGGGCCATGTTTGTAGGCCACAAGAGGAAGCATCCACAAGGGTTTTTAAAAGATTGGATTTCGCCAGCTGGTTTTGGGGAGTGTAAGCTGTGCACTGGTGGGCATTGTTCCAGTGAGAACCGTGCTTGTTGAACGTCAGAAGCAGCCGGGGTGCCCTATCACCCTTCACTGGGCTTCCAACAAACATGGCTACCGCCGGCAGAGGCTTTGTTTCAGTGGAAGAGAAATATCTGAGCATTGCTTCTGCTTGAATGAGCTACTTCCTGTGCAAACAGGGGGTCTGATTTTGTGGAACACTGGCACCCTCAACATCCATTGAGAAACAAACTCACAGGATGGAGCCAAAAGAATCCAGAGCTTCTAAAAATGTTCCATGTCTAGAACGTCCTGCTAATCAGGCCTATGTTGCATGTAGGCCACCAAGACTTCCCTGAATGGACTTGAGACGCTTAGAAGCATTTAACAGAGCAGCACTCTGAATGTCAATAGCCAGGAAATGAAGGGTCTTGGCTTTTCTGTGCTCAAAGTCACCTCTATTTCACAGCTTTGGTGTGATCCGAGTGGGAGTTTATATCAGTTCTTGTGATATATAGGTGCTAGATGACATGATAACATCTTGCTTCTCCTACCCAAATGGCAGTGGGGTATGAGCCATGTCCATTACTCATAAGTAGGACTGGTTGGAAAATTGAAATAATTTTATGAAAATTGTAAAGAAATTTCACGTATTCCTTTCACTGAAGTTTTCACCAAGCATGAGTGAGTTCTGCAAATCATCCCAACTGAGCACCACTAAAATCTTTCCGCCACCCCATCATGTATTCTGCATTAGACAACTTTTGCAGAAAAACTTATGTGAGAAACATTTGAGAAAGTCATTGAGGCTATTTTTTTAAACCCTGGCTTGTTAAACTTTAATGCTAAAATTTTAATTCCCATAAATCCAACTACATTGAGAAGGAGAAAAATTATATTGGAACTAATCCCAGGGCAGATGGCTAGTGGGTGAGTCAGTGACACGTATATTTTAAGTTCAGTTCACCACCATACTGCCTCTGTTTGTTACATGGATATCCCAACTGATCGCACTATAAGGAAACGTACATGGTATAAAATGGTATGTTGAAGATATGAGTGCTGCTCTGGATATAAGTTTCCACCTCTTACTGATGCTCATTTTGTAGTAAGGACGTTTCTCCGAATCCTATCTTCCGCCCCCAGTTCTTCTCCTTGTGTTATAATGGTGCTGTGGCCCATGCCAGAGGTGGCTGCATTTCAGTGGCAGGTGATGCCTATCTGCAGAATCCTGTTTGTCTTGATCACACACATCCCTTCACTGACTTCAAAGAGAAGGTGAGCAAGCAGAGGCCCGTCCTCTGCATTCTGGTAAATCACTGATACATGTGAAAGATGCCTGCACAACTGGTACCAGACAGCTCAAGCAGCCCCATAACCTTAGAGGTATAAATCCTCCTCCCTTTCCTTTGACCTATATCATGTATCCCTATGTTATGTCAGGTCCTATCTCTCCAAGCCTGCATGCTCCTTGGGAGGGGGAGGAGCACATCAACGGCACAATCTACATATATGAAACAGCAGGAATTGTATAAACCAGCCAATATTATTACCATGGCCCAGAGGGAGTGTCTGGATTATAGAGCTCAGGATCATCCCCTTCTTCCATCTCCTCCTCCACCTTCTCTACATTCCTTTCCCTTCTCCCTCCCTCTAGCTGTCTTCATCCAGCACTGAGATCAGTTGTACTGCAGTGCTTAAGCTAGACACTCATATATCAGAGATCAGTTCAAACACCCTCATTAGTCAAGGAACTAAGAAGCTCAGGAGAACAAAGATGTCCTTCTTCCCTATCGCTAAGGAGACACTTCCTAACCTGGTAAAGAAGAAGACATTCTAATAGCCTCCTTAGATACCATTCAGTTGCCCATGCCAGACATCAGCACGCAACAGTAAATCTGGCTGAAAAATCAGAAGGAAGGGGGCAAATTGTGACTATTTTTTCAATTTATTTTTTCTCCTTTTGTTGTCAAAATGTATTCACAACGTGGAAGTTTTCCACCAGCTCTATATTGGCCAAAAATTGAAGGGGCAAAATATCATGTAAATTACATTTTAAAAAAACGTTTTACCATTTTTTAATCATAAGAACATAAGAACGGCCATACTGGGTCTGACCAATGGTCCATCTAACCCAGTATCCTGTCTTTTGACAATGGTCAATGCCAGATGCTTCATAGGGAATGGACAGAACATACAATCATCAAGTGATCCATCCCCTGTAGTCCACTCCCAGGTTCTGGCAAACACAGACTGGGAACACTCAGAACATGGTGTTGCATCCCTGCCCATCCTGGCTAATAGCCATTGATGGACCTATCCGCCAGGAAAATCTGAAATTTCAACTCAGTTTTGTCACTGAAATTCCAATATTTGAAAATATTTTGTCCCACTCTACTTAACAAATAGTATGAAATATGAAAGGAAAATGGTCACTCCTCAGGTCCAATAGAGTCCAAGTTTAACTCTTCTGGCATCAAATGGTGGCAATTTCTCCCATCACAAACACATGCAAACAAACACACATACACCAAATAAATAAATAAATAAAATATCAATGGGCCCAATCTCTTGACCCTGCCTCTATTTTTATACTGTCCTTACTCAGGCCACTCTCACCCAGCTGAAGTCAGTGGGTTTGTCCGAATGAGGGCTTCAGCATTTGGCACTCTAAGAGCAACAGATTCAACTGCAAGATTAATCTGCGTAAGGATCATACAAGGTCTGATGTTGTGGGCTCTCATTCACCAGTGCCAGGTTTCCTGTGATTAGAGACGGGCCCACACTAGGACCTCAGATCTTCCTGCAGCCCATCCACACATGAATTTAGGAGACATTTAGCCTCCTTTGGACCTGCTGCACTTCCCTGTACAGTTCTGGGTGCAGGCCAGATCCAAAGTCCAAAGAAGTCAATTAGCCAGATCTGCTTCAAAAAAAGGCTACAGAGGTGATCCCAGCAATTACAGGACAGTAAGCCTAAATTCAGTGCCAGGCATATTGATTGAAATTATAGTAAAGAACAGAATTATCTGACACATAGATGAACACCATTTGTTGGGGAAGAGTCAGCATGGCTTTTGTAGAGGTATATCATGCCTCACCAATCTACTAGAATTCTTTGAGCGGGGATCATCAAGCATGTTGACAAGGATGATCCAGTGGATACAGTGTACTTAGATTTTCAGAAAGTCTTTGATAATAAGACAGAAAATATCATAGTGCCGTTATATAAATCCACAGTATGCCCACATCTTGAATACTGCATGTAGATCTGGTTACCCCATCTCAAAAAAGATATACTGAAATTGGAAAAGGTACAGAAAAGGGCAATAAAAATTATTAGGGGTATGGAACAGCTTCCATATGAGGAGAGATTAAGCAGACAGGGGGGATATGATAGAGGTCTGTAAAATCATAAATGGTGTGAAGAAAGTAAATAAGGAAGTGCTATTTACTCCTTCTCGTAACACAAGAACTAGCAGTCACCAAATGAGATTAATAGGCAGCAGGAATTTTTAAAACAAACAAAAGGAAGTATTTCTTCACAAAACACACAGTCAACCTGTGGAACTCTTTGCCAGAGGATGCTGTTAAGGCCAAGACTATAACATGGTTTAAAAAAGAACTAGATAAATTCATGGAGGCCCATCAATGGCTATTGGCCAAGATGGTCAGGGATGCAAAACCATGTTCTGAAATGTCCCTAGTCTCTGTTTCCCTGAAGCTGGGAATGGGCAACACGGGATGGATCACTCAATGATTACCTATTCTGTTCATTCCCTCTGAAGCACCTGGCATTGGCCATTGTTGGAAGATGGGATACTGAACTAAATGGACCATTGGTCTGACCCAGCATGACCGTTTTATGTTCTTGTATTATTTTCTTAATGATGCAGCTCATTAACATGGAAACCTTGCAAGGGCAGCTGATTTTGCTTGAGTCCATCATTTGGGTTGAAATCCAGCAAGCCATCAAATCTGACTCTTAGCACTGATTCAGGACACACATCCCTAACCCCACACTGATTCATTGATTTTGTATCTAGATCACTGGCCCACATCTGGCTTCTTTATTATATGATGCTGTTCCAGCTGTTGCTTATTCCCAGAAGGTGTGTGTGTGTGTGTGTGTGTGTATATGACTCAAACACCTCCCTACATTAAAAGAACATTCTTAAGTTTGCAAAGTTAAGCACCCAAAATTAGGAAATGCCAGAATTAAGGATGTCTGTGCAACCTTAATTCAGCCCCCCGTGCATAGACATTGTGATACGGTCTTTAATTACATGATCACATACTATTGTTTTGCCAGAGGATCCCTGCCTCGTTCAGTGCACAGAATGAATGGTACTCAGATAACAAGGAATTATTCAATATTTTGTTTCTCATTGTTCAATGTATGGCCCTAAGTCTTATTTACTGCACTCTATTCAAACCCTGCTCCCTAGACAGAATTATTTATTTATTTCCTCAGAGGCTTTTCTACAACACACAACATTCTAGCATCTGAGTGCTTCAAACATTAATACATTTAGTTTCACATCACCCCTGCGAGATGAGAGGGTGGTGTCATTCCCGTTTTACAGATGGGGAACTAAGGCCCAGAGAGATTAATGTAAAAAATGTTGGATGCTCGATTTAAGACTCAAGGGACTTGATTTTTCAGACTATGTGGCATTCCATAGCATGTTCCATGTTCAGAGCACAGCTCCAATTGACTTCAGTTGCAGCTCCAAGTACTCAGCACTTCTGCAAATTAGACCCCAGAGTCTTCAGTCAGACACCCAGAAAATGAGGAACATATGAGTGACCTTCCCTGAAGTTTGGTGTAAGTGACTTCCAACCATCATATAGGAGCTCTATGGCAGAGGCAAGGATAGAATCCAGTTCTCCAAGATAGCATTCAACTGCCTTAACCACGAGGACCTCCTTTCTCTCTCTGCAATCCCCTGACTCACACCAACCTTTAATGAGGCAAGGGCCTTACAGACAACAGTTTCCTTTACTAAACCGTCCTGCATCATCCCCAGAGCAACTCTCTCCTGTGCACTAAATGAGACAAGGGCCTTGGGAAAAAAATAGCAAGTGATTGTGCACAGGCAACTTTAATTCTGGTATTTCCTCACTGTTGAATGCTTGACTTTGCAACCGTAATAATGCTCTTATAATGTACCTTTTTGGCCTGGAATTTCCTACATTTTTAAAAGATCAAACTGGCAAAACAGAAATGGCAGCAGGGTTGGAGCCTTTAAATCCATCGCACAGACCTCGGCTACTTGAGCTAGCAGAGTCACTGACTGAAATAGTAGGTTGTCATCCTCTATGTGCATCAGTACCAGGTGTCGCAGATATTTGCTGACAGCAGAGGAATGGGGAGACTCAGGAATCTTGGGTTCCATTCCAGACTGTTTTGGGCACATACTCTTCTGCCTGCCCCCCCCCAGTGCTTGACCCCTTCTGCCACATCCCCTTCAATCTGTACCTGCCCCAGTGCTGTCTCTTCCTGCCCCAGCTCCTTGAACCAGTCCCGTTCTCCTTGCCTACTCAGTCCCAGTCTCCTGGACTACCCAGTTCTAGTATCCCCCTATGGCCTGTCTGTCCGAGTCCAAGTGTCCCCCCACTTCCAGTCTCTCCTACTCCCCACACCCAGCCCCTGTCTTCCATACCAACCAGTCCCAGTTTCCCTCTCCTGGATCCTCGTCTTATCTGTCCTTCCCTTCTCATGCACATCGACTCCCAAGCCTAGTCTCGCTCCCGAGGAGCCTCATGCAATCTCATCCTCTCCCACCTCCCTCCCTGTTTCCTTGTCCCAGTTCTCTCTCAGTGCCCCAGCTCCTTGTCTCCACTCCTGGTGCCCCATTCCCACACACACTTCCTGGTTCCCATCCTGGTCTCCTTGTTCAGCCAGTCCCAGTCTCCCCTCCACCCCTGCTCCTCATCTGATCTCTGTTGCTTCCTGCCTCCCAGGCTCCCAGCCCACTCCCCATTTACCTCACTGGCTCCAGGTCCCCCATGAGCTCCCAGTCCCAGTTTCCTTGCCCAGCCAGTCCCAAACTTCTCTCCACTGGTTCCCAGTCTTCTTGTCAAGCAAAGAATAACAAACATGGCAGGCGACCAGCTTGGCTTAACAGAGAAGTCTTCAGTGAGCTTCAACACAAAATGGAAGCTTACAAGAAGTGGAAGATTGGACAGTTGACTAGGGAGGAGCATAAAAATATTGCTCAGGCATGCAGGAGTGAAATCAGGAAGGCAAAGAACAGTTGGAGTTGCAGCTAGCAAGGGACGTGAAGGGTAACAAGAAGAGTTCCTACAGGTATGTTAGTAACAAGAAGGTCAGGGAAAGTGTGGGCCCCTTACAGAATGGGGGAGGCAGCCTACTGACAGATGATGTGGAAAAAGCTGAAGCACTCAATGCTTTTTTTGCTTCTGTCTTCACAGACAAGGTCCGTTCCCAGAGTGCTGCACTGGGCAGCACAGAATGGGGAGGAGGTGAGCAGCCCTCAGTGCTGAAGGAACAGATTCAGGACTATTTAGAAAGGCTGGACATGCACAAGTCCATGGGGCCAGATGCAGTGCATCCGAGGGTGCTGAGGGAGATGTCTGATGTGATTGCAGAGCCACTGGCCATTAGCTTTGAAAACTCGTGGCGACTGGGGGAGATCCTGGATGATTGGAAAAAGGCAAATATAGTGCCCATCTTCAAGAAAGGGAAGGAGGAGATTCAGGCAATTACAGACCGGTCAGCCTGACCTCAGTCCCTGGAAAAAACATGGAATAGGTCCTCAAGGAATCCATTTTGAGGCACTTGGAAGAGAGGAAGGTGATCAGGAACAGACAGCATGGATTCACCAAGGGCAAGTCATGTCTGACCAACCTGATTCCCTTATATAAAGAGGTGACTGGATCTCTGGATGTGAGTAAAGCGGTGGATGTGATATACCTTGACTTTAGCAAAGCTTTTGATACAGTCTCCCACAGTATTCTTGCCAGCAAGTTATAGAAATATGGGTTGGAAGAATGGATTATAAGGTGGATAGAAAGCTGGCTAGATCATCGGGCTCAACAGGTAGTGATCAACGGCTCAATGTCTAGTTGGAAGCCGGTAACAAGTGGAGTGGCCCAGGAGTCGGTGCTGGGGCTGGTTTTGTTCAACATCTTTAATAATGATCTGGATGGTGGGGTGGATTGCACCCTCAGCAAGTTTGCAGATGACACTGATGGGGACAGTGGTAGAAATGATGGTGGGCAGGGATAGGATATAGAGTGACCTCTGTAGACAAATTAGAGGATTGGGCCAAAATAAATGCGATGAAGTTCAACAAGAACAAGTGCAGAGTCCTGCACTTAGGACAGAAGAATCCCATGCACTGCTACAGACTGGGGACCAATGGGCTAGGCAGCAGTTCTGCAGAAAAGGATGTAGGAGTTACAGTGGACAAAAAGCTGGATATAGTCGAAAGTGTGCCTTTGTTGCCAGGAAGGCTAACGGCATATTGGGCTGCATTAATAGGAACATTACCAGCAGATGGAAGGACATGATTATTCCCTTCTATTCAGCACTGGTGAGGCCACATCTGGAGTATTGTGTCCAGTTTTGTGCCCCCACTACAGGAAGGATGTGGACAAATCAGAGAGAGTCTAGTGGAGGGCAATGAAAATGATTAGGGGGCTGGAGCACATGACTTATGAGGAGAGGCTGAGGGAACTGAGTTTATTTAATCTGCAGAAGAGAAGAATGAGGAGGGATTTGATAGCAGCCTTTAACTACCTGAAGGGGGGTCCCAGGAAGGATGGAGCTAGGTTGTTCTCAATGCTGGCTGATGAAATGGGTTACCTAGGGAGGTGGTGGAATCTCCATCCTTACAGG
This sequence comes from Emydura macquarii macquarii, assembly GCF_026122565.2. Classification (NCBI taxonomy): domain Eukaryota; kingdom Metazoa; phylum Chordata; order Testudines; family Chelidae; genus Emydura; species Emydura macquarii. The sequence continues at coordinate 1,497,605 of NW_027130204.1, read as the reverse complement.
TTGTTAAGATGCAGCTTGACAAAGGCCTGGCTGGGGTGATTTAGTTGGGGTTAGTCTTGCTTTAAGCAGGGGGTTGGACTAGATGACCTCCTGAGGTCCCTTCCAACCCTAATCTTCTATGATTCTATGAAGTCCTGGTCTCCACCTGCACTTCCCAGTCAGTTTCTCTCACCCCCACTCTCCAGTCCCAGTCTCACTAGAGTCCTTATACCAATCTACTCCCTTCCCTGCCTCCTGATCTATCTTTTGTACCCACTGCATTCAAATCATGCTGGTGGGAGGAAGTCACAGACAGCACAAGGGAGAAAGCTCCCTGGTCTCAGTGCCCAGCCACACCCTGGCCCAGAACAGGGAAAGTCCTTAAAGGGAAAGTCCTTCTGATCCCCTGTAGACCTGGGGCTAAAGCACAGCTTAGCTGCTGGGTGGGAATGGCACAGGGGCAGTCTTGTCACACGTAGGAGCCATGGAGGGATGGAGCATGCTCAAGGAGAATGGAATTGGCAGAGATTTTAGCTGATAAGCTCTAGTACGTCTCTAGTGAGCATGTGCAAACTGTGATTTTTCACAGACTTATAACTCAGCTCAGTGTGGGCAGATTTTCATGGAGATGTCAAAAGGCACATCCCTGGCACAAAAGCCACCCCAGCCAAATTTCAAGTCTCTGCTCCAAGGCTTCTCAAAGAAAAGGTTTCCCTAATTTTTTTAACTTGAGCAAAACAATGTATTTTCCCCCCTAGGCTTGTTCCTGGAAATGGCTGAACTGTTCTGGCTGCCATTGTTCAAAAAAATCAGCCTGTGGCAGACACCCAGCCTCTAAACTTTCTGCCCAAACCGTCCAAGTTTGGCAAAGCTATAAGCAACTGAAAACAGTGTTTTATACTGGGGAGTGGTGGGTAATCCCAGTAATAAAGAGCACTACCAACCCCACCTATACTACAAAGGGTTAGTGCTGATTTGGGAAAGGCAGCGTCTAGAGTACGCCCTCAGTAGACTGTCCTGAAATCATTCTTAACCCAGTGCAAGGAGATGGCCCAGGTGGCCTTATAACAGATAGATTTCAACTCCATAATTCCATTAATTCTAACCTGATTTTATTACTTATGGTTTGTACCACAACATGTCATTTCTGAGCCACTTGGTATTTTGCCTAGATCAAGAGTTCTTTCTCTCTTTACTTCAGCAGACTCCTGGCAGAGACAGATAACTTGAGGCCTCCCTGAAACCATGCTGTCCTTGATTCTCAAAATCTTACAGAGCACCAGGACCCACAGGATTCCTTTGGCCAGGGATACCCAGGACCACACTTAGAGAAACACTGTTGTAAGAATACAACTAGCATCCAGGTTTTTACTCCAACTCAGAAATATATTTATGACTCTTCCAGCAGCCTTTGCATGGATAAATGTACAGAAAATGTTTCATGGTTTTAGAACAGCATGTTTCATTCAATGGACAGGGCCTCATAAAGTTTCTTGGAAAACTATAGAGAAGTTATACAAGGAGAGACTTTTCAGCACCATGGACAGAGATCTGACCTCAACCCTCCTAAGGATGACAACAGCAATAAAAGTAATAGACACCACAAATAAAAAAAATATCAATGGGTCGAATCTTTTGGCCCCGCCTCCATTTTTATACTATACTAACTCAGGCCACTCTCACCCGGCCGAAGTCAGTGGGTGTTTGTCCAAATGAGGGCTTCAGCATTTGGCACTCTAAGAGCAACAGACTCAACTACAAGATTAATCTGCGTAAGGATCATACAAGATCTGATGGTTGTGGGCTCTCATTCGCCAGTGCCGGGTTTCTTGTGATTAGAGATGGGCCCATACTAGAACCTCAGATCTTACTGAAACTCATCCATACGTGCCTCTGGGAGATGTTTAGCCCCCTGGACCTGTTGCACTCCCCTGTTCAGTTCTGGGTGCAGGCCAGATCCAAAGCCAAAAGAAACCTGTTAGCCATATCTGCTTTGAATGCAGCCCGCTATCATGGAAACCTTGCAAGGGCAGCTGATTTTGCTAGATTTCCATCATTCCATGATTTAGCTGAAATTTGCTAAATCATCAAATCTGACTCTTAGGACATAAATCCCTAACGCTACCCTGATTTTGGATCCAGCTCTGACCCAGATCCCTGGCCTAAATCTTGCTGTTATATTAGATGGTTATGTTCCAGCTATTTCTTATTTCTAGAAAAACTGTACATCTGAAATCTGCATAACTGACACTTCTGAAAGGGAACGACTGTAGCAGCAGCTTCTGCTCTCCATTATAAACGCCTCCTGATCAGTGACCTCGTGAGTTAGGTGCCCAGTCAATTTGCTCACCCTCCTGCCGACCAGAAATACAGCTTCTTACTCGGACAATCAGGTAATTGTGCTTTGCACTTTGGAAATGACCTCAACAAGTATGAGCAAATTCATGTTCATAACACTGCCCTGAGCTATGAATTGCTAGCTCCACCTTAGTGATGGAAAAGCTGAGATAGAGAGACTTGCCCAAGAACACACAGCAAAGCAATGGCAGAGTCAGGCCTAGAAGAAATGCCCCTGGCGCCCAGCCCTGTACTCATTCCTCTATGCCAGGAAGCCTGTAGTTAATTTTATTAGCCATCCAATGAAGCAACCATCAGCTGCCCAACCATCGACTGAATCATCCATCAGCCTAATAATTAGTTAATTAATTAATAGCCACTCAAAAGAGACTCATACACTAAATATCCAGGACTGGATCCAACATCACATACTCAGGCAAATTTCATGGTGTCTTCAGTGGGAGTTTTGGCTGAATAAAAAATGAAAGTTCAGGGCTTCACCCAGCCTATGGGCCATCAGGCAACTTGCCAGACAGCAACTGAATAGTCCTCCATTTAAGCAAGCGGCTCTCCTTAGACTGTATGCTCTTGAAGGTAGGGGCTGTCTCTCACTTTGTGTATGTACAGCGCCTAACACAATGGAGTCACAACCTCAGTTGGGACCTCTGTGTGTGACCATCATTTAAATACTAATGATAAAATGCCAAGAACATCCCCATTAGTGGCAGTGCCAGGGAGAACTGGATTTCAGCCTGTTGTGTTTACATAGGGCCAGATTTTGAGCCACCCCTCCATGTGCCATGCAGTGCAACTGTACTGGCATGCTGGTAATGTGGTGGTGCACATATGTTCCACTCCCCAAAGCAGGGAGAGGCTGTGAGGCAGGTTGCATGCAACTTCTCGAGTCATGCTATGTGTCCCGAGCTGTTCCAGATACAGGGCAACAACATGTTGCTTCATACAGAGGGCTCAGGCAAGGCCACTGCTGAGCCCTTAGCAAACTATTTTTGGCAATACAATCGTCATGAACTGAAGTTTTGGGCCCCACAAAATCTGTGGTTCTCTATTGCAAAGGGACTGTGTGTTTTTTCCCCCTCATATTAAATCCTTATCTCTTTGGAATCTCCCAAGGTTGTAAAATCAGCACAATCATCAAACCCATAAGTCCCTGGATGGAACTTCCTTCTAACAAGCTCTAGAAACTCAGAAAGTTGAGACATTTTGCAAAGCAGTCAGAGGTTATGAATTGCATTCCAAGTGCTGCTGTGTTGCCTAGGGCTCCAGCTAGCAAACCTTACTCACTCAAGTAATTCTTACTCATAAGAGCTGCCCCGCTGATGTCTATGGTGCTGCTTGCATGAGTCAGGGTTACTCAGGTAAGTAAAGCTTACAGTGTTGGGCCCTATGTTTGTAAAGCCCACTGAGATGCACAGATGAAAGGTGCTTTCTTATAGGAGAGCAAAGTATTATTTGTATTAATAAATCATGATTATTAGTACTAATATACAGGCTCACATACCATATTTTGAAAAAAAACAACCCACAACAAACACCCTCCCATAAGTTCTTGGAGGTTTAGATCTAGAGTTTTTGTTCAGCTTGGTAAAAAATTAATAGGGGCCAGTTGCTTAATTTGTATCTGGGCCAGGCTGGATTCTCAGGCCCTTCCAATCACCCCAAAATTCAAAGCTGAACAGTAAAACTGGTTGGGAAAGGTGGTGGGTTTTTTAACCTGTAAGAAATTTAAACAAAAATGGAATTTTTTGTTTTGTTTTGGTCAAAAATGCTCTCTGGAATTTGGAGGGGGAGGTTCGTCAAAAATTGAAAATGTTTTGGCTTCCGGCAACCAAAAACCAGTTCCAAACATAATGATTTTTTTCCAGTTTGGGGGTTCCCGATGAAACCCTGAAAGTGCTTGATGAAAATGGACGTTTTCCATCAGCATTTCTGTTTTGTCAAAAAAGCAATTTTCCATCTTTAAAAATAAATAAATAAATAAAAGGTTTGATGGAAAATGGGTGATCAAGTCTCGGTGATCAGCTCCAAACGTTTGTTTGTTCCAGGCTCCTCGCTAAGAACAATGATAATAACTTTCAACAGTTAGGCTGAAATTTCCAAAAGCAACAACTGGGGGCCCGAATTTTTGAGTGGTGCAACTTGAGATACTTTAAAGGGGCTGATCTGCAGAGGGCAGGTGGCTGGCGCTTTCTGACAGTCGCGTGTCAAGTCGGGCTACCAAAATCATTAGTCACTTTTGAAAATCTTGGCTTCCCTCTCCAAAAGGGGACAGAGAAATAATGAAACCATCCTGCCTCTTGCTCCCCCAAAACTGCAGTGCTAGAGCCACCGTTCCCAGCTACTCCTCCTATTCCGACAACTGCCCCATGTCCCTCCATTTGATGTGCTTGTTTGATGGCAGGGCTTCGGAGAAGGGCGGGAGACAGGCTGACGAAAAGGAAAAGTGCAGCGTGCGGCTTCCTGCAGCCAACCTGCGTGCGGAAATGTGAAAAATAACCCTGACTGGTTAATCCCGGCTGTGAGCAAACAATTAGCAGGAAGCAGAGGCAAACAGGAAAGCTGATTTAATTATGTGACACTGATACAGCCAGTGATCTGAAGGGGACTGGGGGGAGGCAGGGGATGAGGGGGTCAAACCAGTTTGTAAAAAATCTGTTTCACAAAAGCTGTTGTTCCCCTCGGGGCAGAGAGAGATTATTGTAGCTCAGTGTCTATCAAACACGAGGAGAGAATAGGGCCAGGGGCAAAGAGACAGCTTCTGAGTATGAAGGGCCCTTCTTCTCCTCAGCAACCAGGAGCCTGCCAAAGAATTCCTGTAAGCTCTCCACGGCTTTGTGTGACCGCTCCGGCTGCGGGGAGCAATGCAGCAGGCCCGGCTATTGTCGGCATGGCTCAAAGGGAGAGAAGAAGGGTGGAGGGGTACAGGCGAAGGGGCTTAAGGGGGCTCGTTGTTATCAAAGCCATTGAGGTTATTGTGCAGGGGCACAATCGTGCTGTTTCTGATCTCCCTGAATGTGGCTCTTAATGGAAAAGCTGCAGGGAGGCAGAGGGTGGGGTTTGCTCAGCGCAAACTTGCAAGGCTCTTCATCTCACTCCCCCCCACTGCTCACTTCCCCCCATTTATCCCCCTCATTTGTTCACTCCTCCCCAGCAGACACACATGCACCTGATGCAGGCATGCACCTATGGAGACACACATCCACACAGAAAAACACATGCACACAGTCCGGAGACACACACAGACATTGGCCAAGGAATACAGTCATAGGTGCACACATGTAAATGTGCACACAGACACATGTGCATGCAGACATAGGACAACAGACACAGACATATGTGCTCACAAATGAACACACATACAGACAAAATGTGCATGCTCACACATGCATAGACACATGCACACACACACACTGACACAAATGTACAGTCACAGGCACACGCAGACATAGGACAACAGACATTTGCACACACACGAATGTACACAGACATAATGCACACACAAGCATATGACAACAGACACAGGCATATGTGTTCACAAATGAATGTACAAAACATAATGCACACACAGACACAGAAAGACATATGCCATCACACACAGACATATGTGGGCCCGTACACACACAAGGCTCAATGCACATACCGACCTATGACAACGGACACACAAATATGCATGTGCGCAGACACACCCATAGCAGATGTATGCACACATACACGGACACGCCCACACACACGCACAGATTGCACATCCCTTTCTGCAGCTGTGGCCAGGAAAGTCCTAGTAAATCGGTCCACCTTTAAGAGTCCCTTTCTCCTAGCACACGGGACCACGAGGGGGCCACAAAGCGAGAACATGCTGAAACACCTGTGCTTCAGGCTGGGAGAGATGACTCTGCTGGGCAAGTGGTATTTCAAGACCCCAGGACCATATGTACATGGGCGACATGTGAATAATTATTTATGATGATTATTCTATCAGTGCTCTCAAAAATGCCACTCAGCATAAGAATCCTCTGAGGACCTCTGTAGAGATGATGCTGATTGAAAGCAGAGGAGCGCCCCACTCAAGATCCCACCACAGCTTCTGTGGGTATTGGGATAAGCCCAGCACAGACGGAGATGAGCTGGGCATTTGAAGCTGGATGGTGGCTCAGATTTGGAAGCTGTATAGACATTCCCATGGAGCGTGGCATCAGAACACCTCACAAACCGTCAACTGAATCCAGCCTGCTAGTGGGGAAACTGAGGCTCTTAGCCATTACTGTGACCTGCCTAAGGTCACACGGGCAGTCTGGAGTGGAGCTGGGAACAAAGCCCCAATCTCCTGCGTCCATAGGCAGGATTCTCCATTGCTTTGCACTTGGTGTGGTCACCAGCAGCTGTGCATAGTGGGTGTCAAATGCTGTCCCCACCGAATTCCCCACTCATGCCAGATGCAGCGATTTCTAACTGGGGCTGTGCTCTCCCTGCACGCTAGGGAGCTCTCCTCCCTCTTATTCAAAGCTGGGCCCTATACAGGAATGACTTGCAAAGCAGGAGTGCAGTCTCTCTCTCTATGGGCCAGGGAATCGTTCGGGTGCCCCAGCATGGCAGGAGCTCTGTTCTACGTCTCTCCCCCAACAAAGCAAAACACCAGCACTGACACTCATCTCAGCGGGGCTCTCATGGCTCTTCTAAGAGGAAGCAAAAGGGACCTCCTCTTCCCAGGCTGGGCTAGTTGAGGGTTAGCTGTGTCACACGCCAGCACGGTGACCCGTCACTGGGATCAATGTAGTCCTCCGAGGGTGTGCCCACGTGGTTGCGTAGTCACTCTCACACGTGCCAATCTCCCCCCCCCACCCCATACAGTCAGTGCCCTGCACCCCTCTCCTCACATGTGTAACTGCTTGTTTGCACCCACATGTGCCAGGAGCAGACCTACCCACACATGGCGGCCACGCTCGTGCAAAGGGAATGCAGACCCAAATGCACATGGAGGTGTGCACTCACCCCGTCTCTCTCCCAAAGCCCTGGGCCGTCCTTTCGGCAGATCCCCAAGTGTCAGAGCTGCTGCTGATCCAGACCCGAAAGGCAGGCCTGGAGTTGGGGAGTGGGATTGGGAGGGACCCCGAGAGAGAAGGAAGCAGCCTCTGACAACACTGGCAGGAAAAGTGACGGGGGGGGGGGGGGGGGGGGGGCACTGAGGCCGTGGGGGGAGGGGAGGGGAAGCAAGACAGGGAGGGCTTCTCACTGTGAGGGAAATTTTATTTTTAACAGATGCTAAGGCAGATGGCACAGAATTAACAGAAAATGGGAGAGGAAAAAAGAGGAAGAACATTACTGGCTCCAGAGAGAGTGGACATTAAAAAAATAAAGAATAAGGGAATGAAAACAAGTTTAAGTACTCTCTCCAGAGGAGGGGGAAGGGAAAGAGAGAGGCAGAGCAGGGACGAAGCAGCGTGATAATAACCAAAGGCGTGAAATTGCAAAAGTAAAATTTGTGGCACTCGGGAGGGGCTGATAAGGCCCCAGTTTCATTGCAAAACTCACTCAGAAATTACTGATGTGATGTTTTAGGCTTTATCATTAATAATAATCGAGAGTGGGGAGGGGGAGGAGTAAGGGGGGATGAAACAAAGGGGCAGCAGAAGGAGAGAAATCGGGTGAGCATGTGAGAGAAGGGGAAGGAGGAAGGGGCAGAAGGGAGTGATGGAAGAGATGGGAAGAAAGAATGGGAAGGGGAAAGGAGAGAGAAAAAAGGAAGTAGGAGGAGTGGAAGGGGTAGGAAAGAGAGGGAGATGGTGGCAAAGGAAAGGGGAAGAAAGAAGGGTGATGGAAAAAGGGGGAGGTTAAAGAACAAAGGGGAATGAAAGACACAACCAAGCTAGGGAAGAAAATGCCAGAGTGAGAGGAAAAGATGGACTGGGGAAATGATAGCAGATGCAGTAGCTGGAGAAGACAGACTACAGGCCGGGGAGTAAAAAACGGGGAGACAAAGAGAGATGGCCATTCCACTCGCCTCCCAAAGTAATTGAGGATACATCAACCCAAGCCACTAAAACAGAGCTATTATGAATGGGTTAGTCACAGGTGGAGTTAAAGGCCTGCAGAGGGATATTAGCCAAAATTGAGTGGCTTTTAATTTCTTTCTAACGAGAGACAGTGGCTGGGGAGCCAGACGCTGCCTCGGCTCAGCTAGGCCTGAAGGCAGCAAAACACGAGAGCCGGCAGCTTCCCACAGCCGTGCTAAACTGCACGTGGGCTGACCTGTGTGGCACAAGCAGCGAGCTGGAAAAGCACACGTGGGCTGACCTGTTTGCCACCTGTGATTCAATGGCAGAGCCACACGCAGGATGAGGGGCACAGAAATTAGAGCTGTAAAAGACGTGAGCCTGGTCTACACTTAAAAATTAGCTGGACCAAGCTACGCTGCATAGGGCTGGGAAAAATTTCCCCATGTTTGGTCGACCTAACCCCCAGCACAGTCATGGCTAGGCCAAGGGAAGAATTCTTCTGGTGACCTAGTGGCTGCCTCTTAGAGAGGTGGATTAACTACAGCGATGGACGAACCACTTCTGTCACTGTAGGAAGCATCTATGGCATGGCGCTACAGAGGCCCTAGAGTACATTGCCCATGCTTTGTCACCTACCTGCATGATGGAGTGCCCACTGGACCCTAGGAGAGCATTCCACCTCATTGGTAGGAAGTTTCTCCTGATATCCATCCTGCTTTGTTCCCTTCATGGAGAGAAGGGAGGAGATGTGGTCCAGTGTTGGGCACAGAAGCAGGAGACCTGAGTTCTAATTCTGGCTTTGCTCTTGAACTTCACATCATCACTTGGTTTCCCCCTCCCTTCTTTGGCAATAATGCCGTATTGTGAACTCTGAGCATTCAAAAATGACGAGTCAGACCGCAAATCACAAGACTGGCTGAAAAAGCTTAAGATTTTTTAAATCACACACCAGGTTCGCTTCTGGTGTTTGAGCCTCTAGGGTGCATGTTTTCAAGCTTTTCTCCACAACTACATAAGTTAGAAACATTTTCTTTTTTAAGTGAAATCTGAGAGTCTTACATAATCATGTGGCTCCTGGAGCTGGAGATTTAAGAAAACCATCAAATATCACGAAAGTTGGTAACACTGAATAATGATTGTCAAAATCACCCGATGAGATATTTATGAAATGAAAGATTTTGCTTTTTTATTTCAAAATGACTTTTTGTTTCAGAATTTTAGTTAATCTATACTAAAAAAAAAAGGTTAAAAATTCTGTAAAAGGTTGAAATCAAAATGAAATATTTCAAAATGGTAGAATGAAATGTTTCAATTGACCAGGGCCAACATATTTATTTTTTTGAATGAGCAATTAATTCACTAAAATTTTTGAGGTTTTGACTTTTCCCCGCCCCCACATTTCAGGATAGGAAAAAAATTCTAAATCTTGAAAACTCTTGTGGGAGACAAAAAACCAATTTCCCACCCAAAGCTGCTTTCCACCTTTGTGAAACATTTTAAGATCTGCAGATGGTATGTGCTAAGTATTCTTAATTTATGTGCTAATTTCATCCCATTACCCATATGATCCACCCTAAATAATTCCCCTCTTTCCTTGGTCTTTTCACTGTTCAAATGAATTGCATGTTCTCTCCTTTAGCTACATCTGGACTGGCTTGTATGGTCTGTTATGGCTTTTGGAAGCCATTTAGGAGCTAATGTGCTTTCAGTTGAAAGGCGCTGACTAACTAGATGATCTTGATAATGCATGTGATCACTGATGGTACAGTTAATAAACATGTGCAGAACATGTGTGAAGAACAGTAGCAAGATGGCCTGGAAATATGTAAAATCCCACATGAAAATTGGATGACAGTACAGTGGGTACATGTGATGACATGCATTACACACAAATTTAGCTTGCATTATACATGTGCTAATTTATACGTATATATAATATGAAAGCCACACAGATGCTGGCCTTAGTACGTGCAACATCATATAAATCTCTACACCAATTGCCAAGTACAAGGATTTGCTGAACACTGATCATATATGAAAGTCACATGCCAGTTCATCTGAGACGTGTCTATAAAGAAAGCCTAATATCCACTAATATATAAGCCTATGCCACCGAAACACCTGCATGTTACTTATGCTTATCTGGGGAAGCCTTAGCCATCTGATACATAAGATCATAAAAGAAGCCACTAGGACTAAGGGACAGTGTTGTCTGCTGGTTAGAGCTCATGGATGGGTGTCAGGACTCCTGGGTTCTATTTCCAGGTCTCACTGTCCTTTCAGCTCTCTGGGTCTCTGCATCTCCCTCAGTAAAATGGGGGTGATGAACTAGATCTCACAAGAGCGCTGTAACTCAGGTTTCGTTAACCATTTTTGTAAAGCCCTGTGGTTCATTGAAAGGTGCTAGAGAAATGCTTCATATTTTATCATCATCTTCACAATCTTCCTGCGAAGACAGGCTGGCATTGCAGTAGCTAGGATTTCCCTGCAGCCAGCACTCCTGACCAATTCCTTATTGCGCCTCCTTCCTGGGCAACGCAGTGTCTGTGCTGAAACACCCCAGGGCCAGGAGGTAGGGCTGGAACACCTCGTGCTGAACTTAGAGAGCTCCACGGTCTGGAGTCTAGCTCTAGATCCATTTGGAAGTCTAACGCCTCCAGATCTCTGAGTAGGCATTCCCACCCCAGCCCACTATGGAGCTCGGCCCAAGCCGTGATACTCAGATTGGGAGCAGGATCCAACCTCCCGCAAAGCTTAGAGGGGCTGGGTGGGAACTGTGGGTGCACTGCTGTTCTAGTGCTAGAATGTCCCTTGGGCAAGTTTGACTCCAGGGCCCTCTGGGTGGGGCAGGCTGTCCTCTTAAAATACCCTGAGGGCAGAAGACAGACAGACAGTTAGATAGATGGTCCCAGGCCAGAGTAGTACATCACCTCTGCTGCACGCTATGAAATATCTCTGAGCACATTTCCTTATGAGAATCCCCCTGGGGGGGGGAGGGGGGGGCGGGGGTAATTTTACTCTGAAATACCCCCAGGGCAGCTCCTCTCTTGAACACTCCAGGCTTTCCTGCTGCAATAGCCTGGCGACGGGCTGGGTTCTAGGGCTGGGCTAACCCAGGGTCAGGTTTTCCAACTGACTTCCCTGCCAGGTGGGGGGGAGGGAAGGGGGATGGATTTCCTGCTTGATTTCAAGAGGCTCCTGCTCCCCTGGGCTGCCAGATGAGGCTGCTCTGCAGGGAGCTACGCCCCTTTCAGAGTGCATTAATGCTGAATTATGGACTGGCCTGGCTGTCTGGGGTCGGAGCTGGTTTACCAGGGCTCAGGCTGCTCACATTAGTATATCAGTTTAATAAGATCAACTGAAGTACCCGGGATTAGGGCAGGAAAGACAGCAGGAAGAAGAGCTGCCAGCCCAGGGCCCTGGGAGCCAGGGGTGCTAGACAGCGCTTCAGGGGTGCATTCACAATGGCGCCTCTGCTTTAGCAAGAGCAGCCCAGAGCTGGGGTAAAGCAGTGTAGCGGCACTGAAGTAACACCAGTTTGCATCAGCAGGGGATCTGGCCCATTGATTGCTTATTGACACCAACTGGGGATAGAGCCCTTTGGCATCTATGGAGCTACGTCGATTTACACCAATGGAGGATCTAGCCCTAGATGTCCCTCCCATTGCAGCAACAGCAGCCAGGGCCACTCCCTCCCCATAGCACGCACAACATGGTATTTCTCCCCCTGTGGTGGGGAGGTGGGCTGTCTCTTTCCCCATTTCCATTTAGCAATCGTGCCTTTCTTGGCTAGATTTTACTGAGCCCTAGTGCGTTGCCGCTTGCCTGGGTGACGGGCTGTCATCAACAACAACAAAAAGATGTCTCGGCTAAATATCCCCCAACCCATCCACCACTCCCCCCCTTCTCTGTGTCTTCTGAGAGCTGAGTCCATCGACAGCATTATACACATGGATCAGTCACACCGGGAGCAGCCGTGTTTCATTTGTTACTCCGATTCCTATGGGCAAGGAAAACAAAAGAGGCTGAAGGAAACGTGAAAACGTTTATTTCCTTCTCATCCCTTAGGACCCTGCCTGTTCTGACACCACTCGCACCGGAAAGCCAGCCAGCTTAATGTGCTGAAGGTTTACATTTGGCTTTGCATTTCGATTGCACCTTCCACAGAGACTCTCAACCCCTTGCCAATGGTAATGAGTTAAGCCTGGCAGGCCACCGGGAAGCGTTATCACTGCCATGCTACAGATGGGGAAACTGAGTCAGGGAGCAGGGTCTATGTGATTTACAAGCGCTCAAAATGATGCCTCATAGGGACTTGCCCCAGGTCTCTCAGTGGCTGGGCCCAAACCGGGGATCCTGGCTCCCCCCCACTCCTATTCGCTAAGCACTAGACCACAGAGCCGGTCTTCACCGAGTGAACACTTCTACCCTGCCTGCTGTTTAGGAAAGAGGCCTGCAAACTCCTCCCAGAGTCTCCGCCTCCAGCGGGGCTCAAGCTCTCTGAGAATTAGCACCGGGCTGAGTGGAGCATAGGCGGGGAGCGGAAGCTCCTGGCAGCCTGGCCTGTTTCACAAAGAGACACCCAGACATTTGCTTTGAATCTTCTAGACCACAGGCCCAGTGAGGCTACTGCGTCAGCAGAGAGTGGCTGGCCCAGGGCTCTGGAGAGAGCAGTTCAAGTCCAGTCCCTTTTCCCTGCCCTGACAGTCAACGGGACACAGGAGGCAACCTGACCGAGAACCAGGGATCGGTCCGTTTCCTAGGCCAGAGTTCATCACCTCTGCCACATGCCACGGGCGGCTGCCCAGGCCAGAGCTGGGTCAAGCCGTCTAGCCTTTGGCCTTCTGAAACGCAGCCTTGGCAGAACATTTCCCCTTCTCCGGCAGGGGATCTCAAAGCACGGCACCGCTGGCTGGAGAGGGGGAGAGCGCTGCCCTGAGGCAATCCGAGGCAAAGCCTGCCACTGCACTCATGCTGATGCCCCATCTGAGCGGCCGTGCAGGGTGGTGATGAGGGCAGTTCTGGGCCCGCAAGGAAGAGCAGGGGCTGCATGGGTGATACACCCCTCTCCCCACCGACAGCAAGCAGGGACAGGGCACTAGGCAAAGGTCGGGCTATCCCTCCCCTCTGCGCCAAGCATCAGTGCGGGTTAGGGGAGAGGTGCGGCATCTTGTCAAGGGCTGACCCAGCATACTCCCCCCACAGTGGAAAAGAGGTGTGGGGCTTCAGTGGGGTGTCTTTGAGGCACAGCACCTTCCCACTACTCTTTCTGGGCTGCTATAGCTCCACACCAGTCCGGGGAACTTAAGGCAGCCTCTGACCCTAAGTGCCATGCCCATAGTCACACAGTGAGTCTAGGGCAGAGCCAGGAACAAAAGCCAGACGTCCTGGCCCTGTGCTTTGGGCATAGGCCACCAGCAGCTCTCCCCCACTGGCTGAAGGCCCCTGGGATTTGCCCCACTTCCCCAGACTCCTTAGCAGCCTTGCTTTAGAGGGATCCATGGTGCAGGAAGTACACATTGCCGGGAGGGGATCAACTAGGAGGGAAAGTTAGCGATACTGCCCTCTCTTCGGGATTGTGCTTGGGGAAGGCATCTCTACCCAGTGCCCATGGAAGCCACACTCCATCAGTCCATTCCTCAGCTGTATCCTACCCTGCCCAGCCCAGCACCACCAACCCTTGGACCTGCCCAGTGGCTGGGACATGGCTGGTACCTGGTGCTACCACAATCTCCTTCCACCCTAGAGTGCGCTGGGGCTCATGCCTCAGAGATCTAGGGCAGCTTGGGCCCCTCTGCCCCTTTAATGGTTAAAGATCCACTCCATGCCTGATGAAGATGGGTCCTTCCCCCACTCCTAGCCCTGAGTCAGCAGCAGGAATAGCTGTACTAGCGAGATGATTAAAGGAGAGCTGAACCTTAGTTTAAGAGGAGTCGGCCTGCTGTCCGCCCTCCCTGGTTTAAAGTCTCCAACCATAGAGGTTAATATGTTCTTGACGGATGCGCAGAAAGAAGCTGGAGTCGGGGCAGGTTGCAGAATCCACATCGCCACATTCCCTGGTTTGGGGTGGGGGTGGGGCTTGACAACTACCCCACACAGCTGCCAAGGTCTGCGCAACTCCACCTTTGACACCATCTGCAAATTGTTTCCTGTCTGAGTTGCATATTTGCATCTGATTTGCATATGGCCATAAACTCTGGCTTTGCAAAAAAAAAATCACATGGGTTTAGTGCTGGTGAACGAAGCCCTTGGTTTAGCTAGAGGGCAAGCATCGCACACACGGTGCCCTTGCTGCTTGCTTCAGCCTTGATCTGGAAGGGGACTCTCACATCCACCTCCATGGCCCATGCAGTTCTCCGCCTCACTGTGGTGTCTGCCAACTGATGTGAAGCACAGTGATGAGTTTGTGATGTGGGAGCTGAATCTGAGACCCCCAAGCCTGCTGCTATATCATATTCACTGAGTCACCCTTAGGTCCATAAGGGATGTAAGTGGAGGCAACATATATATAGTTGTGAAGAACATCAAAACTGGGAGGTACCAGGAGGTACCTACAACCCAAGGCCACCAAGCCTATGCTAGCATGACTACAAACAGCCGCATTGTGCTAGGCATTGTACATGCAGAAACTAAGAGACAGTCCCTACCCCCATTAGTTTACAGCCTAAATAGACAAGACAAAGGTGGAGAGGGGGGAAAGGAGGGTGAAGTGACATGGCCAAGGTCACCTAACAGGTCAATGGTGAAGCTGGGAATAGATCCCAGACTTACTAGTGCCATGCCCTAGCCACTAGGTCATGCTGCCTCTCTACATCTGAGCTAGGCAGGATCTGGGGCAGTGAGACACCTAGCCCCAGCCAAGCTGGGCATAACCTGACAGCTCTGCTAAAGCTGCCGGTGGAGGGCGAGGTCACTACAGTGGAGGCCCTAGATGAGTCCAACATATGGGGCCCTTTTCTAAAACGATGAAAAAAATTCCCCCCTTGACCCAAACACCTGCCCCGAGCTTTGCCACCTCCCTACCACAGAGCCAAGACCATGTTAGCTGGGATGAGATAGATGTCCGGGGGCAGGAGGGGGGAGAGAATTAAAAAAAAGAAAAAGATGAAAGAGAAGCAAGGAGCAGAGGCAGAGAAAGAAAAAAAAGAGTGGGAGGGGAGAAAGTGAGAAAAAGAGTGAGAAAAATGACAGGAGCTGAATTTTCAGCACCCTCACTTTAAATCAAGATAAAAGACTGAAATGGAAAATAACAGTCCAGAGAAACCCCTGGACGGCTTTGGGCGCTAATGGAAACACATGGCTGAAGGCTGTAGTGTTGTCAGCTTCCCCGTGCTCTGACATTCCTTTCTGATAATCCGGCCTGCCATAAAATTAGAATAGCAAATACCTCCTGACAAAGATGCATGTTTCCCTCTATTGTGCCATCATAAAAAAAACTCCGCTGGTGACTCGAGGAGCCGCAAACTTCAATTTAAATTTACAGTGCGGCGGAAGGAAAGTGATATGCACTCAAAAATTTTAATAACCTATTAAGTTACGACTTCAATTTCATTTTATGAATATTTTCCTTGGGGAGCACTGCTATCACAGAGAAAGATAGAAATTTAAAAAAGATAAATAGTGCCATTAATCTCCAACATTTCTCTTCCATTATCCTTGAAAATTAGGAGTTATTTTTGTTCAGATCTTCATGTAATTAGCTCCCTACACTTGATTCACTAGCCAGAAAATGACCATGTTCAGAAAATTAAAAATTTGTCATTAAGTGGAATTTAACATAATATCATTTATCTTTATCTATTCCCCAGCTGACAGCAAAAGCCTTGGAAGTGATACAGGCTTCTGTGTCAGAGTGTAGAGGCAACTGCTAGACATCAGAGGGAGAGAGAGCGGGGAGGGGGAGAAGTGAGGGGGACGGGGAGACAAGGGGAGGAAGAGAGATGTGGGGAATGCGGGAGACAGAAAGGAAGTGGGAGGGAATCAGAGGAAGAGGGGGAGGAGAAGAGGGGAATGGATGAGGAGGGAACCTGAGGGGAAAAGAGGGTGGTGGAAAGAGAGAGGGCAATGGGGATGGGAGGGACAAGTGGAAGGTGTCTGGTCGAGGAGGGCTGGCTGCTGGGAAGAGGCTGCAAATCCCAGGACAAATGGCAGCCCCACTGAAATGGGTCGCCTGGGGTATGGCGCAAGGCCAGGGAGACTGGCTTTAGAGGGTTGGAGTGAAACCCAGCCCCTGGGAAGTCAATGGGTGCTTTGCCATTGACTTCAATGGGGCTAGATTTCACCTTGTATATCTAAGCAACCTTCTCGCCAGTCTTTTGTGGAGAATGCTCTAAGTCCCCCTTCTACACAGCCTCAGGCACACACTCAGTTTTCAAGGACAGAGCTGGGCCATGGCCGCCTATTACAAGCTCAAGAGCCAACATTTATTAAAACACCCCAGAGAATAATAGAGTGACTTGTATTGGTATGGGGCGTTCTCTGCAAGGGCCTCAGTGTGCTCCCTAGACATGAAGTGTTTAAGCCTGACAGCACCCTCTGAGGCTGGGATCATCATCCTCATTTCACAGATGGGGAAACTGAGGCACAGAGCCAAGCCATGGCTTGCCCAAGGTCACACAGGTAGTCAGAAGTAGAGCTCAGAATAGAACTCAGCCCTGATTTATAGTCCTTTGGTCTACTCCTTCACTAAAATCTAAGTCATAATTCTCCATGCGTGCCAGTTATCTTGGAAGGTCTATCTATCGGAGACAGGCCTTCCCGAACCAGAACACTAGATCGAAACCTTCATGAACTTTTGGATTCTTCTTCTCAATCTAATATATTTGCCTCCTGACCATCTAATCTAATCGGTCTGTATCTCTCTCTCAATGGGCATAAAATATCTCTCTGAGGAAAATGAGAGAGACTCGGGGGGGGAAGGAGAAGAATGGCATAAAGCAAACACCATGGGCAGGAGCTATTTTAAATAAATGGCTAGCTAAAAAAGCCAAGGACATTAACTACTCAGCAATTCCATCACAAGAGCGTCATGCTATTTTAAGCAAGCCTCTTTGCCTCTATATCGTTGGTTCGAGTTTTTGGATTTTTTTATTATTTCCAAATCTGTGTTTGGATCCATCTTTTGTTGAAGCTGTTTCCTCCTTCTAAATCTTTACATGCAAACTCCCAAAGTTTTGTCATGCCTTTTGTACTCCAAAATAGGAATGGGTTGTTTTATAACTATAATAAAATTTGGGGGAATAGTCAAAGATATACTCCATCACAAACAAGGTATTCCTCTTATATTTTCATGACCTTGTACTTTGTTATGCATTGCTCCATACCAGAATATCATAATATATGTTCTTTATATAAATATAATACTATATCATGCATCTGTAAGGAATAGTACCACAAGGGGCAAGGTCATAAAATATATAAGAGGAGCATTCTATTAGAGATGTTATACATAGTGCTGTATGGCTAGCAGCCTAAGAGAGTTAGGTACCAACTTCTCATGTAATTTTAATTCCCACAGACAGCTTTGAAAATACTAGTCCAATGTACGTGTAATGTACAGACATATACGTATTTTGCATATGCACATAATCCTGTATCTTTCTATCTAGAGACACAGAGAGAGAGCTGAGGTGGGTTAGTATTATCGTATACATTGTAACAGCTGGGGAAACGGGCACAGAGAACTGCCCCAGATCAGGCCACAAGTCAGTGGCAGAGCCAGGAATGAAATCCGGAAGTCCTGGCTCACCCTGGCCGACCTTTCTAAAGCAGAGTTGTTCAGATTAATTCAGTCAAAGCAAATACTGGGGTATGGCACGTGACTTTGGCCGGTTCCCTCATTCAATGGCATTTCCTTGATCTTTTGTGCCGAAAATATGGACCAAATCCAGGCGTGGTGTAAGCACATGCAGGTCCTGACTTCAGTGAATGCTTAAACGAAACCTGGATTTGGCCCTGGGTCAGATCCTTAGCTGGTGTAAATTGGCATAGCTCCAGTACAGTCACCTGAGCATCTGGGCCAGGAGGTTCCTTCCCCGAGTTCTGCAATAGGAAGAGCCTTCGACCTATTGCCCCATCAGAGCCACATTGCCTCTCACGGCTCTTTTCTCATGTGGGGAACTCAAGGAGTCTCTCTCTCACACAGAAACACACACTCTCACGCTCCCCCAAGTAGGACCTGCATCCTTACTGCAGAGTGGGGAATGCCCCAGCTGGCTGGGAAGAGCGGCGAGAAGCGATTTCAAAGGAAAGACCATCTCAAAACATGATTTGTGGCACGTGCTGAGTCATCACAGGGCAAATCCCCTTGGCCCCGGGGACCCACAGGCCAAAAGGATGCTGTCCGGCACCCACCCTCGGGGGCTGTTGGTGGGCAAAGCAATGACACTGGGGATTGGTTTGTCTTACTGGGGCCCAGCGTGGAGAGGACACGGTTGGGGTGTGTGCTGGGTAAGCCACCTTTGCTGAACGTCCAGCCTGGATCATACTTAGCTGACCTGCAGGAGGGTCCATAACCCGCCTCCCATTCGGGAAACCAGCTGGCTCAGAGGCCCAGTCGCGGAGAGCCTGCACACAGACACAGCCACCTGACAACCCTGCTCCCACCCCCCAGCACTCGCTCCCCCTCCCCCCCCCACCGTGCATTCCCACTCTTCCTCCCTGCAGCAGCCTTTCTTGGGTGGTTTCCCCAGTGCAAGCTCCTTCCACTCGCCCTTCCCCTGGTCCTTCTCTCCAGTTCTCTCTGCCTGTCCCTCTCCATCGCTTACTCTCCCTCTCCTGCCTGGCCTCCGCCTTTCCTTATAGCCTCATGCTCCTTCTCACTCCTTCCCCATCATCTTCCATCTGCCTTATCTGGCCTGCCATCCACCCACCCTTCACCATGCCATCCCTTCACCGTGCCTTCCCTCCCATGCCCATCTCTGCTCCCACCCTCCACCATTCTGCTTCCCCCACCTCCCTTCCCGATTCTCCCCCCCCCACTCCCCTTCTCCAGCTCCCCTTTATTGTGCTGGGAGCTCTGCTGGCTGTCCCCCCTTGTCCCTTCCTCTCCTGCCTCTCCTGTGCCTCTCTCCTGCTCCCCGTCTCCCCCTCCTTGCTAGAGTCTCCACGCTACAACCTTAAAGCAGGATAAATGGATATGGATATCGTACAATAAAACCTTCAGAATGGAGAGTTTTGTGCAAGTGAACGGCAGCCAAGCCTGAGAGACTGAAAATTGGATAAAGGGATTAAAACAGTAGCACATTAACAGGAGATTTAGAGTGTAATAAACTCATTTCATAATAATATGTGCGTTGGGGCCGGTAATAAATCATCACGGGATCCCTGCCTTTCGCGGTGCTGGAACGAGGCAGTGACCCGAATGCGGGGTAGGATTTCAGCGAGATGTGGATTAATTTCACAGGGTTCTTGGCCAGGAATAGAGCGGCTGCGCCATTGCTGTACAGCTGCTGCTGCTGCTGCTGGCTTTTGCAAAACACAAAGGCAAACAAATGAAACCAAATAGAAGGATCTGCAGAAACTGTGGTGCATGGGGGGCTGGGAGGGCATGGAGGGTGCTGGTTGCGGGTTAAGCAACCTCCCACGCCACAGCGCCAAGGCCAGGGATGGTGTGATGAGGACGTATGATCTTTATTGCATTCCCAGGAAACGTCATCCCGCCAGTTGCCCCAGAAATGCCAAAGAAAGGGGGCCATAGCAGCAGGAAGCAGCTGGTTGAACAAAAATGCTAAGCAGGTGACAAGATCTGCAGGATCATGTCCAAGTGGTAACCTTACTAAAGACACTATAGGAAAAGACTGAAGATAGTAGCCAAAATGGAGCAGATGCATCAACCCATGGGAGTCAGTATTCCAGGAGCATAAAAACAACCCTAGGAGATGATGTGGGAGAGTCAGAAAGTGTTACAGGCTGAAATCCCACTCGCCTCAGACGTGGAGAACTCATCAGAAGTTATGAAGGAGCTGAAGCCTTGGGCCCAGCACAAATGCTGAGTTGGGACACCTCCAAGAGGAAGAAAACAGATGGTTCAAAGCCAAAAGGAGATTAGACGAGGCAAGCACCTTGAAGCAGAAGAAAATGAAGGTATAGAGAAAAGAGGATGGAGGAGATTTCAAAGGAGCCTTTAGAAGATGAGAGGGTGACCCTGGCTGAAAGGAAGACAGACAACACAGACGTCTGAAGACCAGAAGGTGGAACGATCCAAAATGAAAGAAATTTTAAAAACTGGCCTTAGTACCACGTGGAGACAATGTAGCCTAGTAGATAGGGCATCAGACTCTGAGGCCCTGGGTTCTGATCCCAGCTCTTCCAATAACCACTTGTGTCATGTTGCACAAGTTACTTCAATCCTCAGCGAAGAAGAAACATTTGTCTGTCTGTGTAGTCTATTTAGACTGTAAATTGTTTGGGGGAAGGGGCTGTTTTTTGCTGTGTGCCTAAAACAGTGGTGCTACTATAGTACAAACAATAATAATACTAAAGCAAGGACTGGAGTCAAGACAAAGATCTGCCAAGCCATCTGGACAAAGACAGACATGGGACTGAGAGCAAGAAAACAAGCAGCTCTGGGTAAAGAGAAGACTAGGTTGGACCTGCAGGAAGAGAATCTGAAGATGAACAAGGACTTGATTCACCATGAAGAAGGAGAGAGCAAGCTAAGGGTGAGGATTAGGGAGTGAGAGGAAGATTGTGAAGAAAGGCAAGACTCCAGAAAGTGCCGAGAGGGGGAAAGAGTGATCAGCAGAAAGAAATAAACCGGAAGGATGAAAAGGAGGAGCAGAGACGGGAGGGTTGGAAGGATGGAAGAAAGCCGAGGGCTGGAGACAGATTGAAATCATCAACTTCTTCTTCAGCATGAATCCCACAGGATTAGCCCCACAGCAGCTCTTATATCACTGGCATCACACCTACCTCCAGATTTGGCTGAAAATATTAGTCCCTACTCCATGCAGCCCAAATCCAATGGAAGCAAAAACACTACAGCTCACAGCTCAGCCATCTGCCTGTCTGAACAGGCTGGGATGTTCAAACCAAACAAGGCATATAACTGCCATTGGGAGGGCAGTCCAACTGTCAGAAGCAGTTTCCTGCATCTGATGCAGAGAATTATATCCATATGCAGGGCTGGTTTACACGCACATGATGGCCACTCGGAGTCTGTGCAGCAGGAGAGAATCTCTTTTGTTCCTAGTTATGACACCGCTGCAGAACCAGGCAAACTTCTACGCAGTGCAGTGCAAAGGACGCTGACTAGCCTGGTGTCAACCGGTGTAAGTGTGCAACACTCTGTTGATCGAGGAGGTGCTCTGCTTTAGATCCATGCATTCATATTCATTCCTAAAGGGTGGGATTTTCCAGTGCACTGAGCATTGGCTTAACGCTGTCCCCCCTTGAATCTCATGGGAGTTTTACCATTGATATCTAAGACAGCAAATGCAAGCTAACACTAAGTGCTTTGGAAAATCCCACATATAATAATAATCTAGCCACCATTGCATCCAGGCCCCAGTGATTTGATCCAAAATATTTCACGTGCGCAAAAGGAACAAGCTAGAAGCAGAACAGTTCCTCCATATGAAGACACGGGGGGAAAATTCAACCCTGGTGTAACCCCATGGAAGCCAGCTGACTTGTACCAGGGTTAAATTGGGCCCAGGGTGGCTGGAGAACAGCTTGTCTAGGATACAACAGCAGGAAAGTTGAAACAAAGAGAAAAGATGCATTGTTTCAAGGTTGTCAGCTTGCCTACCTGTGGAGTGCAAGAGCTGAAAATCCCCCTGTTGCCCCCAGCAAATACTCTCTTGTCACCATGTTTGGAGGGTGAGCGGTTACTGTCTCAGGAGGCCTCTGGAAGAGAAACTGGGGGGAAGAGAACTCAGGGAAGATGAAAACAGCTGGAAGACAAAGAGAGGGAGGGTTGAGAGAATGCACTAAAGGTTAAAAACGGGAAATAAACCAAATCAGCACACAAAAGGGTGAGATTTTCAAAGCTGTCTAAGAGATTTGGGCACTCATATCCCATAGCAATGGGTGTCCAAATCCCCAAGATGGCTTTGAAAACCTCGGCCAAAATGTCTCAGAGGAGAAGCTGAGGACAGGAGAAGAATCGTCTCTCTATGGAATAGAGACAGGGATAGAGACAGAAAAAATGATCTGAACTCCCAAACTTTCTCCAAGGACACCAGCTGGCTAGAAAATAGCAACATTGATTCACAAAAGAAGATTGTCACAAAGAATAGATGAGCAAGGGACCCATTCCAGAATAGCCAGATGCTTAAAGCACTCAGTGAGGGTGTGGGAGAGCTAGTTTCAAGCCCCTTCAAGCCAATCTTCTTTAAGCACCAGGCTGATGGGGGTGGGAGGCTGTCTCTTTCTCTCAAGTTTTGACCAGCAATTCCACCTTGGACCAGAGTAACTTTCTCAACTAAATTGGCATCAAAACCAGGATGTCCCTGGGAAACATCCACTTTGACAAAATGGCATTTTTGATGGAAAATAATTGTGTCCAAAAATGTTTCAGCCAACTGTGTTGGCTTGGCTACCAGCCCAATGATGTTCCTGGAGCTCTAGGAGGCCTGAGGGCAGATCCCACCCCCCCAGTGTCATTGACTTCAGAGGTTCAAACGACACCAATAGAAGATCCAACTCATCATGCCTAACTCCAGGGGCTCCTACTAGGGTGTTGCCTACTTCACAGCCCACACTGTGGAGTTGTGGCTATATGACCCAATCTAACCTGTTGCATTTAAAAATTAGAGCTGGATGAAAAATACTGATGATTTTTTATGGGAAATTTTGGGGAAAAAAATCTTTTTCCCCAAACAATAACATTTCCAAGTTTTTTAATGACAAATTAAAATTGAAAATTGAAAAAAAATGGTTTCCAAAAAACAAAATCTGGAACAGATTTTGGCTTTTGGTAAACATTCTCCATTTTTGAAAAAAAATGTTCTTGGTTAAAAAAAATTGTCTTTTGGTAAATAGGTTCAGTTTTTGACAACCATTTTTGATCAAAATAGTCAGAATGGTTTGAATTTTGATTTCCAATTTTTTCAATGAAAAACTGGAAAATTGGGTTGAAAACACTTAAGAATCCAGAGGCAAGTTAGGGGGAAAAAAATCAATGAACTTTAGAAATAATAAGATATTAATGCAGCTAAGCTCAATTTAAACTGCACGAGGAGGCTGGAGAGACAGGATTCCAGAAACTCCACCCATTCACCAAAGCAACACCACAGGACATGAAATGGTACAAGCATTACATCATCAGAAGAGTCTCTCATCAGCTGGCTGTAAATCCAGGAAGAGGAGGATGCTACTTGCTGAAGACAGAATCCACAGCTCTTTCACCTGTGTGATGTAGGCAGCGCCTAGACTCTTCGTCAAGTTGCACTGCATTAAAGGGTCACGGTGGTGACGATTGAAAGTAGGTAGAGCTGTTCCTTTAACCTGGCTTTCAGTCATTACCACAGCTCTCACCACCCCAGTGAAGAGCAAATGCACTCAGTCACTCACACTAGCTGCAGCACTACAAAATAATATTCAGAAAGCACTAATAGATTGGGGAGAATTGTATTTGCATGACTTGAACTCTACCTGCCACATGAGCTGTCAATCTCTGCCATCAAGGGCCTGTATGTCTAATCCAAATTGGATCAAAGCGTGCACTTGTCAGCTCGCACATCAACATGCCACCAATATGCTGGCAAGCCACCGCGAAGAAGTGGGCAGCAGCAGTCCAGACAGCCTTTGTAATCTGACATAAAACACCGGGCCAGATTCTCTAGTTTGTTCCAGCTACTTTGTGCCACTTTGGTGCAGTAAGAGGGATAGAAAGCTGCTAGATTTCCCCAGCCCGGGAAAGATCCCAACTGGGATAGCCAGCTCCTGCGCCATGCCTCCCTGCAGACCCTGATGTATCTGTCTAGGTTTTTATACAGTCACCCGTCACCATGATATCTGAGCACCTTCCATGCAAAGTAAACATAAAGCACTAGAAGCAAACCCATAAGGTGGTAGGGGGCAGGGCCAATGCATACCGTGTGATCGGGGTGTGGCTAGACTGCTAGTGTGTTCTGGCAATCTCTTTCTAAGAAACAGCCCCTTGAAGGTCATAGCCAGCTAATGTAGAACAGAATCGCTCTGAGGTCCCAGAATCAAGGAGAAACAACTGGTTCCTTTGGTGCATCCTCTCTGAGCTGTGACCAGAGATAACTGGACATAGCTGAGAATCTAGGCTATTGTTCCTACCAGTGTTCAAATGCAATTAGCAGGAAGAATGAAATGTGAGATATGTGAGGATCTGTCACTCAGGGAGGACCAACAGAGGGAAGCATTAAAAAACCTTAAGTAGTTACCAATATGTGGAGCAGCATAAAATAAATTCTGGGAGTTGAATTTGCAGTATTAGAGCTGCCAAAACATTTTTGATGAAGATTGGCTTTGCAAAGTAAGGTAATTTTTGCAGAAAATCAGAACATTTTCATTCCAGTTGAATTTTTTTGGAGGGGATAGGGGACCTAGAACCCAAAATACTTCTCCAGTGGGAAAAGGGAGAAAAGTGAAAAAATAACTCAAAAAATTCAGTTTTCATTTCATGAGAATTTTTTTTAAAAACAACAATTTTTAACAAAATGACAAGTTGGAGGGGTTCAAAAATTGTCAAAGAATATTTACCTTATCTCAACCAGCCCTACTGTTTACTATAGCAAAAAAGAGTCATTGCTTTTTATTTAT
Source organism: Emydura macquarii macquarii (assembly GCF_026122565.2). Lineage (NCBI taxonomy): Eukaryota > Metazoa > Chordata > Testudines > Chelidae > Emydura > Emydura macquarii. Next base: position 1,472,544 of record NW_027130204.1, on the reverse strand, counting down.
TTTTTTAGACCTCGGGTTCATATCCCTGCAACGACCCCCCCTACATTGACTTCGCACATTTGAGAGGTTCATCCCTTCGGACAAAAAAATCTAGCAGAGAAAGGTACAAGATCCAATGACTGGACGTTAAAGCTAGACAACTTCAGACAGAAAACAAGGCATGCATTTTTAACAGTGAGGATAGTTAACCACTGGGACAACTTCAAGTATGGTGGTGGATTCTCCGTTGCTGACAATTTTAAATCAAGATTGGCTGCTTTTCCTAAAAAATCTGTTCTAGGAATTATTCTGGGGAAGTTCTCTGGCCTGTGTTACACAGGAGACCAGACTAGATGATCACAGTGGTCCCTTCTGGCCTTGGAATCTAGGATTGCTCCAGGTCTTGATATCCGTGATGTGCTGTTGAATTGTTGTGTAACAAAATGCCATCACTAGACCTGTCTGGAGGATGGAAACTCCCTTTCACATGTTTTAGAGATTTCAAATTTCATTCCGAACTGGTGCTAAAACTGAAAATCTAACTCCCAATTCAGGTTGCTTTGTTTCATTTCAATTTTGACAACCTTTATATTATATAGTACCCTATTATAGTACATAATGCAAAAAAAACCCTCAAAAAATCAAAATGAAAAGTCACTTCAAAACCAAAAACTTAAACACTTCCTTCTGACAGTGTTGACATGGGACATTTCTATATTTCCAGAACTCCCCGTTCCCAAAATAAAATTCTAGAAAAACTGACCTGATTTTACAACAGGTTTCAATTTTGACAGAAAGGCATAGTTTGATGGAGCGTGGGTTTGTCTCACCAGCTCTAATCAGCACTGTGCAGAGCAATGGTCATCTTCAACACAGGTGAGTGGTGTGATACAGTACACAGTCCACTGAAAGTCTGGGCTATCCTACAAATAATGGGATGGACAGCAACCATATGTTCAAATGCTGATCATTAAGGACATGAAAATAAATTAAATACTGATTGGTAAGCATGCTACCTGGCCTACAAACCAGCCACCTTGTTCTGTAACCTACTCAACTTTTATGAGCTGAACAGGGTCAAATTGGGCTGGTACTTGGATGAGAGCCCTCCAAAGAACAGCTAGCTGCTGCAAGAAGTGGTTGTGTTTTTTCCCAGGAAGCAGGATTCTTCATTCTCAATCCCTATGGAACCTGTGGCTTGGGAAGCGTGGGCAGATGTTGCTCTGTGTAGGGGCTTACTTCAGATAAGACATAAATCAGAACCTCTGACTATTTGTGGTCATTAAAGTTCCCACAGCACATTTTGAAAGACTGAGGGTGTTAACCCCAGTGGCTCAGCCAAATTCCCAAGTGAATTTCATTCTGTCTATTTTAAATCTCTCTGCAGAGACACAAAGACGTAGCTCTTTTTTCTTAACTTCCTGTCCTAAACAGCTGTGTACTGCTGTGCTGGAGGGGAATGGCTGTAACAACTGCAACGTTCCAATCCAGAAGTGGCTACATTTCAGTAGTGAGTGAAGCAGGCCTCCACAGAGGTATTGTAAGGATTAATTCATACACAACAGATGAAAACCAGACCATTGACTTCAATGATGGCAGGGTTTCATGCAATATTATTTAGCTTTGACCTTTCAAAGGATGGTGCAGAGGTTAACTAATTAATATAGGTCTAGTTATCACAGAAGAGGCAGAGCATAGTCTAACGGTTAGAGCACAGCAGTGGGAGCCAGTAGACCTGGGGTTTTTTCCTGGCTGTGGCAGGGGCCTGCTGTATGAGCTTAGGAAGGTGATTTCCACCTCAGAGCCCACCCTTTGTCTGTCTTGTTTACTTCAACTGTAAACTCTTCGGGGCAGAGACCATCTCTTGTAGTGTGTTTGTATAACACCTTGCATAATGGGGCCCTGATCTCAGTTGGGCCTGTAGGTGCACCTCCAGTACTACTCATAGTTATAATACCCATTTTGCAGAGAAAGACACCAAGGCATAGAGAGGCTGAGTGACCTGTTCAAGACCACCAGCATATCAGTAGCTGAAGAATCGTTCCTGGGTCCTCCTGTATTCCACTAGACTATGTGCCATCACAATTCAGGTCTTCCAAGTGCTTTGAGAGCCTGAGGTTGCAGGTCTCTAGCAGGGCAAAGGGCAGCATGCCTTCTTAAAGGCATTTTAATGTAGTAAGACAAGGATCCAATATTAGTCCTTAGGAGACTATGTTTCTTTCATAGTTAAGATAATAAAAAAATCTGTTGATTTCGTGTGAGAGAAATGTTTAAAGCATCCATTGCTTTGAGCTGTGCACACCCCCTCCTCTTGTGATGTCACACCCCAGGGCTCTGTAGGCAGAGTTACGCACAGAGGAAGGGCCTGGCCACTCGAATGTACAGCATGCTCCTTGTGGAATCCATTCATTTACTAGAATAGCATCCTCCCTGTTGCTCTGGGGTGACCAGGGCCCCTACATAGCAGGGGAGAAGGGTAGTCTTTACCAGAGTCCAGAGGCCCCGGCCCAGGCCCCATTACCAGGAGGGGGAAAAAAAATGTTCTTGGGTCATGCGATTGTATGTATGGGATGAGGGATTCTGGTATGTGTGTTGGAAGGGATCTGTGTTACAAGTTTGTACCAGGGCCCGAAAAAATTATACTTAGGCCCTGGGGATGACTGCACCTTATGCTCATTTCTAGACACCTCACTATCAGAATGATATAGAGCTAAAATCACATACATTTCTTAATAATTTGGAGAGGGACAGAAAGAATTGTATTTCCTCCCCCATCACATTTTTAGTTTTAAAAAAATCCAATTATCCTGTTCCTCAGTGGGCCAAAATCATCCCCCACTATAACCTCATTGACTCCATCAGTGTTTCCCCAACAGCTGACTTCGGCTCACCCTGCTCTTCGTGCATTGATCTCATGCAACATACGTAGACTCACCCGGACATTAAAGAAGATTGCATAACCTGCCTGGTACAGTGTCTGATTTATAATATGAATGTAGTCAGCCCAGGTTCTGTGGGGTTCAGCATTTATTAGAAATTGAGCTACGGCTTCACACATTTGGCCCGCTGAGAGTTTGGCCTGAGTAAGAAATGAGCAAAAATGACAGAACCAGGCATTTGGTTTTCCATTCTCTCTTTTTCAACGGGTGAAATTCTTTGCTATATCAAGGCCAGAAAAAGCTCTATGCACCACTACAAACAGGGCTTATGGAGCATCTCTGCACCAGGGTGAATTATATTCTCTGGGCTAGATCCTCAGCTACTGTAAACTGGTGTCAATCCATTAGCATCAACAAAGCTGTGCTGATTTATAGCAATGGGGATTTGGATCTTTGAGTCCAAAAGTCCTCCGTGTTTTCAACACCCAGACATCGATATCTCCAGATAATATTTCATTCATACAAACAATTTGTCCAGCCTCTTTTTGTCAAAGAGACACAACATAAGACAGCATTGAGTCTAATTTCCCTGAAATGTCTCAGGCATGTAGCTCATGCCATGAACTAGGGAATACACTTTGTTTGAACTTTGCAGCCTTCATATTCCTCGTATTCGTCATTCTCAATATGTTTCTGTTGCATTAATGGAAAAATATGGGAGCCCTCCGGTGGTAAAAATAATACCTTTAATTTCTCATAGATGATAACCAGAGACTGTAACCTAGCAGATAAAGTGCCTACTTCAGCTTTCGAAGGTGCAGCCACGAGTTTAAGAGTGTACTTTTATTAAATTTTCTTGTCGCTTTATGTTATTGATCTCATTTTAGATTAATTAGCTCTCATTTTTCTAAGGCAAAAATAATAATAAAAAAGAGTGGGTCAAACTGAAATGTGATGTAAGGGGGTGTGAGTGGAACAAAGTATGAACAGATGGCAGCTAGGGGTTGCCTAAACTAGGGACATATGCATTGATGAACATATAGCATTGCACTGGTGCAAAAGTAAATTACTAGGCTAAATTGCGCTCGTACAAGTGCCAACTCACACCAGGTCACTGCATCTGCATTGGACAGTTGCACTGCTTTTGCTTCACCAGTGCAGAAAAAAATCAAAACACACCAAACAAGGCAACCTCTGGTACAGACAGGGTTGACATTACACTAGCTTAAACTCCCTCAGATTCACTTCTTGAAACTGGCCTGATAATGCACTCATCCAGAACACGTCACCCGTAAACACACACATTTAAGAACATAAGAGCTGAGACGGATAAAGCGGTGATGCCACCCATGAGAGAAAATGGCTAGTCATTTCATTTAATTCAGGGGTGCCCTAATGCTCCAGAGGCATCATTGTCAGATCACAAGGCCGCTCATACTAAAGCCACCAGGTAACTTAATGGTTATCACCATGCTGCATGCCGGCATGGCTCGTAACCTCCTGGCAGCAACATCCAGAGCTCAGTTCCTACTGACCTGAGAGCAAGTCACGGAGGCAATTCACAACACAGGGCCTATGAATCACCATTGAGCAGTTTTGATCCTATCTAGCAGGGCAGCATCTCAAGCCTGGCACCATAAAAAAGAGCTAGTCAGTGGCCACTTTCCAACATTTTGGCCTTTAAAATGCAGTTTTACCCCAAAAAGTGACTGAATGAACTGTCCTGGGACTCTGTGTATTCTCTTGGTGACTCCTGATAGGCTGCATTTATCTGCAAGCAAAAACATGGGTCTTTCTGACTGCCAACCCTGCAAACTCAGCCTGAGATTTGAGAGTCAACCTGGGTTCTTTGCTCCTGGGCTCCTGCAGCAGTCTTAAAGGAACTGCAGGCCAAATGAGGCTACTCACTGATACCCTGGCTCCCCCTTTGGTTTGCAGAACTATAACAGATTAGTCAAGGAACTGGAACTCAGTCAATAGTTCTCCTGATGATGCATGAGCCAGAATGAAATGCAGTTTGTTCCCTCCTGGCTGCTTTGGCTCTGCAGGAGGAAAGTGTAGACACGACTCAAGAGAGTAGGAATTCACACCTGCTTGGTGGCCCCTTTAAGCAGCCATGCAGCAACCCAGCCCCTCAGGACCATTCTCATCATACAGCAGCTCCCCAACAGGGCTATAGCCTGGGGAGCAGCTTATACAACCCCTCACTCCCAGCACATGAGACACCAAGGGCAGCAGGAGGCCTGGCCAGGGTGCTCCTAGCTGTTTTGCAGTGGGGCAGACTCCTAGAGGAGCACAAGCATCCCCCGCTCCTGAGCCAGGCTCAGCAGCACCATCAAAGGGCTGACTCCTGGGCCACTTTAGCATTACTCCATCAAGAGCCAGAGCCTGTAACAGACCCCACCTCTTGACAAGACAGCACAGTGCTTTTACTAACCTGCATCTTCCTACAGGCAGGGGACATTTTGGATCCCACACTCACACACAAAGCTGTCAGCCCCAAACAGCTCCCAGTGCAGACCTCATTGCAAGGGGGAAGAACTCCCCACTAGAGCACCCCCTCGCATCAGGGCCCAGCCGGGCACGGGGTATTCTTCTCTAGCACCTCTACAGTCTGCCACTCTGGTTCTACAGCAGCCTGCTGCTTCGAGAGCCCAGCCCTTCAGCCACATCACCTCTTCCGAGGCTGCAAAAGCCCAAACGAACAGTTCTACCCCCTCTTGGGCTATTCTTTAGTCCACCACCTGGGCTCAGTTCCCAGCCCCTTCTGGGCACCCTTCCAGTGCTTCACTGCCCTGTTACAGAGCACCAGCTCCCAGGCTGCATTCCCCAGAGTGCCTCGCCCACTTGCTGAAGGGATTTGCTCTTCAGCCCTGCTTCCATGGCCCACAGAGTGCCTCTTAGGCAAGCACAACCCCCCAGGCTTTACCTCTCATCCCATTGCCTCCCCCTCACAGGGCCCTACCTTTCAGGCCCACCCCCTTCTGTAGCTCCTCTCTGCCAAGATGAGTAAGCTCCACCCATTTTTATAAAGCCCAGGTGCTCATCAGGCTGTCACCCGATCGCATTAGTCCCACCCCCTCGGCTGGGAGGCAGTTAATTATGGGGGAGGAGGGGAGAGCTATTTCCCCTTAAAGGGGCCAGTCGCTCTGTGACAGTAGCCATAACTGACACCCACACACTGGGGCACACATGCCTGCCCAGCTAATGCCAGCACAGTGCAGTGTCCCTATGTGGGAGGCAGGGTAAAGTTGCTCCTTCCTGGCTCCAAAGACACTTGAGATGCTGTGGTGGGAAGGCCTGTGTTGGAGAATACAGCCGGGGGATGCACCTTGCCAACAGTGTGGGATCAAGACAGATCTCCAAGGAGATCCCCAGCCCCAAACTCTTTCCATGCTAGGTTTCCAGCACAGTCCCAGCGGGCTCTCAGTACTGGAGGGGGGGAGAGGAGACCCCTTTCAGCTGGACACTAATGACTGACAGATGTCACAATCTATAAAGCACCCCGCTATCCATCATGTTTATAAGGCTGGCCTTAAGACCCACATCCTGAAGCCCCTTCTCAGAGCCTCCTGGCTCACAGACTTCCTCGCTGACTTCAGTGGGGTCACAGCAGGCCCCTGCTTCCCCTTGGCCCTCCTGCAGGCAAACTCCCATTGAGGGACCAACTCTGAGACAGTTACCACTTTCATTTAGTCCTCACTTAGTCAAACCGCTATCGAAATCAACAGGAGTAGTCCCCAGTCAGGACTGGGTAAAAGAGTCAGGATCTGGCCAAAGGGCAGAATTGTGTCTTGCCACTTCCCATCATCTTTACCCACAATGCATCAGCACAGAAACACGACTTCCCTTTCTTGGAATTATGTCCCAGACCTGGTTGAGAGCCCTCCTTTCCCTGCACGGTAATATTTCCCATCATGCACCACTCTGAGCATCTCCCCATCATGGTACTCACATGCCATTCAGGCTGCCCTGCGGTGACACCCTCTCGTGTGAGCCGTCAGCAAGCAGACAAAGATTATGGGTGGCTCCTGTGGAAGTGGACTAGATGGGACCTTCTGGCCTTTTCTATCTCTCATTCCTGCTACTCTGTGGTCTAGGGCCAACTTTTGACTGAGTCTATGCAAAGGCTAGGGAGAATGACAGTCCCTCAGGGCACCCTGTGGGTGCACCTAACCCCCCCCAGGGGCAGGAAAAAGGCAGAGCGGGGGCTCCATACTGGAGTGGAGCCCACCCACTCCCCTGCACATGGGAATGCCCGGGGAGGGATTATGCATCTTAGCGTCTGTGTCTGGCGCTGCTGGGACCACTGTCTTTGGAGTGCTCAGAGTCTGCATCTAACTGCATCAGAGCCCCACCATGGCAAGAGGGCTAATCAACACCCAGCATGTCTGGATTATGAAAGTGCCAGAAGCCGAGGGGGGAGAGCATGAAGGCCTCATTCTGCCTCGATATACATCCTCCCAGACCCCCTGGGAGTCAGCGAGGCAGCCTGGGGCGTAGGTAAGGGCAGGTTTTAGTCCTGTGTCTACAATTTAGCAAAAATGTTATGTTGCCACATTCTCTCCTTGGTTATACCTGCTGTAATAACCCCATTGGTGCATCACTCACCCCTGTGCTACCAACAAAGTGGGCCAGATACGACACCAAATTCTACCAACTCAGGATCTGGCCCCATGTTTCTAGAGGCTTGTCCATGGTGCTGTAATGCACAGAGAACTATTGGCTGGAGGTACAACATGGCTGCACCAGTTGGACAGTTCCTATATGATAGTGTTTGGTGGAGTGCCTTAATTGAAGTGTTACTTCAAAAAAAAAAAAAAAGTGTGTTGGGAAGAGAAACGATAGTGCTAGACCTTCTGGGGAGAGTCCTGTGCAAATCAGCTCAGAGACAAGCGAGAGAGGTGAGATGAAAGTGTACAGAGATCAGTTGTTATCATTTCACCAAAAGGCAGCCACTCTCAGCCACTGAGAGCAAAACACTCCTCTCAGCTCTGCCCATGGAATCTGGACTTCAGTGTCCTGCTCTCCCAAGCATACACGGACCTCTCATGGGGTAAGCCGAAAGCACAAGGCAAGATCCACAGTGCAGATCTAAGAGTAGAATATTGTCCTAACAGCAGTGGCCCTGCGCTGCGTCTGTTCTCCCTGCTATTAAATAGGCTCAGCTCACCCTGACTATCTTCAGAGCCAGTTGCCTGATGCAAACACCGTAATGTCTTGCATCAAGGTTTTGCCTCTCTACTGCTCGCTGTGCCAGGAAAGAAATTTCCCAGAATCCAAGGGCCATTCTGAGCGGTGTGTCAGGCAAGGGAGGGAGCAGACAGGGAAAGTCTGTGCAGATTTCTGGGTTCACATTCCACTGTGTGAGCTCTATTTCCAATGCCTGGCTAATTCACTTTGGGTCCCAGGCTGGCTGGTGCAGTGGCTGAAGTGGTCACACAGAGGAATGAGAAGGAGTTTACACTGTTCCACATTAAAATTCCTGGGTCAGGATGAGGGGGGAAGCCTTGGCTCCATTGGAGCACTGACCTTTTACACCAGGTGGGGATCTGGAGTGTGAGGGGATTTGGCAATCCATCTTGTTCTCTCTCTTGGATCACCAGGGAAATAATATATTTCTAACTGTGTTATAGCCCAGCAGTAAAACCGAATGCAGCCTTAAGCTCAGCATTGCTGACAGAACAAGAAGCAATGGTCTCAAGTTGCAGTCGGAGAGGTCTAGGTTGGATATTAGGAAAAACGTTTTCACTAGGAGGTTGGTGAAGCACTGGAATGGGTTACCTAGGGAGGCGGTGGAATCTCCATCTTTAGAGGTTTTTAAGGCCTGGCTTAACAAAGCCCTGGCTGGGATGATTTAGTTGCGGTTAGTCCTGCTTTGAGCAGGAGGTTGGACTAGATGACCTCCTGAGGTCCCTTCCAACCCTCATCTTCTATGATTGCCCAGTTCTGTTCTCCAGCCACATCCCTACAGAACTATAGCCCTTTCAATCTACAGGCCAACTTCCTTCCCTACCCCTCAGTCCCCTGTGTCTCCAATGACGTTCTCTATCCATTCGGGTTTTCTCCATGGATGGCAGTCTGAGCTGATTGGAGGGAATTTCCCCAGCAATGCCTGATTTCCAATTCTCATCCAAAAGTCCATCACTGAAGCCCCACCTGAGTGGCAGGAGGAGATGTCAATGTGGTTGAGTTTCTCCAAGGACTGTGCTCTATCTTTCTCTAAGGGCCTGCAATGAGGGTTTGCTACACTTCCCCAGGGGCCCTCAGTACCTGGTAGGATTTCAGTCTACACTTGCAATGAATCAGTATCCGAGCCTGAGATTTATCTTGTTCGCCCATCTCCAAACCCTGTTTCTAAAACAGCATCAACAGTGCAGCAGCCGCCACCACTGCAGTTCCGCACAAGTCACATCAATCCCATTCCCAGGGGGGCAAACCAATTTCTCTTGTTTTTCCGCCCGTCTCTCTGGCTGAACCTCCAGCAGCCTTCAATCCCATTAATCCAAGCACTGCCGGCGATGACGAAGACTGATTTCACCAGCAAACGATCAATTTGTATCTCTCTCCCCTTTTTTTTTTTGGTGCGGATGTACAAAATATCATGAAAAAGGCGTTAGTGGTGATAGTTCCACAACGGTGAAATAATAGAGTAATAAGGCAATCCACTTTTGACCTTGCAGGACAGCTAATTCATCTACCCATCTATCTTAATTATTCCCTGGGTTACAAAAGAGAAACTGTACGATTCATTCATTCCATGGTGACAATTCCATTTTCACCCCCAGTAAAGTACCATCCTTTCTCGGCAGTGATCCTGCCATAGGACACATCCCCCATCCAGTCCACTCGCACCAATACACTCATTCGCTTAGGGCCTGATCCAAAGGCCATTGAAGTCAATGGAGACATGCCCATTGGATCAGGTCCTTGGACACTTTCCCAAGCAAACAAGAAAAAACATCTTTAAAAATTGCATCCAAAGCAATAGCTCCAGCTCAACCCAACCGGCACCAGCTCTGATCTGTGTCTCAAACCCAGCCCTTGCCCTCCAAAGCTGGATCCTCAATTTCCAACAGCCCTCATCTTACTGGAATCCCAGGACAGCAAGAGAGGGGGCAGAAGGCACTGTTGGGGAACAGTGGGAAGATAGAACCTAAATAGAAAGAGAAGGGGCACAGAGATCCTTGAGTGTATAGTGAGAGCCTATGGTGCTCAGATCAGAGCATGGAGAGGGCACAAGAATGCAGAGAGCACCTGAGTTCAGACACACTGAAGAGAGACATCGCTCAGACACAGAACGGGCACACTGAACCGAGATACTGCAGAGGCATTTAGTGATTGGGCTATTGCTCACACAGCGCCTGCTAGGCCCACACTCCATCCCCCCCTGTCTGTTGGCCCTATTCTAGGTCCTGCCATCTCTCTCTCTCTCTCTGCTGTATTTTAATGTGCCCATTATCTTGACATCTGGGCACCAAATATAACATTTGCAGCGTCAAGGCCATTCTGGCAGGCCTGTATTCTCTGCTGCCCCCTCCATAGGCTGCGCTTCTTCAGGGCTGATGTCTGTGAAGAGGAGGAAAGGACTCATTGGCAGAAATGTCACTGCCACTGTTGAGAACAGGCTGATGTAAACGGCTGTGTCATGCATTGTTCTTTGAAAGAGGCAAGGTTCATCCTTATCACCTGGGGCAGAGCTGTCCACAGCTGGGTGACCTTCCCCACGTCAGCCTCGTCCCCAGCGCTGGTGGGGAGCTTCCTCATAGTGGAATCACAGTACACAGTCTGGGGGTGTAACACAGGGAGAGGTGGGACTTAATCTAACTGGGCCCTAGCCCCTGGAGGGCCTTGAAAATGAGGATGAAGGCCTTGGATTGGATCTGGTATAGAACGGGGAGCCATGTAGTGTGCCCAGTATCTGGAGCGATGTCTTCTCATCCACACCTCCTGCCCAGGATATGAGCCCCTGCATTTGAGGGTAGCTGCAGTTCCTGCAGGGCTTCCCCGACCAGCCCCAGGCAGCTGGCATTGCAGCAGCAAAGGGCTGGATAGCTTTGCCCCAGTGAGGGTCCGCGAGGATGGGGGGCCACTGTCATACCAACTTTAGATGGAAATGAGTGGCCGCCTGGGCATTCCAGTGTAGAGCTAGGAGTGACTCCCCGGGCCCTCTCCACTGTGCATGGGCTGAGGCCGAGGCAGTGTTTACTCTGCCTGGGGCTCATTTCTGCCCCTCCCAGGGGGGACGGAGCAACTGCCTTGCTGTCGATGGGCATGAAACCACAGAGCTGAGTGCTGCCAGTGGACGGCTGGCGTCTGAAGCCCCACCACCTGGCAGTGCCCCGTGCGAGGAGAAGGAAAAGACCCGAGTCCTCTGGGACTCCACAGGAGAGGGCTGTCAGTAGGGAGGGACCGGCCTTAGGGGAGTGACTAGAAGCATCGATGGCCGCTAGGCCCCACCCGTGGGCTAACAGCACCTGTGTTGACGGCAGAAGACAGCTGCCATGTCTATGGCCATAGCCCGCTCAGTAGCCTGACTGGGAGGAGTCCTTGCTGCCGGCGGGCCGCTGGCAGCCCTGCACACTCCCACTGTTCAGCTACTACTTTTTTGTTCTGGGTCCTCAGCCTCTCCCAGTCTCGCAGCTCCGGGCCCCTCTCTAACATCTCCTCACCCCCTAGCTTCCTGTCTCCCTTCCACTACCCACTCTGTCCTCCCATCCGCCCACACGTGTACCTTGGGGCCATCTCTGGCTCTTCCCTCCATTTCTCTCTCCTTACCTAATCGCTCACATTAACGCCCATCACTCCTTCTTCTGGCCTGCCACTGACACCTGCCCCTGCCATGCCCTCATGTCCAAGCCAGGCCCTCTCTCACCTGGATGGCTTTTCCTTCCAGTGTCCCTGCCTCTTACCCAGCCCACTCCCATCTGTGTAGAATGCCTGCAGGAAAGTCACCTTCCACCCTGACCACCTCACCTCTACCCTCCATTGGCTTCCTCTCTCTGACCACATCCAGCTCCCCATCCTCACCTATAGTACGGGAGTCCACCTATTCCCACATCCACCTAGATCTCTGCTCCTATGTCCCCCACACCCACTCCCACCCCTCCTTTATAGTCTCTCTCCCTTCATCACCTCCCACTCTAGCTTCATGCCTTCCCCTTTGCCTGCAACAGCCTTCTTCTTCTTGGCTCCCAAGGACCCTCTCTCCGAGAGTGACGGTGTCATTTCTTGCAGGAGTCTTTCTTCCTTTGTTCTCCTTGCCAATAGTCCCCACACACTCCTCCTGTGAACATTTCTGCTCCGAAACTCTTTAGGGCAGGGAACATGTCTTCTTACTCAGGATTTGTATGGCGCCTGGTAAACATACAGTGCTGTAAGGGATTATTAGCAGTAGCAATAACTACAAATGATCATAATCATGGCAAATATAGAGAAGGCATTAACACACTTAGCGCCAGGGACAGAATGGGCACATCAAGGATGAAGGATACACAGAGCCTAAGGTAGAGAGTTGGGACCTACCAGCTGGGATACAGAATGAGGCAACACCACTGATCTGTACCACTCACAAATGCAGCCTGAGATGCTTGTGGGCCAGAGTGCACAGATCACAGCGAGCAGTAAGCCAAGGGTCTACGGTGGCTACTGGAGTACTTGCTGGTACAGTAGGGCGTATAGAGCTCAGTGAACAGGAACCGTGCATGGAAACGAGAGAGAGAAAAGAAAAATGTGTGTTAAAGCTGTGCAAGTTTTGATGGAGTCGGGGGCTGGGATTCTCTTCCCAGCTCTATGGGGTCTGATTCAGATCTAAAATACACTCCTGTCAAGCAGGAGCGACTCCCTCTAGCATGGGTTCAAGATCACAACAAGGTCCAACTTGCCGAACTCTGCTTTGATGTGAATCCCGATTAACCCCAGTAATTTCAACAGAGTTACGTGGAATTCCCAGCGGTGGGGCTGGACTAAGAAAATGGCCAAATGCTTTCCTCCTGTGTCAGCGTTTCTCCGTGGGGTGCTGCAGTCTGGGCTTTCGGTTTCCCGGTGCTCTTTTCCATCATGTTCGCCTGCATCCTAGCATCGGATAGGAAGTGCAGCTAAAGAGGTTATGGCTTGCAAATTGGCTATTATTTATTATGTGGGTGTACAGCATTCCAAGCAACATGTTTGCTCCATTCTGCCTCCTGCTCAGTTGAAAGTTAACTTTAGGGTTTCCTTTGTCCATCTCCTCTCATTGATTCTCAATCGCCTGCAAAGCAGCTCCAAATGAGTTCTCTCCCAGCAACCCCATCACCAACCAGGACAAAATCCCTTTCATTCTCTACCAACCAGGACAAAAGAAAGGACAGAGAGGGGAACGCAGGAGGAAGAGAAAAACCAAAGGAGGGATGAAAGAAGGAGGCCAGGAGAATGGGCAGAAGGAAGTACAAGAGGAACTGGAAATTTAAGAGAGAAGGAAAGAAAGAATGAGCAAGAGGAAGTGAAGGAGAGAAAGAAACGGAGGGAGAGAGGGAAAGGCAATAATAAGGTCATTTGTTACAGGAGCTACTTCTAGTCTATGTGTATGTAACACAATTTGAGCTAATTGTACAGTCCTCACTTTGGGGACGCTTCTGTCTGTCTCTGAAGCTTTTTCTAATTTCCCCCCTTAATGTACGATTTCAGAATCTTTCATTCTAATGATTTTAATGCAATCAGCAAAACTATGCATGTAATTGGCTTTGGCACGGCGCTCGGGTGGAGTGGCACTCGGGGAGCGCTCCCTGAACCCAGGACTCCGGCAGGAGAATGCAAAACAGGCCCGTTTTCAATCACCGCGGCAGAAGGCAGCCGGCAACGTCTGCGAAAGGCTGCCGAAAAAAAAACATTTGTCGGAAGACAATGACAAAAAAGGGGGTCTCAGCTCGGTGCTATTCAGAGACAATTTGTAAGCACGGCTGTTGAAGTCGATCCAAAGGCCCCGGAACAGCTGGAGCTCTGCAGTGATTGATAAGTGCGCCCAGGAGAACTTCATTTCTGCCTGAATGAAGACAAAAGCCCCACGATGCTGGGCGGATGGGTAATGTCAGTATCATTAAGTAGTGAGAGTGGATATGCCAGACCTTCAGATGGGGACACAGTCAGGGCTACAACGAGAGGTCAGAGCACCCTCCCTCTGCCCCCCCTCCCCACACCGCTCCCAGACTCAGCACAAACACACCCTTTGCTATTGTGATCACGTTATCATAAAAGGCTCCCTTCCTCTGCGTCCCATACAACGGGCTTCTCTCCGGGACGGCTGGCTAGGCACTTCCTGACCCACTCAATGGTGGTTCAGATCCAGCTTCCCTCTGCATGACCAATGATCCTGCCAGGAAAAGGGCACCAACCCTCCATCAACCTCTGGTGGGGGCATGGCTGCCCACGTTTCCACGCCATGAGACGCCCACACCACGCTCTGGAGGGCAGTCATTATACACTTATGACTGGGCGACTCCTGCAGAGCTGCCCCACTGCCACTGTCTGTTAGCACCCAGAATCCCCCAGCCCCATCCTGACACCCACAGATTTGAAGCCGAGCTAGCAGAGGGCCATCAGTCAGAACTGGACGGCAGGGAGGTCCCAAGTGATCAGAATTTGACCAAGATGGTGCGCAATGGGACTGTGTATGTAGGCTTTGCACAGAGCCCCAGGAACCCTAGGGGCCAGCCCCAATTTAGCCATGGACAGTTGCTCACCGTGTCTCTTCCTGAAGCGTCGCCAAGCCTCTTGCATGATATTTGGTGTTTTCCTAAAGCCCAGCTCCCGGAGCCATGCGATTAGGTGAGACTCTCAGCCTGCATTTTCAGAGTCAGTCCCCTTTCAGCCCTTATTGCAGAGACAAACTTGAAAATATGACCCAAGTGTATTCGACAGATTCAAAAACCAGAATGTAAAATCAAAAGAACCCAACTTATTTCTTTTCAAAATCTTGTGATTTTTAAGACAATCTAATGATTTGGGGCCAAAAATTCATGATTTTTGAACACTTGGGGTTGGAATACTGCTCAGGGTATCAAGTCAAATTCAAGCATGCTCTCCTGATCCTCAGTGATCTGGGCCTAGGACACTTAAAAGATATCTGAAGCTCGATGGGGAAGACAATGGTTGACAACTCCACCGTCCGGCATGATGGAACTGCCCACCACAAGCGTACGCTGGTCTGTGCAGGAGACAGAGCTATTAAAGAATCAGTCCCAGAACATGGAGCCAACTCCTCCAGGATCTAAGAACAGCCTCAAATGTCACCACTGCCCACTCTGAGTACCAGGTGAATGTCCTACACTCGCCTTCTCTAACATACACAAAGCACAGCAGGCAGAAAATATAGACTGTTAAAAAAACTCATAATTTTCCCCTTGGAGAGAAAAAAAGAAGACAAATATTAGTCAGGTTGCTTAATACATTGCTAGAAGGTGCCCAAGACCAGCTCCTCAAATGTCTCCTGGCACCTAACTCTCATGGATTTCAAGGGGCCAGCAAATTTACCCCAATTGTGAGTTCAACTGCAAAAAGTGAGTAAGTTCAGAAAATGTCACAATAACCGATAATAACAAATGTTAATGGGACCGGGAGCAAGAAAACCAGGCAGAAAAACTAAAGTAGTCCAAACAAAACAGCCTACTAACATAACTCAAGGACTGTGTTAAAGTCATCCTTGGTAAACAAGACAATGTTTTGGGTCCACAAATGAATAAACCAAAGCTGGGGTGTCAAATATTAGGCCAAATTGGTGAACAAAATAACAACGGCGTGGGCTAGTCCATCCTTCACTCCCTTTCCGGGTCCTTAAAGAAAGAGACATTGGGCGAGGGGGGGCGGGGGGAGAGAGGAAGAACAGACGAGGCTAATGACGCAAGTGGCTGCCACCCTACCATCCCTGGACCAGCCCCTACACACATCTGGGCCTCTGATATTAGATGATAATGGGGGGATAAAAACACAAAAAGAATATAGCAGAGGATGTCTTCACTGGGATAACCTATCTCCAGTTAGTTTCCTACAGGCATACTGGACCAAATTCTCCTCTTGGTTACTCCCATGTAACCCTTTTGGCTCTGGTGGGACTGCATGGGTTTAACTGGGGACAGAACTACCATCCATCCCTGAGGTTCTTCATCTTTGCTTCCCTTTGCCCCACGTCAGGCAGCCACTGGAAGAACCGGAGGACAGGGCTGTGGGAGTACTGTGAGCTGCCCTGCTGTGTGACCATGGGCAGATTACGTCCCCTCTCTGCTCCTCCGCTTTCCCTCCCACCTTTCGTCTGGCTTCTCTGCTGGAGCGTAAGCTCTTCGGGGCATGGCGGATGTCTCACTCTGGGTCTCTGCTTGTGCCTTCCACGGTGGGGCCCTGCAGAAGAGCAGACACCCACTGGGGCACCCCTGGGGCTGGGCACAAGGTAGCAGCAGCTCTTTCTGCTCTAGTGTCTCCTGCCATGACCGCTCCAGTCCCATGGCGGTTCACCACCCCTCATGACTCAGCCCCCTGCCCAGGTCATGTTTTATTCCCACCCCTCTGGGGAGAGGGGACATAAAGCCCAGCAAAAAACATCATTACAAAAGGTCTTTGGCCCTTACTTTGTGCCCTGTGGTCCTCACACACTCCTCTAGGGCCTCACGCCACCTTCCCCAGTGGCCGGCAGGGGAACCCAGGCCCACATTCCAGTCAGGGGCCCTCTAACCAGCAGCCAAGGTCTGCTCCATCAGATTCCTTGCTGCTGCCTCCCTGGACCCCTTCCTACTGCAGCCTTCTTCCAGGCCTTCTCCCCATAGGTTGCCCTGCTTTCAGGGCAGGACTTGCAGGGCTGTCCCCGGGACTTGTCCAACAAAATCCCAAACCCACAGTACAAAACTTAAGCCAGCTTCTGTCCTCCTCCTCACCCTGCAGAAGCCTTCCTGGTCTCTCTACTACCAAGAGAGTGACGCCAGAGTTCCTCCATCTCTTCCTGACCCCCCTTCATCTCCAGACCTCATCTCTTCATAGCATCACCCAGCTCCCCTCAGCTGGGCTTCATCTCTAATGAGGCCCGGTCCACCCCCAGAGGCAACCAGGTGCGTTAATTGGCTTCTCAGGCCCACATTAGCCCTTTCACTGCTTGTGGGGGGTAGACACCCCATCACAGGCTCCAATCCTCTCAGCACTTCAGCGATGCCATTTAACAGCCACGACAGAGCCTACTGTGAGTGGGAGCAACCCCAGAGTTGCTCTAACTTGCACCCACTAAAACCACCACTCTGGGACTGTTCCAACAGCCCCCAGGCGCCAGACCTCAATGTCTTCCTGCCACACCCCCAGCATGGCAGGCGGAACAAAGCAGGTGGCATAAAGTCCGTCAGGGATCTCCCTACACAGTGTGGCGGTCCCTAGCTGCCACATTAGGGCACCACCCCTTCCCCTTTATGCTGCCAACGTGAGCTGAGGGGAAGAGAGTAGAGGTCTGGATCTGGGCTGACTGATTCTGAACGGCTGTGTGTTGGTGGCCCCAGCACTGTTCCCATTAGGCTGCAGCGCCTGTCACCGGTGCACACCCTCATCCAAGGATCAGTGCTAAGAGGCCACCAACAGGCACTGAGGGCCCAGATACACCCAGGGATTTAGGCTCCTAATTTCCATCAATGGAAGGTAGGAGCCTAAATCCCTGGGTGGATCTGGGCCTGAGTCATTCAGAGGGCAGTCTCTAAATGCCAGTTCTGTCCTGGTCTCCAGGCACTCAGAGTTCAAGCAGAACATAACAGCCTGGCAGGTAAGAAATCATGCTTCTCCGCTAGGTTGTTTTATGACCCCCATAGTGGCAGCCCAATATCACCTCAGATTGTGAGCTCTTTGGGGGTAGGGGCCTCATTTTAGTTCTGTGTTTGTACAGCACCTAACACAATGAAGTCCCGGTCTGTGACTATGATAATTAATAATCACAATCTCATCAGTCCAGCCCCTCCATACAGAATGCTGCCTTAGTCAGGTCTTTCTTGCTAGCGCAGTCAAATATCCTGCTTCTCTTCTTACTGGGGATAAGAGTAAAGACCACTGGCCCCTCCCACCTCCCATGAGTTGACCTAAAACCCAGGAACCTTCTGCTGAAGAGGCACTATATTTTCAATCTGCCTGAATCCAGACCACATCTGATTCTCTCCGTAGGGCATGAGAATAGCATTAGGCCAACAATCAGCAGGAAACCTGGTTTCCATTGGTTTAGTGAGGAGCTTTAGCCCAGCTGTTATTTGTAAACGTCATTTGGAAACTCAGCATCAGCACTTGAGTGGCAGCCAAACCCATCACCAAGGCGTACGTATTGTTCCCTAATCCTGCAGTCCCCAAAGCTGGGATTGGTTTATTGCTCTGACTTTAGGCTCAGTTTATAAAGCAGCCGCGCAGAGCACTGCAGTGTTATTTTCTGCCAGGAAGTTGGACTTACATATAGAACTGCCCTGTGTGGTCCCCATCTCTCACTGACATTTGGGGAGCTCACCCAGAGCTAGTTATCTGTTAGTTTGCAATAGGCATACTATAGCAATGCTCCCAGCATCTGTGAGGTGACTATCATTCGACCCATTTTACAATGGGGAAACTGAGGCACAGAGCAATTGTGCAACTCGCCTACGGCCACACTTTGGTAGATCCAGCAATAGAACCCAAGTATCCTGGTTTCCAGTCCTCTCCTCTAATCCCTAGACAATGCTCCCCCCATTTTTGCAGCCGTACTTTGTTAAGACTTGGTGAACACCAGGATGAAGTGGGTTATCATCTCCTAAAGTAGAACGATGTCTTTTACTGGCGAATGGGACAGTGTGACTCACTCACAATAATGATGATATCGGTAACACTTCATAGCAAGGATTCCATATAGCGTAAAATTTATCTGCCCTTAATTAATTTATCTGGATCTTTAACCAAGGATGAATCACTTCAGACCAAATAACAACCAATCAAACCTTCATCTAAAACTCACACCCAGCAGAGCTGCACATACACTGAGGTTTCTAAAAATTACAGCAACCTTTTGCTTGTTACTTTTCATTTCTGTAGCTGCCTCTGAATTTCTAGGTTCCGGCTCCCCCAAGAAGTGCTATGAATCTCATGGAGAGCCTACTTTCATAAGATTTCCTGCCCAGCTTTGCAGACTTGGGGTGATGTGGCAAAGCCATTGAAATTCACAGGAATTGAGTGTCCAATCTTCTAGGCTGCGTTCAAAAACTCAGCCTGAGGGATTGGTTCAAAGTGAGCCTCTCAGCATTTTTTTCCCCCATCACCATCCTTACCATGCTTGACAATAGCTTTACTCATGCATTCAAAGTATATGCATGTTGTGCACAGGATATCGGAATCATTATACGCCTACATCCTATAACGTGGCAGAACTAGAGGCCCAAATTCCAAAGCTGGATTCTGAACCACGTCTAAACTGGTACTAGCGCTTTAGTTCGGGCCCATCTCTAGTTATAACAGCATCCCTTCTTAACAGCCTAACATCCGTTCTTGGCCGTTTGTCCCTGTGCCCCTCCTTGGTATTTCATTGTGCCCAGAGGGTAGCATTTTAACGCTCCAGGATGGGTAGATTTCCAAACTCTTCTCCAGCCTCCTGTTCATGTTTTAATATAATAACCAGCGATCACTCTTGACAGAAAGCAGTGAAGTATCTAGTGCTTTCAGCAGGGTGAGGGCAAGGTGTTCCCCAGGGGCTGTGTTTTATAGGAGATGGTCTCTGACCTGCCTTTCGAGGTGACCCTCTAGAAGACACATTCCCCCTCCCTCCAAAAGGTGATAACACCTTGTGAGTCTCCAAGCCTGACTGGCTCCTAGAGTTAAAACCCAGTGAACCTGAGAGGATCAGTGATAATGTCAGAGCTCTGCTGAATTGGTCATTCCCTCTCTCTCTGCCTGACCTTTCTCTTGCATGGTTCATGGAATCGGGAAAACTCCCTGACACAGAAACTGGAAGACACTCGATCTGTCTGTAACAATTTCCAGCAGCTTTTCCGGGAACAGACACAGCACTGGGAGAATTAAAACCAAAAAAAACATTCCTCCAGCATTTGATTCTCCTGGCCTTCCATCGCTCAATCATTTCTTCTTTTGCTACCACTCTTTTCTGTTGCTTTGCAGGTGTCTTCTCTCCTTTACCCCTCTCCAGGCAGCTGAAGACACATTGAAGGACTGCAGGAAGGATTTCCACTCTGCCCATGAATCTGGATTTTTATTCTCCCTGGATGAACCCACTCCCATGCAGGGGGCTGGCTCAAAGCCTGGAGGTGGTGTTATCTTTATTTATTATTTGCATTGCCCTGAGAAGGATCAAGCCATTATTGTGCTAGGTGCTGTACAAATACATAGGAACACAGTCAGGGATGTGTGTATAGCATATGTGCATGATGTCTACACTCTATTTTGTAACTCCCTGCTCTGCTTGATTTCTACTGCCATAATGGCCAAGTATTGGTGACACAGTTAGTGAGAGCTGTTTGTTAATCAGCTGGATGTTGAGCCATTCTGAACAATTTTTTCTTTTTCCCCCACCCCACTCCAAGGAGATGTTCCTAGTAGAGGGTGAACATCAAAAGATTTAAGGCCAGGTCATCTACTGGTGTGAAATGGCATAGCTCCACTGACTCCATGACATAGCACCCCTGGCTATATGGATGGAATGTGGAAGCTTACAGTCCAGGTTCTATTCAAAATGGAATGCTTCTCCAAACCGTTTGAACCTGGGCTGCAAATTCCCCAAGAACAGCCTTTCCCTTTAATGATACAGCACATCTGGATCAGACCCTGGCTGAAAGACAAGGAGAATGGTCTCAGAGAGCTTGGTCGCAGCTGATTGCAGTCCCACCCAGACACGGGAAGTACAAAGATGGCTGGAGTTCTGTATGTATTCAAGTATCTCAGAACCCTAAAGAACTTTCTCTTCTAGCCCCAGATGGAAGCTCAGAGGAAAGATTCTGTCCCGTCTCCCCATCCCTTTCCCGGTGAATGTTTATTTCAGAGATGGGTGCCAGGTTTGGATCCAAACCCAAACGTGCAAGTAGCCAGCGCTGGGATTTTATTCAGTCCATTTTAGTAACAGAATTCAGATGGGCAATTGGACTCCAGCTACAAATTGTTCCAATCCCTGGTAGTGCTTGGGTCCAGGGCTCTGCTGGGCCCTGCAGAAGATGGAACTGAGTGTCACATTATGCAGCATGAAAGGGAACCCAACAGGTGAAGCTGTAAGAACCTCCCTGCCCGAGACAGCTGATCAGAGCTGCACCAAAGGCAGCTGCTTGTTTCCTCCTCAGGAGATAATTACGGCAGCTAGAAAATGCCATTTGCTGTGTTGCTTCTAATTCATGTCAACAGAACTGACAGTTTCAGTTACACTCATTCTGGGGCCTCAGGTAAGAGCCTGAAAGTGCTGGATCTGCTCCAGTGCAGAGTGGATTAAAGAGCTGGGAGCCCGTCCTCCACCCTGCCTTGCTCTGCGGTCTCCTATGCAGACTACTCTGTTTGATGTGCCCGTGCTATAAACCATTCAGCTAGAGTTCTCCAGGTGCTGCAGGGAGGATGGACAGCTTTGCAGTCAAGGCACTGGCCTGGATCGTAGAGATCTGGGCTCAATTCCTAGCTCTACCAGACCCCCGCTTCCTCTCCCCGTGACCTCAGACTAGTCAGTTATTCTCTCTGTGCCTTGATTTCCCATCTCTAACATGGAGAATAACAACACTTCCATGGCCTACCTTGTCTATTTCAACTGTAAATTCTTCAGAGAAGTAGATGTCTCTCAATATGTGTTGTACAGCCCCTAGTACAAACGGGCCCAAATAACACTAATCCCCTAGGAAACAATTCCCTTTGCCCCCTGCCCACAGGGAGCATCCTTCAAACACAAGCCACAGGCAGACAAAGCGAGCGACAATTAACTGTGTCAAATCCCTTTGCTAACAATTTCTTTTAGTTTAGAATCCCCCGTCACTTACACGGAGTATAAATCAGGGGTGACTCCACTGAAGACTGTAGAGTCAGAACAGTGTAAAATGAAGCTAGGATAAGAAAAGCGAGAATCAGGCCCTATGTATTAATATTCTTCATTAAAATGTAAATGTGTAGATGGCATTAGCAAAGCCCATTCTTGAGTCATGTCAATATATCAGTTTGAACTAGAGAGGGAACGAGACAGCTATGTAGCTTGGAAAATAAATAAAGAAATAATAATAAAATAATATTAATAACAGACCTTTCTTAGCAGGCTCTCAGAGCACTTTATTTACTTTCATTCATTAAGTTTCCCAGTCCCCATGTGATCTGGGTAAGTATCGTTAACCCAGGAAAAAAGTTTAACCCATCCCATAACCTGAACAGGTAGGATTTCCTATACAGCAGTTTACAACCCTTACCATTAGCTGGACAATAATATTTCCTCCTCTCTGGGCAGCAGTCTACCTCATACTATTGCGAATTAAAACAATTGCCTCCAGACAACATTCCAGTGAGGATCTCAAAGAGGGAATGCAGTTCCTGGTAAAGGAGGCTTTTTATACAATCATATGCCTGCCCCCATACCATCACTACCACAAATCTAGAAAACACGTCTTTTCTCTAAACCGTAGTATGGGACATGTTCTCCAAGACGATTCAACGCTTGGAATACCCTGTGCTGGGAACTAGAAAAAGGGATGCAGATCTGTAAGACAAGAACAAACTACCCAGCCTTGCTGTTAGTGCAGCCTACTTTAAAAATAGCTAGTGCAAGGCATCCTTGGCGTAGGCTCACCCACAGACTTCTCATCAATGGGCTGTATCACTAGCATTCGAGAGGGGGGGCTTCCAGGTGATTTTATGTGAGTCGGGCAGTATTTGGTGGGATAGGTGGGCATCACGCAGGGATATTTGATATGATACATCAGTGTCATACAGAGTTTCTTTAGATAGCTATTCTATGTTGGACAGAGCGGGTGGGAAATGCTTTTGTAAAAATACAAAAAAAAAAAAAAAAAAAAAAAAAGATTTTGGAAGATTTTCCCATTCTAAATAGGGACAAAAAGTCAAAATTTTTCACAAACAGAAAATCCAAAAACATTTTTCTTTCAGGTCAGTTGAAATCTTTCATTTCAATAATGTCAAAATGTTTCATTTTGATTTCAACTATGTAAAAGGTTTTTTAAATTATACTTAAATTAGCTTAAACTTCAAGTCATTTTGAACTAGAATACTGATATTTTTCATTTTGAAAATGTCCAAACAGGACATTCCACAGGTTGGTCATTTTATTTTTCCAAAGTTTTTCAAGTCAAGAAATTCGTCAGAATTGAAACTTTCAGATGAAAAGTTTTGGTTTGACAAAAATAAGCGGGGGGAGGGGGTTTACAAACATTTTATTGAAAAATTCCCACCCAATTCTAGTGTTAGTGTTCTATGGGGGATTGCAGAAAGAAGTTGGCACCAGAAGAGGCTATCTAGTAAGATATATAGGTGTATAATGGGGCTAATAGATGATCTGTGTTATTATAGGGGTGTGTTTGGTAAAACATGACAGTGTTATGCCGGGGTTCCGAATGAGACCTATTAACATGGAGTGAGCCCTCAGTATCACAAGCAGGTATTCTCATGAGATACATGAGAATCTGGTAAGGTTTAAATAGCTGTCGCAGGATAAATATCTACAGCAAGATCCTCAGATGACATAAATCAGCCTAGCTCCATTGAAATGAGCGGAGCTAGGCCCATTTACACGGGCTGAGATTACTGTCTTCTCAGCATCCACAAACTATAAACTGTTCTTGTAGCAATTGCCTCCCTCCCTGCCCCCCACTCCCTAACATTATGGAAAGCCAAGGAGCAGGAGAGAAATACAAGGGGAAATTGTCTTGTTCTGGTTTTCATTCTTTCGCAGCCTCTGGTTCTTTGCGGGCAGACAGCTCCACTTGACAGCAAATTGAAAAAAATCTGCTTTTGGTTTGTTTTGGCTCCCCTCCTCCCCCGCTTTTCCTCTCAAAAGTTCTTAAGTGAAATATATCACAGGTTCTAGTGTCCATAAAAATGGGACTGGTTTTATTTTAATTTTGAGAACAATTTCAGTGCCCCTTATGAGGGAGAGGAGGAGGAGGTGGGATGGGGTCATCCATCGTCATGGCAGACAGAATTCCATCTGCCAAACTCTGAAATGAGGGACTAAATGTTGATGAAGTTGGAAGAGGAAGGAGCTCCAAGGCGCCTCTGCTGCATTTTCGGCAGCTCTCCGGAGACAACGGGGAAAGAGGCAGGTCAGTGTCTCAGGGGAACCCACACCTCCCTCAATATTCAGAATATTGAATATGAAACGCCAGAGGAGTTATCAATCTTACTTTGACAGCACAAGGAGCTTCATTTGTTAGTGTGGGACGTGAAGGGGCCACTCAGATGCAGTCGCTGATTCTTCAAAACACATTTAAACACGGTGGCTTTGCCACTGCTCATTTCACTGCAATATCAACTCGGCAAGAAGGGAAAGAGACACATGTCCACACCGCAGAAAGACAGCAGGAGAGAGGCATGGGTGGGCGGAAGCATGAAATATACTATTATAGCCGTGTACACTCGGTGTACACAATTGCAAACATACTGTACTGATCAGTAATACTTAGGACCAGATCCTCAGCTGGGATAAAGCAAAGTAAACTTCTCTGAGGAGCTGCGTCATTTATACCAGCAGAGGATCTGGCCTATTTTTGTTAGGGTTTGGATTTTTTTATTATCATCTAATTAATACTTACAACACCCCTGTGAGGAAGGTCACTATTACCATTATTCCTATTTTACACATGGGGAAACTGCAGAGAAAGGTGACCAGCCTGATTTTGCAATGGGCTCTAACCCCATAACTCTCACTGCAATCGACTGTCACTGTAGGGGCTCGGTGCTCCTGAAACCTGGACTCAGGGTGACTCAGCCAAGGCTGCACAGCAAGTTGGCGGCACAGCTGGGATTGTATCTTTAAACCAAAATACAAAATAAAGCTCCTGATCCGGGAACACTGAAGTCAATGGGGCCAGCACCTAAAATCATATTATTGCTACAAATGAGACTTATACCACAGTCAGAGCAATGAAACAAACAACAAGGAAGTTGGAAAGAATTGCTGCTCTGTCAATATCTTCCTCCCCTTCCCAACGAGTGGTTAAATATAACCATGTTTCATGGCAGAGGCAGTGTTACAGCCTTCTGAGCTGTGTTTGTTTGGTAGTCCATAGTCAACCCACAAGTCATGAGTTGTGACATTATCCCTAATTCTGTATCAGCCCCAGAGTTTGGAGAAAGATCTCAGCTGTTCCCAAACTTCAGGCATGCCCAGATCGGAGCTTTTTATTCAGTCCCTTCTCTAAGATGTGCATTTTGTTGATAGTTCTTTTTTGTTGAAAACGACCTCTGAACCAAGCCCATAGGGCCTAACACTCCACTCACTGGCAGCTCCTTCGACTTCAGAGAGGGCACTTCCAATTCACACTGGCTAACTGAGAGGATGATCATAGCCCTCATTTCAAATATGGGTATGATAAAGTGGTTTATGTGGGATATGTTGGTCAGAGAAGAGCTAGTAGTCATGGGACAAAGACCACGAGGAAGACTTTGAAAAAGGGTAGGTTCAGGTGCTGAAGGAGGACATGACAGAGGGGGATGTCAACTTGAAAGATGCACTTGACAAGAACTCTTGGAGGTGAAGAACAAGAGCTACTGACCCCAACTGATGGAGTGAGGCGAAGAAAGAGGAAGAACTAAGATAACAGTGGTTTGTAACAGATCACATTCTGGGGCCAGCGCGATCAGATCAAGACTTCCAAAGCTGGGTGCTGAAGGTTGGACTCCCATATCCACACATTGGCACCTAAATAAAAGTGGTCTGATTTCCAGAAGTACTCCAAATCCCTCTCTCCCACTGAAGCCAATGGGAGCTAGCAGGTCTCATCACCTTTGAAAATCAGGCCAATTTTATTTCAGTGCCTACAGATTTAAGAACCACTGGCTTCTGTGGAAGTATGCTGTTTTATAGCAGCTGAGGAGCTGGTCCAAAACCATCTTAATTTTAGGCCGCCAGATTTGAAAATATTGCACTTAATAACCAAATTTCCCACTGAGCTAGTGCATTGAAATTTGGTGCCCTCATTTATGGTGGGCTGACATCTACAGAAAATATTCCAGATTTGTAACTTGACCTTTCAGAAGTCACTCAAAAGTCATCAATGATTTCCTCAGACATCAACCAGTCAAGTGTCCTTACATAGGTAATAGGAGTAACAATTTTATGAGTTATATTAATTTGTTAGCTCAAGCCAGTCATGCCATGCACAAAACCTCCATTTAGAGGAAAGGAAGCTTGTCTGAGCTCATGAACGGGATTTATCAGTTTTTAGCCCAGAGCATTTTCATAACTATGTTTGTTGGATCAGTGATTACAAGAATTACATTCATTCCAGTGCTACATGCTGCTGTCCAGGGACAAGTCAGATCCTCAACCGGAGTAAACCGGCCTGGGTCCACTGAAGTCATTGCAGCTCTTCTGATTTACACCTGCTGAGTATCTGGCCCAGTGTATTTATTCTAGGGCCTGTTTGGCCCTGATTTAATATTGGTGTGTCAGGGACAAATGGAGCTGATGGCATAATACAAAAGTAATTTGTGAATACTCTGATTTGGGGGCTGTGACCCTAAGAGCTCCTCAATGCCAGCTGGCAGAAGGCTCCCCCCTCTCCCCCCCACTATAACTCACATCAGGCCTGACACACTCCCCACCCTCGACACACTGTTGTCAGAATATGAATCTCACAAGTGTCATGTAAAGTATCCTATGTAAACTGGTGACACGTTGCTCCCGAAAACCATTGTGTGATGTATGTACGGGGTGTGTACAAAGAGTTCTGTGTGAGTGATGGAAACACGCTCTTAAAAATGTGTCTGAGAGGCATTGCACACACTAAGACTTCCCTAGACAAAGGAGTGTGGATTTACATGTTCCACCAGCTTGGTCGGAGGCAGAGAACAATGAAAGTATGTAAGGTAACTAAAGCCATCAAACAGCAGAAGAGACAGTTTAGCAAGTGTGCCAGGAGACAGAGTCTGCACCCCAAGAAGGCTTCCTGGCTCTTGAGGCAGAGATAATGGACTTTGGAAAATATATGGGGAGCAAAAAGACATTTTAGTTATCCATCACGTTAGGGACAAAAGAAGCCAGCGCTCTTGCAATCTGTGGAAGGTGGAGCCTTCAACCCCATGGGCTGAAGACACTGAGAACTTGATGTAAGTGAGAAAGCTGCCCAGGCAAAGGGCAGTATCTGTACTGTAAGGGACTGGGAAACAGGCCGTCAGGCCTAGAAGTCACAGCTGGGCTCAGGTCTGCCTACCAGGGATAGTCGTCAGGCAGGAGTTGGAGGAATCACACAAACCAGGTTCCATAAGCAAGAGTCAGGGAGAGAGTCAGGCTGGGATCAGGGACCAGAGACAGTACCAGGTTAGACTCGAGAGGCAGGAACAGGGCTGGAGTCAGAGACCAGGCTAGAATCAAGGTGCAAGGTCAGAGCCAGGCTGGAGCTGGAGACCAGAGATCAAGCAAAAGCTGGCACTGCAGCAGGCTCAGGCCCATGTGGTTGCTCAAACAACTTCCAAGGCCAACCCTGGGGTTAAACGGGGCGCTTGGCCAATCAGAGGGCCGCAGGGTACCACCATTTGGTGGTACTTTCTGCAGCGCCTCTTCCCCATAGTGCTCCCTAGCTGCCCCTCTGCAGGGCCCCCCCCCATGGCACTGTGGAGCTATCAGCTGTCCCAGGCTCTGCCAACCTGTGTTCTCCCTGGGCCCTCCTATCATCTTGCTAATGTTACATTTTAGTCACTGGAGAGCATGTTTTATTTTTATTTGTACTTACATCTGCTTCTTTTTCTCTTGCTTAGTGTCGCTTAACCCCCGTTCTTTATTATTAAAGGTGTTCTTAGTTTTACTATAAACCATCTCCAGGCTGGGATAATGAAATAAAGGACGACTCCTCGAGTGAACTAACAGGCTAGCGTGTGCTCTGTCTCTTTGGAGGCAGTGAACACCATGTTTCTGAGCATCCAGTGAGAGGGACTGGACACAGCAAGGAGATGTCTCTGGGGACCTCGGGACCTAGGGCTCACTGTGTGTTTCCTGTAAGGCAAGACTTAGACCAGCAGAGTCTTGAGGTGTTTGCTGGTGATGCAGACAGACTGGGTGGCAGGGACCTGACACAATCTCGTCTCGGGCAAAGCTTTCACTCCCTGAGGCAGAGGGATAACACAATCGCTTACAGTACTGGGTATCCTGAACAGAACGACACAGGGGCAAGTACTGTCCATCACTATGTATATGTATTTGATAGCAGCCTTTAACTACCTGAAAGGGGGTTCCAGGGAGGATGGGGCTAGGCTGTTCTCGGTGGTGGCAGATGACAGAACAAGGAGCAACGGTCTCAAGTTGCAGTTGGGGAGGTCTAGGTTGGACATTAGGAAAAAGTTTTTCACTAGGAGGGTGGTGAAACACTGGAATGGGTTACCTAGGAAGGTGGTGGAATCTCCATCTTTAGAGGTTTTTAAACTGTGGCTTGACAAAGCCCTGGCTGGGACGATATAGCTGAGGTTAGTCCTGCTTTGAGCAGGGGGTTGGACTAGATGACCTCCTGAGGTCCCTTCCAACTCTAATATTCTATGATTCTACGATTCTATATGTACAGCACCTAGCACAATGGGGATCTGCTCTCAGCTGGGGATCTCTGAGCATTACTGTGATACTACTAGTAAATGGACAGGGCATGTATGTTGTGATGAGACTACTGAAATCTGGCCAATCAGTGTTACACTGCAATAAGGGCAGGTGAAATTACTCCTTTCCATTTCTAGCATGTATCTGAAGAGTCGGAAGCAGTGTTAGTAGGATCCTCACCTCCATCCCAGCAATCGCTGAGGAAAAGGGTGAGGGGGCATAAAGCAGCCCCAGAGGAGCAACCCCCTGGGGCAGGCTCTATGGGGATATAGCCGTAAGGCTGCCTTCTGAGGACGCCCTTCCAAATCCTGATGTATGACGCATGCAGGTGGTGACACTGATGGCAGGAGGGGCATATCGGTGGACTGCAGGTAGAATTTCTACCTGTAACATGGCCCATGGAGGCTGACATAACAGACAGGCCGTCAGGGCTGCACAGTATTGCTGTGCTTCCTGCGGACAGCAGGCTGTCACCCTGTGTGCCTTCATGAACGAGGCCAGATGATCCAGGCAAAAGCCACCCTTTAGCAATCACAGTCTGTTCTCTTGGATTAATAACATGAAATAACACCACCGTACCTGTGAGGCCAAGGGTGAGGGAGTAGGACCCAGGCTTCAACTTCAATAGCCACCTCTAAGCACAGGGTGGGCCACGGTCAGGTAGTATGTAGCTCCCCGGTCATTGTCAAACAGCCAGGGCGCACCTCGATTGACGGTATATTATTCATTTTCCTCCTCTCCCCCAGTGCACTTCAGTGTTTCAGTTTGTTTCCTGACAAAGACAAATGGCATGTTTAGATCTGAATAATAAAGAAGTAAAATGAATGTGTGTGGCGGGTGTGCAGTTCTCACTCACATTCACACACAGTTGAAACGACAGTTGGATGTTCCTCGTCAGTTTCAGCTCACAGAGATTTCAGCAACATCTTCACCTAGGTCTTGTGTCAGGTGGTTCCTAGAGGGTCCAGGGCTCATTCAAACCTGATTTGATGCCAGTAGGAGTGAGTGCCAATGCAGCAAACTCAGTACTGCTACACGCCGTGCACTGACTACCCGTTCATTGGGCTTCACTCAGTTTCATTTGAAACCAGAAGTGGGCATCGCCTCTCGTGAGCTGCTCTTAAGAAGGAGAGTTTCAGGCTTTTCTCTTCGACTATGAGACCAAGAAGCTTCCTTTTAAAAAAAAAAAAAAAAAAGTAAAGCCGAGGTTTTCACAAAGCAACATGATTTCAGGAGCTGGGGCTTCAAGAAAAACACCAGCAATCACGAGACTTGCAATAAAATCATGACAGCTGGCCACCCTTTATAGCCAGAGTGCCCTGGTCTGGGTGTGTTTCGTCTATTCAGGTTGTAAGCTCTCTGAGGGCAGGGACTGTCTCTTAGGGCTTGTCTTCACTTACCTCTGAGATTCTACGGCAGTCAACCAGAGTTATGCAAGCTACGCAAAAAACTTGCATAACTCCTGTCGATATCTCTTTTTCTATTCTGCGTGCCGTCTTCACTTCACTGCGCCGACGGGAACTGTGTTCCCGTTGACGCAGCGCTACGTCACTTGAGAAGGTGGTCTTAATATGTCGATTTCTGGATTGACTGAGCGGGTCTTCACTGACCGCTCAGTCGATCCACAGAAGTTGATCTGACGGCGGCAAATTCGTCAGTGAAGACATAGTCTGTGTCTGTACAGCACCCAGCACAATGGGGACCTGATCTCGGGTGAGGGCTCTAGGCACAATTGTTATATAAATAAATAAATAAATAAATAACAATAATAATAATAATAATTAGCAGATTCACAGAGTATTTCCTCAGTACATGCCTGATTCTCATCTCACACCAGTGTTACTCCATCAAAGTCAGTGGAACTATGCTGATTTACACAGCAGAGAGTCTGGCCCATTGACTCCATTGGGATTATTCCTGATTTACACCAGTGAACAGGAGATCAGAATCAGTCCCTACCTATGCCCAGTGTGCCTGCTCAACGTATATCCCCCAGGCCCACATGCAGGGGATTTGCACATTGTACCTTATCAGATTATCAGTAGGCTCTCTAGTGACTCTGGAAAGAGCAAAGTAAATGGCAACGGTGGAATACGGCATGCCTACAATATGGCAAAGCCCAGGTGAGGCAGACTGAAGAAGTAACTGGATTATTATTATTAAATTATTATTTACTAGCCCAATCAGAAGTGAGGCTGCACCTGCATCGTGCAAGGTGCTGTACAAACACACACAAAGACGGGGCCTTCTGTGAGCTTTGCTCACTTTGGTCATGGAGTAAACTACCTCTTCTCTTTCCCCTAGTTGCCTTCTCCCAGCCCTTCCTGGGTAAAGGAAAAGCAGAAGGAAAGTTAAAGAGCAGCAACAGCTGCTCTGGTCTCTTCCCAGATGTTCAGCTACATCCAACTCATTAATGGTGTGAGAAATCATTCTTCAATGTAGATTTCGCCATCTCGCCAGCTTAGCTCAGAGCCAACAGGGTGCCAACAACAGAAGCTAATGTCCCTGCCACACTCAGCACCTAGAACCCTCTTGCAATTCTCTAGCCCCAAATGTAGTTGACTCACAGTGAAGGTAAAAAAAATGATTCCACACGGCGAAAGACAAAACATAAACATGTAAAAGCCTGGACCATCTCAGCTCCTGTGGTCCAGATGTATTAATGATAGCTTTTTAACCTTATTTGGTTTATTTAATTTATTTATTTAATAAATATGACATCTTAACTCAGGCCTTCTGGGTTTCATATTCTAGCATCATTGTAGTCCTGTAGATATGCCATTTTTCTGTGGGTTACAAACTAACTCAATTACCGTTATGATCCTCAGTTGGCGGCAAGGGTCAGTAATATGGAGAATGACAACCGCTAAGTGCTAATGTCAAGCTCAGTGATATGGCTAATATTAGGGCGAAGCGGAGTGAGACTATCCGAAGCTACAACGGGGCAAATGGCGAAAGCTAAAGGCCAGTTTAAATAGGTCAGTGTTAGGAGTTCTTCTTATAACAGCCAGTAGCACGGGCCTAAAACTAAACCCATTACATTAATTGCAGGGGCTATAACCAGAAACAATTGAAAGTCCTAAGAGCCAATGAAAATTACAGGGGCCAGTAAGAGGGCCAATATCAAGATCGATAACAGGTCACTATCAGGGCCAATTGACACCAGCTGGCCCAGCAACTTTCTCATGTCCATGAACTGTCCCTCTGAGGGGGTGGCTTTGGTTCTGGTGAGGATGTAGGGCCTGGGACTGTGAGGCAAGGAAGGGGTTGGTTACTCTTCACTGCGGTTGTCAATGGTGGGGAGGAGGGTCTGCATGCAATATTTACAAAGGAGTTCTGGCACTGGAGCTTTCTCTGGGGCAAGACCCCGGACAGCTCTGAGAAGCCGGCAGCGTGTGAAATCTAGCCTTCAGCCTCCTTGCCCTTTGGGGAGGCTGATGCTGGAGAATCTAGGAGCCCTGGTACTGATCCCTTTCCAGGATTAACTACTCAGCTAGACAGCAGCACATTATGAAGAGCATGTGAAGGGCCTTATCAGCCACTTACCAGCTTTCTGAATAACCTCAGGGTTTTCATTCCATCCCTAGAGCTCACGCGTTGTTCTTAAAACCTCACCCCAGATAACCTGTGCAATATCATCAGCTAGGCGGACGCCCGTCCCTCCCCAACCATGCCACTTCCTGTGCAGCAAGATGGGCAGTGACAGCCACCAAAGAAGGGGAAATGCTTCCCCCATGAAAGCATGCAATAAACTGGAGTCTCCGCCACACTCTGCCCTCTAAACCAATGCAGAAGAGGCTGAGGCTGAGGAATTGAGAGTGGAGTCCCAGAGACTGCCACAGATGCCCCATGTGGCCACAGATGGGGATTTCTCAATGGGGCACACCCCTGCCTCAGAAAAGAACTAATACCCATTGGTATCAGAAATGTTTCAGCAAGCAGGAAGTTGGGTAGCCTGCCAATATTGTATTTGCATCAGCTCTGGGGTGAAGCACACAGCAGCTCTGTAATAGCATTAATCGACATGAGATAGACACCTAATGCAACTGTAGCTCTTGGGGAGGATGGAAGTACCCACAAGGCACTAGAGCCGGGACCCCAAGGTAATGGTTGCCCATTGACTACAATGCCATTGAACCAGACATTAGCACTCCTTGCACTGGAAAGGCAACATGCTGTGGTAGAGGATCAGTAGCTCCTGCCACACCAATTCCCCAGCACCACCTGGTTTTCTCTTGAAGATCTCCCTCCAAGTTCTGACCCAGCGTAGCCCCTCTTAGCTACAGCAGGCATACAGTAGCAACAACAGGCATATAGCACAACAGACTGGCACGGCCACAGACCCACACATTACACTCGCCTTTCCTGGCTCTCAGGCATTCCCCTGAAGCCAAACTGCAAGTCCTTCTTCATGATGAAGCAGTCAGTTGAAACTCTGCTGGCTTTCCAGCACACCTCAAAAAGACTGATGCAAATCCAAAGAGACACTGGCTTACCTGCCACGGAGCTACCTCCATGACTGCCAGCACGGCACAGGGACTGGTGAAAAATGCTGTAAATTAATTAACATCAGACCTCTTGTAGCTGTTCATTTCTGTAAACAAACATTTTAATATGCAGTAATTAATTAAATCTGCCATGCTGTCCCCCTCCTCCCATTGATCTTTCTTCAGTTTTCTTCAGCTCTGCCTCATCTTTTTTTGCTTGGTGAAACAGATCACACAAGAGACAATGCGCTCCTATTAGCCCCCCAATTATGGCCTGGATCAAAGGAAGTTGCTTTACTCTTCTTAATCAAACATTGCCTCAGTGCTTTCTGTGGCTGGCCTGGGTCCCCACTCCTTCTATCCATCCCATCCCCACCCTGTGCCCCTCCTTTTCTCTCTGCCCAATTCTCCTCCTGGCCCCCATGCAGATGCGGAGGTCCGACCTGAATAGGGTGACCAGATGTCCCGATTTTATAGGGACAGTCCTGATATTTGGAGCTTTTTCTTATATAGGCGCCTATCATCCTGCCCCGATTTTTCACACTTTCTCTCTGGTCACCCTAGATCCAAAGGTTGGTGGGGAAGGGGAGATGGCAAATCCCCTGCATGTCACCCCCTTTGCATGCAGGGCCCATGGAAAAGGAGTGTGCCCAAATCCCAGAGCTCCTGGGGGTTCCCATGCCTAGCACCTGGCCACCGTGCACTGCACAGGGCCCCAGGCTCCTTTCAGTGGCCATGCAGCTGGCGGCTGTGATGCTGGTCCCCCCTCTCCGCCCCAGTCATGACTCTGCCCTCTCCCACGGGGTTCATGTGGTGCAGGGAGATGGCAGTCACCACGTGGCACTCCGGGAACTCACACTACAAACGGCAGCTCAGACACCGAGGCTCACAAAGAGGAAAGCACTACCCACAGTGGCACGGTCCCTGCGGACATCCCCACGCAGTGAGTAGGCCAGGCCTTGTGCGGAGGCTGCACAATGAGGGGGAGAACATACCGCTTATGTCTCCCCTGTATGGATCCTACACCCCAGACTGCACATTATCCTTGATCACTATTATTTTAGTACATGCAGGTGCAGTGCCCTAGATCTATGAGCTCCTTTACAGAACACAAAGAAGAGGAGCACCTCCGTTCTGCACTCCTTCCGCCTTCTGCGCAGTATATGGGAGTGGTATATGCTCCACCCTCTATCCATCTGGCTTGCTCGCTTTCTTTAGATAGATAGATAATTTTAGTCTCTCTTTTTCTCATGCTTGTGTATCATTCTCCATCTCCTATTTGCCTATCTATCCACCTCCCATGTATCACAGTACCACAGAAAGGGATGATTTGTCTCTTAGGGACCCAGTGATAGAGCTGCAGAATGGCCTCTTGCTTTTTAAAATTCAGATCCTTTCCAAAGAGCAGCTTATCCCCTGCGTTTACTCCGCTCTGCCCCCCGCTCTCTGCAACCCTTTCTCCTTCTCACACCTTCCGTTATTGGCCTATGTGTCTCTGTGCTGAAGCAAAGAGCCGCTGACGTGAACCTGCCACCAAGTGTGCAGTAGCAGCTCTAGGGAAAGCTGCCTTCCTGTCTGTACCAAAGGTCCTGGGAGATGTTCTCTCAGCCCCCATGGCTATGTGGCCCACGTGGCCAGCCAGTAAGCAGGCTCAGCGTGTGGCGGAGCCTTTCCCAGGAAGAGTTTGATTTAACAGCAGGAGAGGACCAAGCAGCTTGTCACTGCTTGTCACTCTGACGGGCCCAGCAGTTACCACCTCCGGTCCCATCCTCTCCTCTCCAGCCCTGCTGGGCCAGCTCGGCTCCTGCCAGCAGGCGGAAATGCTCTACGGGAAACCTGAGGCCAGGTACCCAGCAGCACTGTTAACAGGTGGATGCAAATTTGGGAGCAATGGCCCCATCTCTGAGGCCCCCTCCCTTCACTCACCTGAAGGGACCTCCTTGCTTGTAAATGTGATTCCAAGCAATGCTCAAGTAGGGGCAACCACTGGTACCCCACTGCTGTCCCAGCTCATCTCAAGCATTACACGAAATGGCTGCAAAAAGCCTCTGTGGAACAGGATCTTCCTATTGCACCAGAGTTAATGCCCCAGGAGAAGAAAGGAATCAAGACAATACGGATGATCTTTCTGCCAGGGAGATTCCAGCTCACACGTATATGTGTGCTCACACACACACACACACACACACACACACACTCACACAAATGCACACACACATTTGAATGGTTGCCTAAGAATTCACACGTCTGTACAAATTCATACAATCCAACTCCCAAACAGGGACTGGCTCAGAAACAAACACACATACACACTCAGACACATCACCACACACCACATTTTCACATACAAGTCCTATTGCCCCCAACACACAAGCCCACGCACACACACATTTGCACACAGCGACACAAACACATTCACCGACACTAGCACTCACAACATACAGCGACAAATAACCCTCATCTGCAAATACACCTATGTATACCCACATGTGGCCCAGACAGAACCTGGAGCTGCAGGGGCCACATGGCGCTGGGGCCGCCCACCGCCCAGCCCAGAACACAAACCTACAAACATTCTCACATACACACGTCACACGGAATTTCACAGATCCACCCATATTCTCTCTCTCTCTCTCTCACACACACACACAGGCTGTTAATTAGCAGCAGACAAACATAAGCAAAGCCTTTGCTCTGTATTTCTACCCCCATTCTTTTCCTCTTATTTGTAAGTTTCAGTTACTTCTTGCTCTCCAGAACCAGTGCAAAGGGTTAAAAAGGAGGAGCAGGTTGGGGCAGGAATGTCCCCATGGGAAAGAAAACAGGGAACAATGGTGCTCTTAACTATTAATTATAGAGGTGGAAAGGGCATCAGAAAAGCAGCAATGACGTGGAAGGGGTGAAAGAAAAAACGAGACCCCTTTCTGGTAACCTCCCATAATTTCTCTCCACTGCCAGCCTAAACCACTGCCACCCCCTGAATCCATAGCCAGCCAAAGTAACAACGTAACAGGCGAAGCACCCCAAAGTCCCCATCGAGGGAGCCCTGCTCCATTCTGAGTGACATCGATGCTTTTTTAGGTGCTTCTCCCAACTGAGTCTTTTGCAGGGGGTGGGGGAGGGGGGCCTCATAGCAGATGAGTGCCACTCCAGGCTGTCGGGCAGCAGATGGAAAACAAATAGGCTGGGGATCTCTGGAGACCTGAGCGGCTCTGCAGAGGGGATGGCCAATGAAGAGCTAAATGGTATTTGGGGGGGTTACTTTAGCTCACTGGAGCTTCTCAGTAGGACAGGAATTCCCTCTCCCCCCAACCCCCACCAACCAGCAAATGAGGCCCCAAATTACTCCAGCCACCTCTGAGCCTGGCATGAATACACAACATCAGCAACTGCAGGCTCCCCTCCTGGACAGGCCACATCCACCGCCAATGAAAGGTTCCCAGTGACTTCAATGTGCATTGAGTTAGGCCCGTTTCATTAGCAAGGAGCGATGCGGCTGGCAGAGTTGTAGGAAAGAGATCTCTGCCGAGCAGGCTGAGCGGCCGGGCTTACGTGCTGAGGCTCTAGACTCTAGTCTAGAGCCTCTGTGGGAGCAGCCTAGCCCCAGCGTCCATCCCTGAGCCCTCGGTATCATAGCAACCTAGG
Source organism: Emydura macquarii macquarii (assembly GCF_026122565.2). Classification (NCBI taxonomy): domain Eukaryota; kingdom Metazoa; phylum Chordata; order Testudines; family Chelidae; genus Emydura; species Emydura macquarii. The sequence continues at coordinate 1,435,825 of NW_027130204.1, read as the reverse complement.
TCTTCCTGGCAATCTCACCCTCTTTCCCTACTTCAGCTTGTCATGCTACCACCCCAAGAGCCATTCTCACTGCTGCATTTCTGCCCTTCATGGTGACCTGAATATTCAGGTGGGTGTTTCAGTGGGGTCAAAAGAAGCTAGGCGCAAAGGTAGTTGGTTGACCCACTCCCTTAGACTCATTTGAAATGCCAGCCTGGACTGTATCTAAGCAAAATCGGGCAGTAAAATGAATGGCCCAGAGGCTGCTCTAAGTTACACCTGTGCAACCCCCGGACATCCCAAGTGCAATACAGAAGAGAATTTCACCTGCTGCACCCAAAGGCCCATTCAAGATGTTCCCAGGATAGTCCTCTTGCCAGTGTCATGGGGAACACATGCCCAGGTATGGCACGGCGTGCTCGCGGATTGATTTTTATTCATTCAAGAGGGTGCTGTGGGTGTGGGTGTGTATGAGGTACAGGGGGTGGATTTGCTGCTCCCCTAATGGGTTCTAATGTCAATGAGGCTTTGCATTTCTCTGGCACCTTCTATCCAAGGACGCTTTATAAAGACTGAACTAAATTCTCCTCTCTGTGTCACTCAGGCAACCCTATTAGTTTGGGTGCAGCTGAGCCAACATAACTGAGAGCGAGGTCAGGCTGAAAAGCAAGTCATATTAATATCCCCAGTTACGCCTGGGTAAACTGAGGCACAGAGTGCTTTGCCTTCTTGGCCACAATCACCCAGCACATTAGTGCGGGTCAGAGAGATAACTTAGGAATCCTGACTCCTAGTTCCCTTCTCTAACCACCTGATAGTCTCATATCCTCCTAGAGGACAGTTTATCCTTATAGTTAATGGATCCTCTGCCAATATCTATCTTGTGCTAGGAAGAAGACTAGGCTTATTTTATTACTCTGGGGCGCTCTCCAATGGCTGGAGAGTCAGTGGGGGGGGGGATGAGTATCACTTCCCGCCCTTAACAGGTGCTAGGGATGCTCTGTACCTTTCAAACTACAGGCCTGATCCTGCACAGTGTCACCACTGAAGTCAATGGGAGTTGTGGTCACGGCGTGCCTCTCAGGATTGAGCCCCACATTTGCAGTTTTATTATCCATTTCTCTTTTAATGTCCTGCACACTTGAGAAACTCTCTGCAAGAGCGACAGAACAAGGGAGCTGGAGAAAGAGAGGGAGAGGGAGCTCATCATGCACATAAAAGGGACGGATTCTGATTAGCTGAAGTTATAAAAATGATTTATACCCGCAAACATTATTTCTACTTGTATTGTTTGCCTGCAAGCGTTCACATCACATCACGGACACTGTAGCCAGCCTTGGCTGTCCCTGGAGACAGGACAGATGGCTAACATCCCCTTCGGATCAAAGAAACCTCAAATGCAGAGTTGAGGTGACCAGAAGAAAGACTGTCGGCAGCCCTGAGCCTCGTAGCAAGATTCAACCCCGTGCAACTAGAGCAGAGACCTGGGCATCAGAAGAGGGATTCTGATGTCAATTTCTTTTCCTCATGTAGTGCCAGGCTTAGCATTTTCTGATCAGGGAAAGCATGCTGTGTCCTGCCCATATTGTGCGCTTTCCCCGCCTCCCCGCCAGCCCAGATCTGGGTTTATTTTCTCATCCGTGATTATTGTAAAGAGGAGCAGAATGAAATGCAGATGCAAAACATGCTCGTAAGAATTTCCTCGCTCTCTCCCCCATCTGCCAGAGAATAGATTTTAATCTTTAATCCATGAGCAATCAGCGAACACTAGCGAATTGCAAATTACAGATGTTTTACTGTCTTTGGCATTTTTAGCTTCCCCACTGCCACTCAGTGTCTCTCTCACATCCTCCCCTCTTCTGCATTCATCGGATGCCACGCGCTATCACCAAAACCATATGACACTGTCATCATTTGGTAATTAAACCTTTACTCACTTTAAATACGCAAAGCTGGCTAGGGTAGTGATACTTAACCCTTTCTTGATGAGCTCTGCCAGCTTCTTGACTCAAGGGGAGCGGGGTGGGAGCAGGGAGGTTGAAGTCACATCCACGTTTAGATTTCTTTCGTTGAAAGGGCGGGGATTCCTAGAGATGCAAAAATAGGTGGCGATGGTCACGGTGCACCTCTGTCAGGACTGGGGACGTGGGCAGTCAGACCTAGTGGTCAGAGTCAGCAGCTAGGAACAGTGCCTAGGGTCAGAACGCAGAGCCAGGAACCGAGCAGGGCTGGAGCCAGGCTGGGAACAAGGTAGGCCCAGGGGCGATCGCAGCTAGGACAGAAGCATTGAGCAGCCGGCAACCTGCTGGCACTGCCGGGCTTCAGGGCAGGCCAGGTGGCTCCCAGCAGCCAATCAGGCAGGCTGGCCAGTCAGGCAGATCTGTCATAGCGCATCCAGGCTCCTAAGTCGGCCTGGCAACTGAACTAGTTAGTCCCAGACTCAGCCACGTGCCCTCATTCCTAGCTGTTCGCCTCCAGTTGTTTCTCAGGCTTCACGCACGGGTAGCACCTCTGACCAGTGCAGGTGCCTGAGCCACCTGGGAGATGAGGCAGGGCCCTTATGAAGCAAAGTGCAGTACGATGCTAGCCCCTGGTTAGTGCATGTTAAGCATCTGCTCAGTGCCTGATCCACAGAGGTTACGAGACTACTGCAGCCACACACCACTCCCCAGCACTCTCTTTAGCTCAAGCTGTCATGACTGCTATCAGCTGTGGAGGTCTCTAGTTCAATCCCCAGTATCAGCCAATATGGCAGGCTATCACGTTACCAGAGATGCTTCCAATGGATGTGCTCCCTCTGTTCATCTGTCCAGGATGGCATTCCTAACTCCCCTTTGCAGACAGAGCTTCTTCTTGCCATTAACAATCTAGGGGTGCAAGCTTCCAGATGTTTCCAGCTGTCATCTGATCTGCTTTTCTGGGCTAAGATGGAGCAGCTCTAGGACTGCTTAGATGGAAGAGCGCCAAGGAAAACCCAAGTGCTGCAGGAACAGGTATGGGTCGCCGTATGGCAGCGCTGCAGCCAGAGAACAGGGGCTGTCTTTGCCCTGGGCAGCCCCAGGACCAGGGCAGTTGAGAAGATGGCGTAGAGCTACCTGCCCCCAGCTGCACCACATGTGAGCTCAGCACAGCTGAGATCCTGGCACACATGTACGCTAGGCCTTGCTGCCCCTAGCAACTATCAGTCTAAGCATGCAATGGGAGCCCTGGCTAGGGAGAACTTCATAACTACTCCAACCCCAGCCCATCGCTAGCAGCTCAGCAATGGTGCTGAGGACCTGAAGGTCACTGCAGCATGTTGTGAAGGGCTGTTACGGGCTCTACCAGCAGGAGTCGCTGCAGGGAAGCGTCTAGGATTCCTGGCTGACTGGCTGAGAGGGGTGGGAGCTCACAGACGCTCCCCAGCCTTTCCATGCTATGGGACGATGTCACTAGGAGAGGCTCACTGCTCTGCCAACCCCCTCCTGTGTGAGTGGAAATCCCGGGGAGACATGGACTACACAATGAGCGTTTTTGTTATCACCCTGCTCTTGATGAACCTGGTCCTTTCCCAGCAGAGTTTGGCTCCGAAAGGCTGATCTGTGGCGAGAGAGCGGGCCAGTAAATCATTGCGCAGTGGGTCAGAGGTCCCGTTTCACTGCACGAAGGCTGCGACATTTGGGGAAAACGTAAACAGCAACTGACAAGAGTTGGCATTGCAGAGACAGCCAGTTACTGTTTCACCTCCCTCTGCTCCCCTTGCTCTGTGAGTTCCCAAGAAGCTACCTTTTCTATTTTAGCCGAGGGGCGGTCCCCTCCAGCCTGCAAATAGCTCTAGAGCCTTAATCATTTTCTACAAGTTTGTCAATTTAACAAGTGTTTGCCCAAGGGGCACTTGCCTCCTTTCTTCCTTCCCGCCTTCCTTCCTTTGTTTGTTTGCTTGTTTGTTAGATGGAAGGTGTACCACCCACCTTCCCCTCCTGTCACCTAAGCCAAGAGCTGTGATTCCATTGCCAGGTAAGCAGAGATGTCATCAGGATGCAGGCGTGAGGCATAGCTGTGAGCGTGTGGCTGATCACAGCTCGTGTTTGCACCCTTTAAAGGTTGGGAAGTGGTGCCCTGTTTCCCTGTCTCTGTCCACTCCCTATCTCTCGTTCATACACGCATCAGCTGCTGCAGCACCGTACTGCAGGGGAGAGTAAGCACACAACCACATAGTGACAATTCTTCTCCTTCCTACTTACCACTCTACTCATCTTGTGCCATGCAGTGGGGACGGAACAGAAGGCCCTGGCCATGCTAGAGTAGAGCTGGTCACAGCCGGAACACAGGCTCTGCACTCTCCCTGCAAGGTCCCTCCCCTGAAATGACTCCCAAGGATTTACAGAGAGTGTCAGGCACTCTAGGAGAGTGGCCGAAACATTTGTAACAAGAAAAATGCCTTGTTGTCGCAATCTAAATGTTCCACCGGGATGTGTCAATTTTGCCAACAGTTTTGCCAGAAAAGTGTCAAAACCAGTCATTTCGACTCTCTCCTTTTAGTTTGATAATGTCGGAATGCTTCATCTCGATAGGGTAAAAATGTTTCATTTCCGCATTCTGGTTTCATTTCAGCTTTGATGTGATTCTGTAACAGGAATAGTGCCTCTGTTCTATGTTATGTGTAATATGGACTAGTGAACCATATGAAACGTTTTTAGGTTTTTTAGGTCAACATCTTTCAGGATTTCCAGTCCACAAAAATATTCAAAATTTCAGCTTTCCACCCCAGTTTGGAGAGAAAACAAATTTCAAAATCTCCAAATTTCCCATCAGACGGCAGCTCCGGTTTCCACCCAGCTCTGAGCCTGATTCTGCCGGAGAAAATGAGCAGCTCTGCCACTGGTTGAACCCTATGCTGGGACGCAGGTACAACCTCTGCAGCTTCATGGGATATTGCCGTTATTCAGGCCCCAATCCTGCAATGTGTTGGACACTGCTTAGAGACTCTGAGTGTCCTCAGCTCCCATTGACTTTAACAGGAGAGATGGGAGCTCAGCGCCTGGCAGGATCAGGCCCTGTTGTATGGGCCTGATCTCCATGCTCAGAGTATCAGCAGCTCCTCCTGCATCCAGTGGGAGTTGCCAGTGCCGATTACCTCTGGGCGTCAGGACCAAATGTCTCCTGGAACAAATCCTGTATGCAATAGACTGTCTAAGCTCAGGGCTGTCCAGCTGACACCCTCTCCCCCACAGTTATGCTGGGAATTCTCCACAGAGGGGGAGACGGGAATGTGAATTAGCAGTCCACAAATGTAATAATTGTACAACAAGGAAAGCTGGAGAATTGAGGGATCCTGAGGAAGGTCCCCCTGCAGTTTGTCGTGTTTGATGAAAGCAGAGGGAAAACGTAGCAGATCCAGTGGTGTTACCATTAGCCACTGAAGACACATGGACATCAGCTGGTGAACATGGGGACCTCAGAGCTGTGAGGTCTTCCCTGTAAATGAAGAGCTTTCTATTCTTGTCCTTGTCCTTGTCTATCCCAAGGAGTTGTTTGGCAGGAGGCCACCTTTAGAGGATGATTATCACTTACTTTAAGGCACCCCCTGGAGCTTTCAGCTCAGGTGAGCACCCTAGAAAAAACTGGCCCCATTGGGTCCATGATCTTTGCCCCGCACAAACCTCAGTTCTGCCAGTGGAAACAGGCCAGTGGTGAAGTGGAACACATTCAGCCAAAGGAAGAGTCAAAGCTAAGGGAAATATTAGAATAATCCTCTTTGAGATATGTATCCAGCCCTCATTTGCATAGGAACTCAGCACCTTCCAACCACTCCCAGATGGAGCCTCAGAGCACGTGGGAGGCCAAGAAGAATTATCATCCCATTTTACAGGTGGGAAACAGCAGCAGCAGCAAGTCTGTGGCCCAACCAGGAATTGAACATGGGTCTCCTGAGTCCTAGCACAGGACCCAAACCACTGTGTCCAGCTCTCAACACAGTCTAGGGAGCTATCTGTGCTCTCCCTGGGGGCCTTTTCAGTACATAGCTCACATCCTGACCCTGTGCAATCCCCTCCACAAACCAGGACTTCATCTCAACATACCGTCACACCTGTCTCCACCATCACAAGTGACCAGCCAAAATGGGTTGCCTATAGCAGAGCTGATTTTCACTAGTGTCCTGGAGAGATACTTTAAAGAGGCTACTAAAGACAGGGGGAGGGTGGATTTGATCTCCTGGAGGTAGGCTTTTCCTGCACAAGGAAACAGTGCAGCAAGAACAGGGCTAGGGTCCATGTGGTGTCCTGGCCTGATGATCCCTGCCCTCTACCAGGCAGCACAACTCCAGGGTGCAATGTTCCATCTCTGCTGGAGCAGCCCAGATGCTTTGCCTGGTGTGAAGCAAAGGGCAGCACTGCAGAGAACTTCAGAGGCTCCAGTCTGCTCCCGGCCAGCCATGGGTGCCAGTCAAAGCTGAGAAAGTGCTGAGCATAACCTTAAATGTGGCTGCATTTCTGTGTCTCCCTTCTCTTGGCAGGGCCCTGGAAAGGTTTCTGCTCTTCCCTTTGCTGCTATTAGTCTGAATCTCCATGAGTTCCCTTAGCCCTAAGGCACAAGCTGCCACTCAGACATGCTGTAAGTGACCCCAGTGAGCTGTTGTTCTCAGAGGGGATTGATGCTCCTCTTGGTCACGTTGGCAGTGAGCCTTCTTTGGCCCTGTCCATCTTCGTGTCAGATAGAAAAGAGCCTTGTAAACACGCTGAGAGCTCTCTGCTTCCATCTCGGTCACTCTGGGCTCTGCTCCAGGGCCTTGTTTATGGTATGGGAAGTGGACTTTCCAGTTTTGCTGCTGCTGCACCAGGATGTGTGAGGGAGAGCTTCCAATTCCCGCCGTCAGCCCTAACAGTGATTAATAATGACACACATTTCCTCGGGTTTGCACCCATTTTTCTTAAAAAACTGCTGGTCAGTGGGAAGGAAGCAGAGACGACAAACCACCGCTTACACGCTGAAGAGCCCTGGGGCAGCGGGTCTTGGAAACGCGGTGATGCCGTTCCATACACAGACAGGGCACAGGGCTGCTTACAAGGACAAATTCTGCCCTGAGCCTTGGATTTCCTCTCACAGTCGAAGGAAAGCACTGGGATGACTGCAGAAGCTCCTTGAGTCAAGGGACCATTGTTATTCACACATGATACCTTATGGGAGATGACGATCCAAGCTGCAGCTGCCATGGTCCTTCTGGCTTTCCCAAGAAAGCCCTGAAGCTTCCAGCAGAAGATTTCTGGGGTTAGAATTCCATTTCTTCCTCAGTGGGCAACCAAAACTACTCTAAGGACAGCGCCATCTAGGGATGCCTCTGCCAGGATACCCTGCAGAGATGTCCTGCCCCCAGGGCCCTTTCCTAAGGACTTTGTTGGTGGAGCGGCCCATCTGTAATAACACTACCTAATAATAACCTTACACTTACATTGTGCCTTCTATTCCAAGGGATGCCAAAGATCTGTGCATAGTCATTTTTGTTTGTTTCCCTTAAATAGATGAAGGAGGCTATGGCACAAAGGATTATTAAAGGAAGGGGCTGGGCATGCACAGAGCCACAAGCAAATGGGCTGTGTGGGGCAAAGGGGCAGAGGCGATGCATGGGGGCGGAGGAGAACATGCAGGGACACGTGCTCCCTCAGATTTGCTGCTTGGCTTGCACTGAGCATGCTCAGTAACATCTGCTGAAGCTGCTGCCCTCACTTCCCCTCACCCCCACTATTGGCAGGTATGGGTTGTCTCTGCCCTGGGGACAGGCACTCACAGCCTCTTTTCAGAAGCCCAGGGTGATGTCTGTGGAAGGATTGACTCACCATCATAGATGCCTGAATTCCAAGGCCAGAAGGAAACATTGTGATCGTAAAGTTTGACCTCTTCTATGACATAGGCCAGAGAACTTCTCTAAAGTAACTCCTAGGGCAGATCTTTCAGAAAAACATCCAATCTTAATTTAAAAATCACTAGTGATGGAGAATCTACCACCCCCTTGTAAATAGTTCCAATGGTTAATTGCTGTCACGATGAAACATTTACACCCTATTTCAAGTATGAATTTGTCTAGCTTCAACTTCCAGCCATTGGATGGCGTTAGATCTTGCTCTGACAGATTGAAGAGATCGTTATTAAGTATTTCTTCCTCATGTTGATGTTTTTATATACTGTAATTAAGTCACCCCTTAGCCGGATTTTTGTTAAATTAACTAGATTGAGCTCCTTGAGTCTATCCTTCTAAGGCAGGTTTGCTAATCCTTTAATCATTCTTTTGGCTCTTCTTTGAACCCTTTCCAATTTATCAACATCCTTCTTGCATTGTGAGCACCATAACGGGGCACATATTCCAGCAGCAGGAGTCACATCAGTGCCAAATATAGAGGTAAAATAACTGCTCTACTCCTACCTGAGATTCTCCTGTTTATGCATCCCAGGACCATATTACCTCTTTTGGCCACAGCATCACACCAGGAGCTCATGTTCAGTTAATTATCTACCATGACCCCCCACATTTTTTCAGAGCCACTGCTCCCCAGGGTAGCATCCCCCAGCCTGTAGGCATGGCCAACATTCTTTGTTCCTAGATTTATACATTTAACCGTTAAAATACATATTGTTTGTTTGTGCCATTTACCAAGTGATCCAGATTGTGCTGTATGAAATCCTTTCCATTATTATCTACCCCCACAATTGTTGTGTCATCTTCATACTTTATTAGTGATGATTTTAAATTTTCTTTCAGTTAATTGATAAAAATGTTAAATACTGTAGGATCAAGAACCGATCCCTGCGGGACCCCGCTGGAAACACACTTGTTCAATAATGATTTCACCTTTACAGTTAAATTTAGAGACCTATCAGTTAGCCAGTTTTTAATCCATTTAACGTGTGCCATGTTAATTTTATATTGTTCTAGTTTTTTTAATCAAAATTAAATCAAATCATGTTGTACCAAGTTAAATGCCATAGGGAAATGTAAGTATATTATGTCAACAATATTATTATCTTTATCAACCAAATCTGTAATCTCATCAAAAAAGATATCAAGCTAGTTTGACAGGATCTATTTTCCATAAACCCATGCTGATTTGCATTAATTGCATTATCCTCTTTTAATTCTTTATTAATTGAATCCCATATCAACCACTCCATGATCTTGCCTAGGATCAATGTCAGGCAGACAGGCCTATAATTACCTGGGTCATCCCATTTACCCTGTTTAATAACTGGTACAACATTAGCTTTATTCCAGTGCTCCAGGACCTATTGAAACATTAACGGTCCAGTGAGCTCCTCAGCCAGCTATTTTAAAACTCTTGGATAGAAGCTATCTGTGGACCAGCTGATTTAAAAGTGTCTAACTTCAGGAGTTCCTGTTCAACAGAGATACTAATGGAAAGAGTGTTAGCATCACCATATGATGAGACTGCTTCATCTGTTTCTTCCCCTAATACAGAAATATTTATTGAACACGTCTGCCTTTTCTGCATTATTATTGATAATTCTACCATTCCTATCTAGTAATGTACCAATACCATTGTCAGGATTCTTTTTGTTCCTAATATAGTTTAAAAATGCCTCTTATTGTCCTTAACTCTGCTGGCCATAGATTTCTTGTGTCCCTTCCGTTCCCTTATCAATTTTCTACAGTTCTTAACTTCTGATTTATATTAATTACTATCAACTTCCCAGTCTTCCATTTGCAATAGTTATATATATATATATATATATATATATTTATTTTTTTTTTTTTTACAGCTGCCTTCCCTTCCCCTCTAAACCAGAGTTGCTTTTTAACCAGCACAGCCTTCTTCCTCAGTTGTGGGATTGTGGCTTTTGGGGCACCTAGTAAGGTTCTTAAATGATTCCCAAAAACCAAATCACATTTTTTTTTATTAAATTTTTCCTCCCAACTGATTTGGTTCATCATTGTTTTCAGCTTTGTGAAATTGGCCCTATTAAAGCTCCAAGTATGTGTATTACTTGTCTGGGCTTTAGCTTGCACATTACAAATGTGATCAAGTTGTGATAACTTGTACGTAAGCTACTGTTCATTTTCAGTTGTGTGATCAGTTCCTTTTTATCTGTGTCCTGTGCCCAGACCCTTTGCCATGGGCTTTGTTGGCTGGGGGCCCCAGCTGGCCCAGTAACAACAGTAGCTACTAATAATCTTATAGATACCAAGTGCCTTCTATTCCAAATGGCACCAAAGACTCCTGCATATGCATTTTTGCTTGTTTTCTCTTACGTGAAGGGGGGCTTATTTTATGACCCAGAGGATTCTGAAAGGAGGTGGCAGGATATGCACAGAGCTATAAGCAAATGGACTGTGCTGGGCTGGGGGTGGGGACCCAGAAGACAGGTTAGCCCATTTTCAGCATTCTTCCATGCTGATCTCTGGTGAGGGTTTGACTCACCAGCAGTGTGCCCCCTCATGGCTTATGTGGCATAGCAGCTCTTTCCTGTCTAGTGCCCCCTGCTGATGGTCACTCTGATCTCATAGGGGTCTTCCTCTTCTCATGATTCAGCCCACCAGCCAGGTCATGTTTTACTGCACCATTTCCAAGGTAACAGAAAATCCAACCAATAACAGTCTAATATCCTTACAAAAGGTCTTTGGCCCCAACCCTGGTCCTGTGGTCCTCACACCCTTCTCTCACAGCTCTCAGTCATCCTAATTCTCTTCTCAGGGTCTCATGCTACCTTCTGTGGTTCCTTGGAGGGGCATGCAGGCCCTCCCACTGCACTGGGTTCCAGTCCAGGGTCCCTATAACAAAAAGTCCAGGTCTGCTCCTTCAGAGTCCTTGCTGCTGCCTCCTTGAACTTCTCACCATCGCCTGGCAGCAGGTCTCTCCCTAGGTTCACCCTTCCTCAGGACCAGGGCTTGCAGGCCTCCCCCTGGAATCCCTCAGAAAATCCCAAACTGAAACCACAAACTTAAACCAATTTCCACTTTCCTTGGCTTGACCTTTCAGCCCTCTTTGTTCCTCAGTGGAACACCACCCAGAGCCAGCTCTCCCCCAGGCTTCCTCCTTGATCCTGCTGGTGTCTCTAGTCCCACAGAGTAACAGCAGAGTTCATTCCTTCTCTCTGTGGAGCCCCTTTCTCCTCCAGGCCTTCTTTCTTTGTAGCCAGCACCCAGATCCTTCCCCAGCTGAGGCTCATCTTTCATTAAGCCTGGCCCACTCTCCAGGTGCAGCTAAGGTGGTTAATTGGCCTCGCCAGGCCTCCCTAACGCTTTCACTGCCTGTGTGAGGTAGACACCCCACCACAGTCTCCCAGGCCTGCAAGTCATTCACAGGAAGAAGGTGTACGCCAGAAAGAACAGGTGCAAGTAATTTTCCCATCAGACCTCTGCTGGTTGCCAGGCCATCCAAAGAGGTAGCTGCGGAGGCACAATGGAGCATAAGTTCCTTGCTTGCAGATGTCATCTCTGGGTGTTCACCAGGATGGTGTCCAGACCACTGGCCCCATGGATCCCCCAGGCCTGCCAAGGCTCCCCCAAACCTCGGCTAGGTGACCATTCTTCAGCTGCCCTTCTTCATTCGACACAAACACACAGAGATCCTTCCTTCTCTTCACGATCTCTTCCTCAACCCTCCTGTGGCCCCAGCATTCATCCTGGTGGCAACTGCCTGCCATGTCCTTTCATAAAGACATAGGACTGGAAGGGACCTCCTGGGTCATCGAGTCCAGTCTCTTGCCATGGCAGGCAGCTCTCTTCTATAATCTCATTCCCAAACAAGCCACGCTTTCTTTCCAAGTGGCATTCATCCCACAAGAGAGGCCGCAGCAAGCCCAGACTTATGCACCCATGTTCCCTTTGTGAGGATGTTCACCACTTCCCTGCATGGATCTCTGAACAGCTGGGTGTGCCTGAACCCACCCTGCTGCTTAGCTTGCCAGTAGGAAACTGCTCCATCCTCCTTTTCTTTCTTTGCAGGTCGAGCCGCTTGTAGCAGGGTGCCTGCCCTGTTGAGGGGCTGCAGAGCAGCCAGCCCTAGAGAAGAACTAAGCAGGCGGGTGCTGGGAATCATCCGACCAGGTGGGCAGCAGCGAGTGACTGGGGTTGATGGTTCCCAGCTCAGAGATATAAAGAAGCACCCAGCCTGGGGCCAGGAGAGAGCTGGCCAGGCACTCTGATGTGCCTTCAACAGATGGTTGTGAGAGGGCAAGTAGGCACTGCAGACCCACCTAGACTGGGGCAGAACTGGACCAACAAGCTATGGGTGGCCAGAAGGCCCGCTAGTCTCAGCTGGGAACAGAATTGTTCCTTCATGTTTGTAGCAACCCCTCACCAGCCTGTCACCTGCTTTAATGCCAATCTGCTTATAGGCTTTGATGGGTTCTTATGGATCCCGCCACCCACCCAGCAGGGTGTATCTGCTTTATTTTTTTTTTCTACGAATTTAATTGGCGGTGCCTCCACTCCCCTCACACCTTCCTGGCAGGGTCACCAGGGCAGCTTGGGAAGAAAATGCTAACCACAGGATAACTCCGACTTACTTGCCAGATAGTTGGAGACTCCCAAGGAATAACACAAACACATACCATATATTCCACACGGCCATTGTATTAAACAGGAGATAAATACAACACAACAAGGTCAAACACTATTCTTAGGGTCACCAGAGCCCATGCTGATAATACCTGTGAATTTCCCATCACATGACCTGAGGTAGCAATTGTAAAATTACTGTCCCGTTGGTATGCATACATCGTTGGGGCCCTTGATGACCTGTGACCACAATCTCTTCTGGGCAGTGGTTTAGTGTGACTGACTGGTTTCAGCACAGCCCAAAGGCTCACCATTGGGATATGGTGGTCAGTCCCTCTGCAGGTTTAATAGGCAGCAGATTATTAAAAAACCCCAAATCCTTATTCCCTGGCTGGAGGATGCCGCGCAGGGAATGAGGGCTCCCCAAACAATGTCCCTGACTGACTAATTAACAGTGCATTGTCTAATGCACTCATACGTTCTGGGAATGATCCTCAGGGTCAGAGACGACTCTGGACTCCTAAGTCCCTGCAGAGAGGCTGGTCTCTGCCAGCAGAGATCCTCTTCACGCAGGTGTCAGGCTGCTTCTGGTCCCAGGATTTCCCCTCAACGCCAAGGGATGCAGGGCTCCAGGTGCAGATTACAAACTACACCAAAAACCCAAACTTCAGTCTCCCACCCCAGCACCCCAAACGCAGGCCGCAGTCCTAGCCTAGCAGCCAGAGCAGAGCTTGCCATGTGATGACTCTCCCTCCTAGGGAGGTGGGGGCTAACTCAGCCTGGCTTTACAAACTGGGAGACACCTTGGAGCGGGAAGGGCTCAATCTGAGGGATCTGGCTTTCCGGTCCCCAGGGGCCAGTTCTCAGGGGGAACCCTGCATGCAGGCATGGGATCACCAGCTCCCTGTCCCCACACAGCCAGTCCTGCCCCTTTCCCTCGACCCCCTGGCTCCAGCCTGCCCCAAAATGACCTCTCCTGAGCTCCCCGGGAGGGGCCTCTCCATCCCTACTGGTGCCAGGTTGACTCTGAGTCTGCCTCGACTCTCCCATCCTGAGCTACCAGCACACAGAGCCCCAGGGATCTAGTAATCTCCTTGGGGGTTGCATGTTATTGGTCTATGGTTCTTTTCCTTGTGTTGATGAATAAGCATGGCCCGGCCATATGGGCTGCAAAGTGAACTGGCCGTGGGTCCACCTGCCTGCGTTCCTGTTCCATTGGGGACTGGCTCCAAAGTAGGCCAAGGCCTGGTCCATGCTAGCACTTACGTCAGCAAAACTTTTGCCATTCCTTTCCCCCTACTGAGGTATGAGGCCAGCTCCTCATCCACCCTCCCCTGAGGCCTGACCTTTCCCTTCCCGCCCATTTGTCATGAGCGGCCATTCTGTCATGCAACTGGGGCATGGCCACCGGTGAGAAAGGCACAGCATCCTCCCAGCCTGCACTGCTCTCTGAAATGCCCCGCCTCGGTGCAAGCTCCTGTGGGAATGTCAGGCAGGGAGCCGCCGGGGGAGAGGGGGCTGAGGGAGGACTGACAGGGCTTAGCAAGCAGAAAGACGCTGAGGTTAAGTGCTGGGGAGCCCTGGATCTCCAGCCACCTCCTTCCCTTTCACTGCCATGTGCAATCCACTCCCCTGTCCTCAGCTCTCCCTCAGGGCCTGATCCAGCAGCCAGCACAATCAATGAAAAGATGCCCTCCCATGGACTCAAATGCACTCTGGGCCAGGGCCATGCAGTGTTCGCCATGCATATTTCCATTGCGGAGAAGCGCAGTGGGGGACAGAGTGGGAGATGAGTGGGAGGTGTCTGGGCTTAATTATATACAGCGAGGTAGTGATCCAGGGCAGGGCAGTCGAAAAGACGGGGGGCACAGAACTATGTAACCTAAGACCCTGTAGGGCACGCAAGATTATTGTAACGCAAGAACAGCTTAGTTTGACAAGACTGGGCCCTAGAAATAACAGCAGGCTTATAAGCAAGAGTTAGGCCTCTCAAGAGCCAGACTTGAAACTACCCTCTGGAAGGCCCCTAAGGGATAAGAGGACCTGTCTCCAGGTCTGGAAATTCCCTTGAGATGAATATAGAAGCCAGCTGACCATAGGGTCAGCAGAAAATTAGCAGCTTTAGCAGCAAAATCAGCGACTTTAGTGATAAACAACTAACATCACTCTATTGCAAAATGGCCCTTAGCTAACTGCCAATAGACTAATAAAAAACAAGTATTGTGGCCCAATCCCTATGTGGATTGAAATACACATCACCTATTGCTGGCTTAAGAAAAGAGGAGTATATTAGGAGTTCCCAAGACCCGCCCTGTTGAGGCTCTCCGTGGATCCATGGAGGTACTAGCGGATGCCCGGGTGGATCGGCTCCCTGGTTGCAACTCACTTATAGGGTGGAGAATGGGCCTCCTCATCCCTCGTGCTGGTAAGCTCCTGGACCCCTGATTTGTACTCCTAGCAGCCTGGATGTCGTAACAATAGCTTAAGATTTGTAACTCTCATAGCTTAAGTGCTGCATGAATAAACTGCTGTATGGGCACTTCCTTGTCTGCCTGTCTCTTCCTCAGCACTGACATCTAAAAATACAAACCGCTCTGTCCTCGCGGAGCACAGACTCTATTCTGGGGTGAATAAAGGAGCAGAAGGAGAGTTGAAGAGCATAGGAATAATTGACCACTAGCCATTAACAAGTCAATAGTTGCCACCTGTTACTCCTGTGTGGTATCTGAGATATCTGCTTCCTCCTACACTGAGACCAGGAGTTGGCTGGGGTTTCTCAGATGGTACTGCAAGGCAACTGTGCGCAGTTCAATGGGGATCACTGTACATTTGTGGGCACTTTTCATCCCATAGGCCCCCCAGCCACTTAGCAAATCGATACACCCACTGCATGCAAGGTTAATGTTATCTGCCATTGAGATGCAGCCAGCTCGAAGGCAGCTCAAAGTAGCTGTTTTATACATTACAGGATGTCTTGGAATAAGAACTACAGGGGGAAATAAGGGCAGAATCAGAGACATGAAATCTCAGAATCAAGCAACCGTGCAATGGGACGATGCTAGAATAGCTGTTCATGGAAGAGTGGGATAGCCTCTCTTGGCAAGTAAAGGATAGTCTTCTTTGGGGTGGTGGGACAGCCTTCCTCAAGGACATTGGGATGGCACCTGAGATTCCTCTCGCAGACATCCACATACCATAGCCATTCAGTGCTTGTCTTAGGCTGCAACCTGAACCTCTACAAATCCAGCCCTATAAATTGTAATCTTTATTAACTTTTGCAAGGCAAAAACAACAAGGCGGAGGAAATACCAGTCAGACCGAATGCCCCATGACCTCGTAACACTCAGAGGGGAACATGTAACTCATCTCGCCACCTGCTTGGGGAACGGCCTCGGAAACAATCCCTGCCAAGAAGTCTTATGGTGACTCACACCAAAGTGCAGAGAAGATCCAATCATTTCATGCTTTGCTTCGCAAGCTGCTCCCTTCCCCTGGGATGCACGCTATGGGACCTTTGCACCGCTTCGCTTCAGCCCATCATCTTGTGAAACTCTGCTTCAGGGCAGTTCATTCAGATTTCTCTCTTTCATATTCCAGGGTCAGATGCTCCCCAGTGTAAGGTAGCAGAGCATCACTGAAGTCAATGGATGACACCAGTTCATAGCAGCGGGGGATCTGCCCCCCATGCCCTAGGGGACTGATTCTCCACTTCTTTGCACCTTTTGGAGCCATGTACACCAGTGCAGGATGGACGTGAAATGCTATTGGGTCTGAATAGTGACATTTTGCACCTGCTTTGCCTTAGTATAATTAACTTCATGAATGCCAGGGAATGAAGAATGAGACCATGCACTGAAATCAGCTCCGTTCTCCTATCACATATCATTGGATTTTAAAATGAAAAGAGAAACGTAGGCAGCAAAGTCCTACTGCATCATAGCTTCCCTCAGGGTGCGGGGACAGCCATCTTCAGAGAGGAGGAACACAGGCAGCTTCGTTCCTTCCTCCTGCAGAGCTGACAGATCTTAGTTCTTCCCTCACTGACAGTCTGTTTGTTCAGTGCTTCCCCCCACTGCTCCCCACTTGCATGCTCCTGGGACCTGCACTCCATGTGTGAGCATCTGGTTGAGTGCCATTGGTCCAGACAACCAGAGAGCAATGGGGTCCTCGTCACTGTAGCTGTTGGTTTAAAAAAAGAAGAGTTTAGGGGAGACTTTGAAAAATTAAACACAGCAGTGGGTGCAGGTGGCTCCCATCTGAGTGTGCTACAGCAGTTGATGTGACCATGGGCAACTCCCTTCTTAATTCTGTGCTTCTCAACTCTGCGCTCCCACCCTTTGTCTGTCTTGTCCATTTAAACTGTAAGTACTTTGGGGCAGAGGCTGTCTCCTGTTATGTGTATGTACAACACCTAACACATTGACCTTGATATTGGTTGGGATCTCTAGAGCTACTGTAATACTGTAATACAAATAATACAAATAATAGATAATGACAACAGTGCATGCCACTTGGGGGGAAAGTCATGGAGAACTGGGGAAACACTGGAACAGGCGTGACCTTCAGCAACCAGCAGAGAGACAGCAAATGTTCCTGTACCATTGTAGCACCCCTTGGAAAAGTGTCTGGCAAAATCCCCTTAGAAATACAATGACAGATAGATAGGCTGGGATAGGAACAGCTTCTTGTGGACTGAAAAGTGGCTGCTGGATCATCAAGCAAGGATCAGGTAATAGATTGGGGCACTGTAGCGAGGGGGCATATGGCCTCCCACCGAGACTGATAAGGAGGGGCCACCATCCACCCACTGTTGGGTGGAACCAAGAAGGCCACGCCCACTGTTCTGGAAGCAGAAGGGCAGGACAGGAATAGGAAGTATAAAGGGTGGGCCCTTCAGCTCAGTTGAGAGAGAGCCGCCAGCGGAGAAGGATGTTCCTGGCCCGCTGTTGGAATGGGAACACAGAGAGGGCTCTAGCTGCACCAAGGACTCACCCGACCCACCTGAGCTGCCTGACAAGCCAGGCGCTGGGGAGCTACTGGGACTACCACTAGCGACTTACCCCGGGGAGACGCAGATACACCCTGAAAGGAGGGGAGGAAGGAGCCCAGGGAGAGCCGACTACAGTCCGGCTGTGCTCCTGCCTGAACACTGGTCAGTGCTTTTTGACCGGAGCCCCGCTGGTGGAATGCTCCACCACTCTTAGGGCCCTGGACTGGGACCCAGTGAAGTAGGGTGGGGATGGGACCCCTTGCCCCCTCCCACCCCACTCCTGGCATGGCAGACTCCCCCCACTAGGTCAGAAGGCCTGTGTTTGGTGCTTGCCCCAGCCTGGGAGCCCCAAGCTGCACATTTGCCCTGGCCTGCCCAAGGGCCTGGAGAGCAGAGAGCTAGTTCACTGCTTTGAGCCTGCCTACACAGGTGTGACTGCAAGGGGGCATTGCCACCCGCACGGACTGACAAGGAGAGACGGCCCCACACTCCTGCAGACACCAACCTGGAGGAGATGTCCATGCAGGAACGTTTGGGTCTGATGTTCAAATATTTATTCATGGTATGGGAAAGGGAGTGAAAAGCAACATGAATGAATGTGTGGATGATACTAGATGGGGAGGATCTGCAAAAACCAATGAGGAGAGATAAATAATGGGCTTGATCTAAAGCCCATTGAAGACAATGGGACATTGGCTCCCATGGGGCCCAGTAACGCAAAGCAGCCTGGAGGTTAGAAGCACAAAGAGGAAAGAACAAGAGAGATGGTCAAATAGTGTTACAAACCCAATGAAGAGTCTGCCACATTAGATGGCGACTGTCAGTTTGGCTTGTTTGTATCCCAGTGCTGTTTGCCGTTTGCTGTTCATGGGCCTCCGACAACCAGATACTGAGCCAGAAAGTGGTTGTCGGGCTAGTCTGCCAGATACACGTAATCAACAAACTAAATGAATTGGGCTGCAGAGCTGGGATAGACACGTGACAGTCACAAAGCAGAAGGGAACGGGCCTTCCCCACCAGTGAACAAGCAGCAATCATGCCAGAGGGTTTTAAGGGACCAGTTCAGGAGGACAAGTTACAAGAACTAAATGGGGCCGATCCTGAGTGGTGCAAGCCAGCATCGTTTTGGTGACATGCACCAACTGACCATGTGGGTAACAGGGAGGAAAGAGTCTCTGCAGGACATCCAGCACAGTCAGGAGGGAGGTGAGCTATTTAGGGTATTCCACAGGAGTCAGGCTACGAGTGATGGGATGGAAATGAGCAAAGGGAAAGTTAAGCTAAATATCAGGAGAAACGTCCTGACAGTGAGATCTATGAGGCTGTGGAACAGTCTCCCTGGGGAAGCGAACGAAGCCCCAGGGTTTGAATCATTTACAACTTGACTGGACAAAGCACTGGAGCATACACTGCAAAGCACAACCCAGCGGTGGCCCCTGGGGAAGAGGGGTGACAAAATGACCTCCCAGGTCTTTTCCATCCCATTGGTAGATTAGGAGATAACAAGGGATAACTTACAAGGCATGCGGCTCTTCCATGGCGGGGAGCATTGCAGCGCATCCAAGCGAAAGCCAAGCCAGTGATTAGGACTCCTGTCAGGGCCCCCAGCACAGGCTGAGAAGTTTGGCTCCTCAGCCCATGATGTGAGTTCCTTCCTTTGCCCAAGCACTCTGCTGATTAACTAGGAATTAAGCTGGCATGAGACAAGAGCTTGTTGATGTCTCTATAATGCTTCAGCTGATAGACAAAAATAACTTTTGTGACATCTATTCTGCTTCATCTTCTGCAAACATGTCCCACACTGCCGGGCTGTCAGCCAAGGTCCGTCTGACAGTGCGGTATTACACTTGTACCGCAACAGGAAGAGACGTGCACACTCACTCCTACATCCAGCCCCACTTACTCACACAGCTCATGCACAAACATGCTCCCTCCCACGCTAAACACGTATGCACACATTTACATGCCAAGACGTAGGCATGCACACATTTGTAGGCAAATGTGGACTCACACACTACATGCATGTGCAAAGATTCACAGACCAACACACACAGAACATACAAATATGCAGGGACCTACACATTCAAATCCACACCCCTATACACACGCATGCACGTTCACAGACATACAAAGATGCACACTCTAGCACCCGCATATTGATGCACAAACACCTGGATATGCACGCACATTCACACACACACACGTGTGCAAAAGGCACAAACTTAAAGCTACACGTTCACACTCATACACACACAGACATATAAACATGTCCATGGATGCACACTCACACCACACACACTAACGACATCCAAATGCTTATGTACCTGCAAAGATGCACAAGCATTTATGCAAAAACATACTCACATATAAGCATATTTACCTGTACATACACATGCCAGGACACATGCACTACCTACGTATTCAAACGTGCCTGCATAGGCTCACAGAGCACATGAAAACCCGTAGAGAGACCCTGGCGTTTTCAGAAACAGACTTACAGCCATGCGCATGTCTGAATGAGGATGCACTGGGAAATGAAGTGATTCCACTTGCATGAGAGGGAGAATGTCCCTTGCTAGGAATCTGCTTCTTTCTGTATAGCCCTTCAGGGCCAGATTATTGTGGCAAGAACCTGGAGTAATTTTTAAAGTGAAATTTTTTGTCACCATATTAAACAGCAAAGAATTTAATATATGTATATCTAAAAGTGCTTTCCCTCCCTCAAACCAACCTCCAGGAAAAGACTGAAATGCCACCCTGTTCCTGGTACAGCAAGCTCACCCTCCTCTCTGCTTCTCGCCTGCACCTCTGTGCCCAGTGCAGCATGACACTTTTCTCCCCTGGGCCTGGCATCGCATGCTGTACTGTGCTTCCGAGACTGATGCAGCATGACAGTAAATTACTGGGGTAAACCCTGTTTTGCGTTGGTGCACTGAGTCTGTTTGCACTGGTAGAACTATGAATATAGTTACGCCAATGCAAATTTCCCTAGTCGAGACAAAAAGTGAAGAGCTGCCAGGCTCAAAAGCCCAAGATTGCAAGTTCAAGCTCTCCTCTTGCTGACAAATACCTAATTTCCTCTGTCATGCAGCCAGTTCTCCATGGTTGGCTCAGTGATAAAAACCCAGCTATCCTCTACAGATTCCATTTCTCCTCCACCGATTCCCTCCTGCACACTGGCTTCTCTGCAAAATCCCTGATGCACACTCAGTTCACCACAGATGTTCTAAGACACACGTTTATTTCACCACTGCAGCATCGGCCACATATCTAGTTTTTCAGTCACTGATGCAAATGCTGTTCCTCTCCAAAGTGGCTGCTTCATAACCACTTCTGTCGCATTAAAAGCTTTAGTAGCTTTTTGTAGTAGGAAAACCATTTTCTTCAAAAGTTGCCAGTGCACTAGCTGGTAGGAAGGTCTAAGTGCATGGAAAGTTTGAACTTGTTAAACTCATCTGTGCTAGAATCAGGACATCCCCCAAAAAATGTGAGACACTAAGCGGACGTCAAAAATGGGGGCATTTTCATGAAACACACTTGGGCACAGCTGCTTCAAAACAGCCACAGCAATTTTTCTCTGGCTTGGCACTAAGCCCCAGCCTTTTCAGGCCAGAAGCAGTGGGTTTGGGGAGGAAAAGCAGCGTTTAGAATGGAACAGTTCTTGCCACTTTCTTTGTGGCTTGATTGTTAAATGAAAGCAGAGCCTATCCCTAGAGAACCCATCCTAGTGGAGTACAGCATAGGCTTTTAGGGTTTTTCTTCAGCTGACCCCATTCTAACTTCACTTGATACCCGACAGCGGCCAGACAGCTTCTTATTTTCTTTGAAACAGCTGGAATAGCAGGTTGGCTGGTTCTAGTGGTAACTAGCAAACTAGTAACAGGACAGAGAGCCTTGCGTGATTTCCTCATCACCACTCTCAGTGCAATCCAGATCTACAGCAACTGAAAATGTTTACCATCTCATGTCTGCATTTCACTGGACTCTGCAAAATAGATCTCCCTCCAGTGTGGGCAGGTTTCCACAGCACTCAGATCAGCATTCGTGATGGACTTCCTCCACCACGGTCTCAACAGCAAGGCCTAAGACTGCAGGGGCCACCCTTACAGCTGGTCCTTCCAGGCCAGAGTTCAGGACACGGATTGGAACAGCACGGGGAATTTTGCACTGTTTCCACCCGTGAATAAATGGAAAGCATGAGCCTGCCTCATCGCTGTGTTACTCCTGGTTTCTGCCAGTATAATGCTACTATTTATTTTTAATAACATCATAATAAGGCAGACTTTGAATATCAGATCTGTGCCCCAAACAAATCCCACATACAACCAGATGATCCCAAGTTAGGTTCAGAGTCCAGTGTCTCTGTTCGTAGAGTTTGAGTTCAGTGATCCAAAGCCCATTGAAATAGAGGGAAAGATTTCCATTGACGACAATGGGCTCTTCCTGAATATATCAGTGATCCCTTCCTGCAGTGCATCCACTTTTCCGCTCGAGATCACCCTGGGCCGGGTCCCTTTCTGAGATAACGGGAGTTGTTGGGGATCCGATTTCCACACACTCTCTTCCTCACTTTCCTCTTTCTCCTCCATCACCCTAATCTCTGCCAGTCTTGCCTAGGGTGACCATATTTTCCAAAGGAAAAATGGGATACCACGTGGAGCTAGCCTGAGCCACCCTCAACCTCTCCCCCACCCTCGCGTGGGGCTGGCCCGAGCCACTTGCGTGATCCCTGCCCTCCTCCCCATACATGGCTGGCATCGCTGCTTGCCCAAGCACTGCCTGCCACTCTTCCCGTGCGGGGCTGGTGTCACAGCTCACCTGAGCCCTGCCTGCCCCTTGCCCAGACCTTGCCGCCCCCCCCAAGCAGGGCTGGTATTACCGCTCGCCCCCTTCCTGCACGTTCCTCTGCACCCCGTTTCTTTGAAGAAAGTGGGCCATTTGTCCCATTTCTTCTTGTCCACGTGATCCCTTGGTATGAGCAAATGGGACAAATGCCCATTTTTGCCAGGACAAGGCTTGTAAAAGGGACTGTCCCGGCCAAAACAGGACATATGGTCACCCTAGACTCTTGCCCCTTCCAGTGAGCCTTTTGCAGCTGTCTGTCAGAACATCGGCTTGTCTTCTTGCTCTTTGGCGGATACAGCCACATCCCTTCTCCCCCAGTAGGGTGAACAGTCTTTGCTTCACGCAGCAGAAGTCTGCTTTGTCTCCATAGCAGAACGGGACTCCGAAGCATCTGGCTCACCCTCATTCTGTTGCCTGCCATTCTGTCCTGGCATTGCTCAGGTTTACTTGTCACTACGCTTCCTTTTATTTCTCCAGGCTTTCAGGAGTTATTAGGGCAGGAGCTGTCTTTTTGTTTTGTGTTTGTACAGCACCTAGCACTATGGGCTTGGGACATGATTGGGGCTCCTAGGTTCTATCACAATACAAATAATAAATAATACTCATAATGCGGCAACAGATACCTCTGCCCTTCTCTCTAAGGTCAGCGCACCCCCAGGGAGCAACCTGCAGGATCAGAATCTTAATATGAACCTTCCACTGTATCTGAATTAGCCGCATCCCCTTTAGGACAACCAAGCCCTCTTTCCATCTAGTGATCTGCCCTCCTACTTTGTAACTCCAGGGTAACTATTTCCCTGTGGCCCTCTGTGGGCCCGTCAGCCTTGTATGCTAAATATGTACATTCACCGGGCCTGAAGGCAACAGCAGTAAATTAGTGGCTAGGCCAGGCTCCTGAGGTTGAGCTTTATTTATTTCAATTAAGAACATAAGAACGGCCACACTGGGTCAGACCGTGGTTCAGCTAACCCAGCGTCCTGTCCCTGACGGTGGTTTGTACCAGAGCTTCCGAAGGAATGAACAGAAGAGGGCAATTATGGAGCAATTCATCCCATCTTCCGCTCCCAGCGTCTGGCCGTCAGAGGGTTAGGACTGCCCTGAGCGTGGGGTTGTGTCCCTGACCAACTTGGCTACTAGCCACTGATGGACCCATCCATCCTCCATGAATTTATCCAGTTCTGTTAACAATTGCTAGTACCAAATGCTAAAAGCCACTGCCTCGTGTAATTTTTTAGCAGTGAGGGTAATTAACCAGTGGAATAGCTTATCAAGATTGTCGTGGATTCTCTAGCTCTGGCAATTTTTAAATCAAGACTGGATTTTTTCCCTAAAAACTATGTTCTAGCTCCAAGAGGAATTATTTTGGGGAGGTTTTCTAGCCTGTGCTGTGCAGGTGGTCAGATGAGATGATCACAGTGGTCCTTGTGGTCTTAGAATATATGAATCTATATTAAAATCACATTTGGACAAGATTGGCTCAGCAGCCTCTGTTTGCCCTCCAAAACCACCAAATCACCAAGCAGTAAATCTGACTATCTAACCCAAGCAATAGCCCTCAACCTCCCCCCACACTTCCTGCCCCCACAAACACCTAGGAAAATAGAAAGGACTTCCAGTTTGCCCTGAAGGTCAGAAGATTTGAGTCAGAGTCAAGGGGCTACCCCAAAAAAGGCAACTCTATAACTTTATTCAGGGCCACAGCTGCTGTTTTCCACTGAGCTCTGAAACTAGAGTTAAAAAGACCTAGGTTAATATGCTGGGCTATGCATTCTACTGCACTTACAGTGTGATAATACACACCTCGCACAAGAGCCCTGAGATCTGGCCATTTGCCTTTTCCAAAGACTGTAACTCTTTGGACTACGGTTTGGGGGTGAGTGCATCACTGATCTCTAGGGCTGGGAACATGAACCCTGGCACCAGATCCCAGTGTGTGGATCGTTCTGTACCCCGAGACTTGGCATTCTGGAAAGGATCTTCACTACCACCTCTGTGTGTGTGTGTGTGCGCGTGTGTGGTTTATGAACATCATGCTGAATTAGCACACTAAAATCCATGCCTGCTTAATTCTAAGAGTGACTTAATTTTTATTTTTTATTTGTATTACTGTGAAACCGAGCAGCCCCAGCCCTGGACCGGGACCCCATGGTGCTAGGCCCTGTACAAACACAGAACAAAAAGACAGTCCCTGCCCCAAAGAGATTACAATCTCACTTTGATGTGGTCACGGGCTGACTAGCCCTTTAAAGCAAGCTGGGCTCAGTCTTGCCTGTGACCTACCAGCTAGCCCTCAGCTGATGGTGATACGGCAACTCAATGATAATTAGTGACCCCAGCTGTAAAAGGGTGGGGAAAAGACTATACAAATCTAGCAGAGAACTTGTTAAGAGATCCAGGAGAGAGGAACAAGGAGAGTTCCCCCTCTGGGAAAGGCCTGGGAAGAGACCCATAGAGAGTAGTTTAGGATCCTGTTGGGACAGTCCTGAGAATGGGTTTGTGGTGGCAGGGAGACCCGAGGTGAAGTGCTGGAGTCCCTGGGGAAGGGAGGCGGTAAGGGAATTGGGCTGCGGAAGAAGCAGCTTTTAGAACAGCCCAAGAGGGGCAGGAGAAGTTATTAGCTTAGAGATTTCTTTTGGATTAACAATTGGATCTTTGTTACCATGGAAGGGGACTGAAGTTCTAAGTTGCCTCGCCGGAGGCCCAGGCCATGGAATACACAGTCAGAGTCAGACAATGGTGCCACGAGCAGCCATTAAAGACAAAGCTCCCCTGCAACTTCATGCCACACCCCACCAGGTGTATTCCAGACTGAAGTGCTTACGGGTACTCTGCAGTGGAGAGAAAAAAATGTCTTGAGCCCTTTTTGCCTCCTCTATGATGGATAAAGATGGCCTGGGAAGTTTTTGACCACAAATAAATAAACAAACCATCTCAGGGTTTGGTTGGTTTTCATTAATAAACCATGTCTCATCTATCCTGGAAGAGTCTATGGCTTCTGGAGAACTACTGAGTTGATGATATCACATGAAATGAAAAACTGAGAGGGAGAAGGATTTTTCCTCAGACGATGTGAATTTCTTAGTTTTTGTGAACACCTCTTGAACTCTGATGTCTATTGAACTCTTGTGAGAAAGGACGTCTTTGTTAAACATTCATCACTCCCTGTGTTCCGTCAGACACTGAGAGGCCACCGAAGTATTAGAGAGGTTCCCAGGTAGTCCTCCAGCATAGACAGACGTCAACACTTTCTGGCTTTCTTTGTACAGCATAAATCATCAAAACCAGGGAGGAGGGAACCCGTCTGCATCTGATGGAAAAGAGCCCCTCAGCAGGCAGCAATTCTGTGTCTCTGACCATAGAGCAC
Organism: Emydura macquarii macquarii; assembly: GCF_026122565.2. Lineage (NCBI taxonomy): Eukaryota > Metazoa > Chordata > Testudines > Chelidae > Emydura > Emydura macquarii. Next base: position 1,410,157 of record NW_027130204.1, on the reverse strand, counting down.
GGAGGAGCTTTGTCAAAAAGGGGCGAAGCCAACACAATGCTCAATTCCTGCATAGCCTTCTGTTCAGAAGGGAGCGCCACCTCATGCATGCTGGTTAAGACAACTCTTAATACGGGGTAGACACGGCTCACACGAGCCCTTCGCTAATGTGCAGCTGACAGGGAGCCAATGTGTACATGTGCAAAGCTGCTGCATAAAGCCTGATGCAAACTACTGCATCCAGCAAACATGTTCTTGAGCTTCTTTTTTGCTTTATTAATTAACTAACTCATTAATAGACTTTAAGGCCAAAAGGAACCATCATGATCATCTAGTCTAACCTCCTGCACATTGCAGGCCGCAGAACCTCATCCACACACCCCTGCAACAGGCCCATAACCTCTGGCTGAGTTACTAAAGTCCTTAAATCTTCCCTCCTGACACAATGCAAACATGGCCTGACCTTGCCCAGAGTACTTCCTAGGTGGTGGGGGCAATTAAGACATTTTGTTTCATAATCCTTTATGCAACAGTAGGGTAAAAATCAAGAAATCATAGAATATTAGAGTTGGAAGGGAACTCAGGAGGTCATCTAATCCAACCCCCTACTCAAGACAAGACTAACTTCAGCTAAATCATCCCAGCCAGGGCTTTGTCAAGCCGCAGCTTAAAAACCTCTAAAGATGGAGATTCCACCACCTCCCTAGATAACCCATTCCAGTGCTTCACCACCCTCCTAGGGAAAAACTTTTTCCTAATATCCAACCTAGACCTCCCCTACTGCAACTTGAGACCATTGCTCCTTGTTCTGTCATCTGCCATCACTGAGAACAGCCTAGCTCCATCCTCCCTGGAACCCCCTTTCAGGTAGTTAAAGGCTGCTATCAAATCCCCCCTCATTCTTCTCTTCTGCAGACTAAACGAGCCTAGTTCCCTCAGCCTCTCCTCATAAGTCTTGTGCTCCAGCCCCCTAATCATTTTTGTTGCCCTCCGCTGGACTCTCTCCAACTTGCCCACATCCTTTTTGTAATGGGGGGCCCAAAACTGGACACAATACTCCACATGCGGCCTCACCAATGCCGGCCGAATAGAGGGGAATAATTACTTCCCTCGATCTGCTGACAATGCTCCTACTAATGCAACCCAATATGCTATTACCCTTCTTGGCAACCAGGGCACACAGCTGACTCATATCCAGCTTCTTATCCACTGTTACCCCCAGGTCCCTTTCTGCAGAACTGCTGCCTAGCTCGTCAGTCCCCAGTCTATAGCTGTGCATGGGATTCTTCCGTCCTAAGTGGAGGACTCTGCACTTGTCTTGCTGAACCTCCTCAGATTTCCTTTAGCCCAATCCTCCAATTTGTCTAGGTCCCTCTGTATCCTATCCCTACCTCCCAGAGTATCTACCACTCCCCCTAGCTTAGTGTCATCTGCAAACTTGCTGAGGGTGCAATCTACCCCATCCTCCAGATCATTAATCCAACATGAACACAAGACTAAGAAATCAGATAGAGATTTGATCCAAAAACCATTTACGTCAACGAGAGTCATTCCACTGCTACGATTAAGCTTTGGATTAGGCCCTTAGACAGGAAAGATGGCCTTGTGATTTAGGCACTCGTCCAGGATTCAGGGGATCTGAGCTAATTTCCAGCTCTTCCACTGACTTCCTATGTGACCTTGGGCAAACCACTTGACCTCTTTTTTTGTCACTGCTCCTCAGCAGTAAAATGTGGATAATACTCTCATTTTATGGCTTCTCTATTTAGACCCTGATTCAAGAAAGCCCTTAAGCACATGCTTAAAGTTAAGCATAATTTAAGCTTAACTTTAAGCATGTGCTAAATCCTATTGATTCCAATGGTGCTTCAAGTTAAGTAAAGCAAAGCAAATGGTGCTTAAAGTTAATCACATGCTTAAGTGCTTTCCTGCATGGGGATGTTTTCCTCAATCAGACTCTTAGACTGCAAGCTCTCCTAAGCAAGGACTGTCTCTTATTATGTGTTTGTATGTTACCATACAACTGGGCCCCAATCTCCAATCTGGGTGCTACTGCAATACAAATAAATAATAACAATAATTAATTTGGTTCCACTAAAAGAATCTAAACCCTCTTGCTTTTTCAAAGATAAACTTGCAGCTGTGCAACCCATTTGCTTTAAATTAAAAGCATGAAATATATAACAAACACCAACAATGTTATAATTAGGCTTGGAAGGATTAGATTTTTATCCGTAAATGTTGATAACTGTCGATTTCACCACATACAATACAAACCAACAAAAAAAATATTTCCATTGATGCTAATAGAAATTCACAGATAGACAAAGTAAGAAAAATGCTGCTTGAGAATTTAGTGGAGTTTGATTTAAGGCTATTTACTCTATATATTTTAACATGCGATGTTTCCAATTTGTATTTTAACAGTTATAAAGCTTTTACTTTTTGAAATCAACATCTACTGTCATTCAATATTTATTGCCTGATGCCCCCAATAATTTCCCCAACTGTGAACATTTAAATTGATAAAATAAAAAAAGGCTTAAGAATAAGCATCAGTATTATCTGTCAAAATTATAATAAAATAAAAATCAAATTCTGCAAAGCATAGTTATAATAAAATTAAATAAAAACAACAAAAATTGAGTAATCAGTAAAATTGTGTATATATATAATAAAACTTCTTTTCTTTGTTTTGTTTTCATTTTCAGGTTATTCTTTGGACTCTGAACTTAAAGCAAATTATGCATGTGCATCTACTAACAGTGTTCAAAGTTAGAGAAATGATCTTTGTCATTCAAACTACTGAAATGACCTGTTCTGTATTTGCAAAGAAGGTAGAAGCTGTCTTAATAACTACACAAGCTATAGCAGTATGTCCAACCCCAGGCATTCAGAAATCACAAGTCAGGCCCCCTAATAATAAAATTTGGATTCTTTTTATTTACCTCCTGGTTTTTGAGATTTTACATTACATTTTGGGTTGCATTTTCAAGCTTTTTTCCCTGCAACTGCAAATACAAGAAACATACTTTTATATATATGTGAGAGCTGGGATTCTCACATAATCACTTGACACTGAGAGCTGGGGCTTTAAGAAAAACACTAAATATTGCGAGGCTTGCAACTGAGCTGCTCCAGTAGCTGACCCCTATTCATGCGGCTGTCATGAATATACAAGCCATGCCTATATCGCACTCTCAGCCAAGGTTCAGGCTGAGTATCAGAGCAAAGTTCTTAAAGGCTAACAACCAAGGGAAATACAAAACATCTCATCCAGGTTAGAAATACATTCAGATTTCCCCATTCACCAGGGGAGGGGGCGTTCAGTCCATTATTGGGATGTTTTGCTGTGGGATGGTTATTATTTGCCATTGCAAGTCTAATTCATCAGCAGCGCACCTACAGCTTTTTGTATGGGTGGTCTTTGGTTCTTAGTTAAATCTAAGGAAGTATGGGGGCGGGTGGTTAATATAATAAGTTTCAGCACATTATTATCTGAAAATTCACCTCTTCTAGGCTGGTTTGGTTTTAGATCCCATGCCATCCAGCTCTGCTGGTGTCGGGAGCTGGGGACGCTCCCCAAAGGTACTTACACACCTAAGTTCTGTTTTTAGGCATCCCTGCAACCTGCAAAACTCCTGTTTGGCTGCCACCGACCCCTGTAGGTACCTAAACTTGTTCGGAGCCTAAACGTTTAGAGCAAAAGGTCCCCAGGCACCTGTGTTTTTGCCTCTGGGCCTGCACGGCTGCCTCAGTGTAGGTGTACGGATGTCCATCTCCTACCTGTAATCCAGAGCAAGTCACAAACCAGGGAAGATGAGCATTCGGCCGCCTAGCTCATGTGCATGCCCAGTCCGGTGGACATGCTCAGAGGCTGCCAACACCAAATCAGGCCCCTTATGCCAGGTCAGTCGGTACAGCAGGGAGGGGGCCTTGCCTTATAACCATTAACCCAGTGGTTAGGACACTCACCCAGAGATGGGAGACCCCTGGTTCACATCTCCCCTCTGCCTGCTGAGGATGAGGGATCTGAAAAGGCACCTGCCACTTCTCCAGCGAGTGCCCTAGCCACTGGGATATAGAGTCATCCTAATGCTTTCTCTGGCCCAATGAATAGTAATTATTTCATTAAAGCAGAACAACTTCCATAGAAGAGATGGAGGGAGACCCATATCAGAATGGCCCACAGCCATGTGCAAAAAATACCCCACCTCAAAGAACCCTTGGAGAGGCTCCAGTGAGACCTGCCAACTCATGACACCCAGCAGGGTTTACAGCCTGGCAGCAATAACTGCCCAGCAAATCAGAGTCAGGTGAAGCTGGATACAGCCTATGAAGGGAAGCTAAGGGGACTCCTTATTTAACACCCTGCCACCACCTGCCCTGGGGTGGGGGGAATAAAACTGATCTAACAGGGGGAGCATAGAGACGTCTGAATAACACCTCCTTCTCCCTTGGAAGGGAAGCTGAAATAAAAGGCCGAGGGAGCCTTGTGTGTGTTTTTATTATTATTATTTCTGATTAAAGAGGAATTCATTTCATCTCTGCCTCCTGCCAGGGGCTGAGGTGCCACCGTTGAGGTTAACGGTGCGGAAGAATACAAAAAAATTTCATTGAGGAGGATTATAAAAGTTACTAGCTGGAACATTAACAGAAGAGTAACTTGTAAAAAATGCAATATTACAATATTCACAAGGACGGTAGAGCGTGGTAAAGCCATAAAATTCAACATTAAAATCTTCTACAGCCTAGATAACCTAGTTAACAAACATTGTATTGGAACTACTTTTCTGCAGGGCTGAGGGATACACTTGGCCCTCGATGGGGTGCTGGGGTGACGGGGAGAGGAGGGAGCTGGGGGGTGCTGGAGCTGGGTGGCCATTTGGATCCAGGGAGGGACCCAGGGGTGGGGGTTGTTTCTAGCAGTGCCTGGGAAGGGGGTGCTGAAATGGCAGGGAAATGGCCTGACCTATGGATCCCACTGAACCTGGGATCCAGCCCCACACCATGACAGCTAGGGAGTAGGGTACAGCAGGGACACTGAGAATACCCCAGCTCAACATCAGAGGGACCCCCTCCGCCAGCCCCTCCCGGGGTCTCCTTTCCTCCCCCCCACACAGTGCCTTGGGTCACAACAGCCCCCTCCCTTTGCCTCAGGTGCTCTTTACTCCCTTTTCCTTGTAGGGTTTGCTTAACTCACTCAATTTAGCCACCCCCATTCCCCTGCGTCTATTTAACTCTAGCCCCCTCCCAGATGACGCCCTGCGGTCCAGCTTCCAAGCGGCCTGTTCGCTTCCGATTGCAGGGTCTGGGGTCGATGTGGGGGTGGATGTGTCTCTGGTCCCTTTGCAATAGTCTCTGGGTCCCTTTCCTCGAGGGATCACCCGACTCCACCCAGCACCAGGCTGGGCAGTGGCGGCTCCAGGGACGGGGAACCCCACTGTCCCGCTCCCCAGTGCCACGCTGCCAGGCAAGCCCCAGAGGTGGACAGGGTCTCCAGGCCTGGAGAACAAGGCCCAGCTCTTGCAGAGGGGCATGTGCCTGAGGCGGGTTCGGAGCCAGGACTCCACCTCTCCGCTGGAGCCCGCAGGAAGGAGGGGGCGGGGAGCGGAGACAGATGCGGGAAGAGCAGGGGAGCGGGTGGAGCAAAGAGGGGAAGGCGATGGGGCTCGGTGGGGGGTGGACCAAGCGTGCCAGGAGCTAGGAAGGTGGGGGTGTGATGGGAAGGGAGGTACCTCCTCGGATCCCTGCAGGGGTCCCCGACCCCTGTGTCACCTTCCTCCCTGGAAATGGGTCTGCAGCGATTGGAAAGCCAGGGTCCACTAGACACATGGAGTCGGGAAAGGCAGGGCTTGATTCCGCAGACCCAGACCGCTGCAGGGCTGCGAGCCCCGGATCTGCCCCGCAGGACAGGCGAACCGCTGGGTATCAGGAAGGAGCACGCGGCCTGGCTCTGCTGGGCCTTGAATTGTTCTGCTGGTGGCGAGAGAGAGCAATACCACCCGAATTTGCTGGAAAGTTACTTTAAACCGGGAGTCCAGGCCCTAGGCAAATAGTTAGCTCCACAGAAAAGTGTGATCCAGCCAGTATAAAACGGATAGCAAAGAAAGAAAGGATGCAAAATGTGTAGGGAAGGGAAGTGAAATAAACGTTCACGGCGGAGTGGAGTTAGCCCACAGGTGAGCTGTGCATTATCTCATCAGAAATGTGCACCGGGCACTTGGAAGGTGTGATTCACCCCGCTCCAATCCGTGCCTCTTGTTAATGTGGTTTCCCTTTTTGTAAGGAAGATGGTGTTTAAACAAAAATTCTTCGGGGCTCAGGGGGGTCCTGCACTGATTCAGAGCTGATGGATTTCTTGTCATTAGCACGTCTTGGGCAGTGATTTGTCTAATCCACAGCAGCGAACCCAAAGCATCGATTCTTTTGATTTGTCACGAGCACGAGGTGCCCGTGTAAACGACAGCCAATATATTTTGCTGCGCCGATTGAATTTTTCACGTCAAAACAGTCGAGGTGTTTAAACGTTGCACGGAGGAGAATCAGCTTATTACATTATTATTGTTTTATTATATTACTGGTTTTATTAGGCGTTATAATAATAATAATAAAATTAGTGGGGACAGTTCTGTTGCAAATACACCAAATTAGAGGAAAAATAGGTAGGCTGCTTCCAAAACTGTTAGTTACTGGGAGTTGTGTGTCTGTGAGCTATTGCTGCGTCAGGAGAAACTTATTTCTCTTGAAATAGGTGGGAATTTCATTTCGCCCTGTGGTCTGCTCTTTTAATGTTGCTTGTCTCTCTGTTCTCTGCTGTCTCTCCATTCTCAAGGCTGTGGAGATGCAAGAAGCAGGGAGTGTGAAAGGGCCAGAAGAAAGACAGAGAAAGAAGGTGGGGGCGGAGGAGAGAAAGAGAGAATTGCTCTGAGCTGCTATGGAGTGAAATTCAGTTCCCTAGGGAGTTAGCAGACAGTTTGTGGAGATGTTACTCCAGAGTTTCAGACTATGATAAATATGATAATTTGTATAAAATTTGAATGGGTTCTTGTTTTCAGGGAGAATGCCTCTGATGATGAATGTTCATGATTTTCAGATAGATGGCTGATAAAAAGTGTATTGAATTGTTGAAAGCGATTTTAATTTTAATTCTCTACCTGCAGATGTCTGATAATAATAATGTCTCCTAATAAAATAGGAAGGTGTCAGTTGAAGCAGCAGTATCTCGCTTCACTTCATCCTTCCCATCTCCAGACTGTGGCAACATTAACCTCTTCTTATAAAAAGGCACATAAAATTATTATAATTACAGAGTTATTAATTTTAAAAAGAGGGTTAGCAGGATTTTTTATTGTTATTAATAGAGCTCGCGCACTGCCCTGGAAGTAGGAAATGACGGCACCGATTGCTAATTCTATTATTAGATATTGCCTAGGAATTGCCTTTCGGGTTTTTAATTAGAGCCCCTGCAACCCAAAGAGGGTGGGGCTAATTATTTTTATTTCCCCCCTTTGTTATTATTTAAAAGCCATTGATAAATCTGCAGCACTCAGAGCTTAGTGGCAGAAGCGAATTCCCATCAAAGGAGAAATACTGTAGAAAGATCGCTGCATGTCTAGGTTTTTCTCCCAAACCAGTAGCAAGCAGCGGACGTGGATTGGGGTTAACTGGGATCAGTGGGGTCGCCTAGACAGAACTCCTATGGCCAGGAGTTTCCAATGCCTCTGATCTGGGCTGATATTTCATGTCAAGGAACCAAACAAACAAAAAAGCCCACCCCAACTCTGGTAACATGAAATCAATGACCTGCCTGTTATACTCGAATTAGCGCTTCCTGCGACGCCACCCCGAGCCTGTTCAAGAAAATCAAACACAGAACTAACATGCTTCAAAGGGCTCAGATTCGAGCCCCTGTCTGGGAAGCCCAGACCCAGCCCAAAACTCTTCAGCTTCCTTTAAAATAAGTTTGCTATACAAAACAAAAAAAAAAAAAAAAAAAGTATTTGCGCACACAAAGTGTCCAGCGAGATATCTGGGGCTGGGGATTGTAAATGAATCCGTTTAAACCAACAAAACAAGAATCAAACCCACTCGGGTCCCTGCGAGGTCACCATCAAATAGAGCACGATTTTAGTGTTGGTTGCATGGTTCTTTCACATCTCCCTCATTCCCCCTCTCCCCCCCCCCCCCCCGAAGTGCACAGACAACGTTTTACATTCATCAAAGGCTGAAATTTGGCTCTTGTGGTTGCATCAAAGTCGGATGATACAGGATAAAAACTGGAGAAATTATTCAGTCTTGTGTATTAGCAATTAGGGTGGCAAACGCCTGAAATCGGGGTGTTATTTTAAAAACAGCAAAAAATCATCTTGCGAAATAGTAAGGAATTATGCAAATCTTACCAATTCTTTATAGAAGACGTCAGGTTAATATTTCATATAGACATGGAGCACAGAGAGATACCCATATAAACACACGGAGATATATACACGTCTATACGTGTGTGTGCCTTTCTATAGATGTATGTGCGTGAAATATTGACTTTGTGTCCTAAAAATAATTGGTTATCTACAATAATACACTTATACATTAAATGTTATATATTTTATAGAGAATTGGTTCTATAGTTCACTGGACACATATAGGTCTATACAGAGAACCAGGGAACTGGTAATATAGAAAGTTAGAAAAGGTAATACATGTAGTTCTATAAAGAACTGTATATAGTTCTATATGGTCATATAAAGAATTGGTAATATATATTCTCAATTCTTCATATGACTATATAGAACAATATGTAATATACTCAAATAAAGATAAACATCTGTATGTGTGTGTGCACTTATAATATATAAATATACCTATATCTATACATATTCTCAATTCTTTATATGACTATTAAGACATATATATATATATATATATATATATATATATATACATGTGTATATAGTTTTCCACTAAAATCAGAGCAGTTGAAAGTTTCTGACTACTGTGCAATCAAAGCAATTGCCAGAAGGGTTAAGTTGTCCGGTCACCCTCCTATCTGTATTCAGGGCAATTAGAGAGCAGGTACCGCTTCAAAATATGGATATATTAAAGGGAAAGGAATTCAAATTATTGTAAAAAAAACCGCACATAAACGATTCCAACAAAGTAGAGAAGCAGAAGCAGCTTGGCGTGCAAGGTATCATATTGGAACTGCTTCTGCTTTAGACCTCGGGATTAATCAAAGAAATCGGTGCATTTGATGAGAAGTTATTCAGCAGCTGAGCTCTGGAAAACTGCATCCCTGCTTTCTTTATACATTTTATTATTTTCAATTGGGTTGAAAAATTAGGAGTGTTTAGAAAAAAGAAATACACATTTCTTCTTCCAACGGGCTGGAAAGCCTTCATTTATATTTTCCCTTCTTCTTTTATTTTCTTTCCTTCCCTTTCTATTCCTCTACCCTCCCCCTTCTTCTAAAGCTGGGGGGGGGGGAGCGGAGGGGGGAGATTGCATTGGAGACTGTCAGAGAGTGGACTGGATTTTCATGTCCTTCCTGATTCTATCCGCCCCCACCAACGTGTGTTGTTCAGCTTTGCAGTCAGTAGCCCAACTCTCTGAGTGAGTAGCCACAGCTGTTTGACCCCCTCCATGCAGCTGGTGCCAGAGAGATGAAAGTGACACACTTCGGGTTTAGCACGTCAGCTTCCTTTCAAGTTTCCTTCAACCTCTCCGTCTCCCTCGGGAAATATGTCTGTGGGTGGGTGGGGAAATCCCTGCTTCAGAGAGAATCCGCCTCGATCCTGCAAAACTTTATTAGCATCAACAGATTAAACTCCTGTCGGGGAGAGAAATTATCCCCGCTGCCCGCCGTGCACGGCACAAATCGCCCTTAGCAACTTTCTCGGCTTAAATGTGCTTCCAGGCGGGCCGCCTTTTGCGTGGGGCGCACTGATTTCTTTTTAAAATGCAGACGGGTGTTTCTGCGCAGCCCCGGTCCGAAGCGGGCCCTGTCACTGGTCTGCCTCGGGGGTGAGGTGGTGGAGGAGTTAAAGCGATCTCGGAAAGGGACACTTGCAAAGAGGCGATTCCTTCCGCTCCCTTACTAAATCCTGGCACTGCTTGCACAAGGATCGCTTAGGAAACGAGGGAGATTTCCTATTGATTGGCTGGAGAAAAGCCGTGATTTTTTTTCCTCTTCCGGATGCATGCGGGTGGGTGGAGATCTCGAGCCAATTTATCAGTTATTAAAGGACCCTTCCCGGACCCAGAGACATTTCTCAGGGGCATTTCTCATCTCAACTCTAAATAGGAGAGAGAGAAAAGATGGCAGTCAGCTATCTTTAGACATTGACTCGAGGGCACATTTCACATCATCTCTCAAATCTGCATTTTTTATGAAGTGGCCCAAACGTGGGCTGGGTGCCTAATTTTCTCTCCCTTGTAGGCGTTCAGGAGAATAATGAGAAATCGGCTGGAAATTATCTTGCTCCTGTCCCCCCTGCAGCCTTTTCCCCACATGAGGAAGATTGGACCCCCCCTTTATATCAACTGATGGAGGCACTGGGGGGAGCCGTAACAGAGTTAGGAGGCAGCCCTGCAACTTTCCTTTTCTCTGCCGCTCCCAGACCAGAGCAGGGATTCTTGCCACACGGACAAACTTGGGACCCTGGGATCCGGGGGCAGGCGCCGGAGTTAAATTTCCCCTTGCCTTTTACAGTTTCTAGCGATACTCTTAGCGCCCTTCCGCCCCCCCCCCCCCCCCCCCAACCAAAAATCTTTGTCACTCTCTGAATCTGCAGAGAAAGGTTTCAAATAGCGGAGATCAGCCCGTCAGGAGCGAGGAGGGGATATTATTTATAATTATTTCTACTAATAATAATACTCGCATTTTTTCCCCTAGAGCATTTCTAATCTCCCTCAGTTCGAAGCAGGCTGTCAGGGGAGGATACATTGTACATGGAACTTCTACAGTTCTCCACACCCCCAAACTCCCCTTTGCTTTCTTTGGATCTGCTGGGGGGGAGGGGGGGAGGGGAGTGGATTTCAATCTATTGAATCTTCAAATGGGGTTACATAAACAACCTAGGGTGAAATCCCGGAGCCATTCGAACCAAAATAGCAATTCACTGCAGTGGGACCAGGATTTCACTCCCCCCTGCTCTTTTAGAAATCAGTTCCCTATGGAAGATGGCTGGAATTTAGTTGTCTGTGGTTTTAAAAACCACTATTTCCACCAAGGTGATTTTTTCTTCCCTGGGTGTGAGCCCCTTGGGCGGCTGAACTTGTAGTAGCAACGGTATCAAATGCGGGGATCTCTCTGTTAGCCCCCCAGTTCTGGCTACGGAGAGAGGCGAGTCACGGAGAAAGTTGCTTACCTAAATGAAGCGATGGAAATATGAGATTGCACCCTGCAATGTCCTCTGCAAAAGCAGTTTTTGGTCAGATCAGACCAAACTTTTCCTGGCAAAGTTTTCTGGGAGTCATAAAGGGCGCTCGGTTATTTATTTTATTTTTATTTTTATTATTATTGTTGTTGTTGTTTAGTTTTGGAGTGTGGAAGAGGAGAAATGAACTAGAATACATAGAAATATGAACTCCTTCACGGAAAAAAATGGAGCGTTAAACTCTGTGTGTGTGTGTGTGTGTGTGTGACATACACACACATTCAAAGAATCTTAACCCGAAGAATAAAAATTCGAGCCAAAACAAACAAATTTTCTTAAACTTGAAAAACAATTTAAAACAGCGATTTAGGGGCTTCATAAAATCCCAGTGGGAAAACCACCTCGTCACGATGTGTGATAAATGTTGCTGCTTTGCCGTTTTCATGCTAATATCCACCAAGGGTTTGACTTGCCCTTAAAAAATCTCATTACGTCTCAGCTTCACTTTTTCGTTTCTCTCTCTCCTCTTTTTCCTCATTCTCTTGCTCTGTCTGTTTCTTTCTCACTAATAAAATACTATAATCTGTCTAGCCAACCTCTTTTTCATTTTCTCATGCAGTTTTCCCCTTCTTTAATTCTCTCCCATTTCCTTTTGTTAGTAAAAGTCTCTCTCTCCTGATTTTCATCCTATCGTTCCGTTTTAGCTTTCTCTTATTTTCTCCTTTCCCTTTATTTTTATGCTAATAAAATTGTCTGGCTTTCTTTATCTCTCTCTCCGCCTTTTGATTTTCTCACTCAGTTTTCCCTTCTTTTTCTGCTGAGGACATTCTCTCACTCCTTTATTCTCAGCTTGGCCCCAACAAATTCACAGCGACAAATCCAAACTATTAACTATGTAGTAGGTGTTTCCTTCCACCCATCCAGGCTGTCCTTAACAGAGGGCAAACTCAGCCCAGCCCACCCCAGCTGACAGCTCCTCGCCTAGCAAACCTGGTCTCTAGCTAGAAACTATTTAGAACCCACCAGGAAGAAAAATAATAATAATTCAACACCCCGTGTGCTTGCACAACCCGCCTGCTTCTAGCAACTCCTCCTCACTTTTCTGCACTGAGCAGCCACCGAGGGGAGCTTTGATTGCATCTCAGAGCAACTTCGCTGGGTTTTGCTCTCGGCTGCGTGGAGGCTGTGTGCAGGGAGCCGTTGGGAATAGATCTTGATTTATAGGCTGCAGGGAGTGTCCGAAAATATTGCCCCCTCGCCTGTGCTAAAGGGGACCTGACCTGGGGCGGGGGGGAGCCCGCAGCGGAGAGTTTCTGGATGGGAGTAGCTCCCAGCACATGCCGGCTGCACTGCCCCCTCTGGTGAACCGATCCACTCCAGCTGGAAGCCCAGAGCAGGGCGAAAGCCCGGGGGTTTACCGCCGCGGGCCTAGCACCCACCTGAAATAACCACCAGCCAGGGCGGGCCTCCGCAGCCAGACCTTCCTCGTCTTAGTGCCTGAACCAGGGTGGAGAGGGCCGGGTACTGCTCTCGGTGGGAAGTTTAACCCGCAGCGGGTTGAGAGGAGAAGGGAGGGAAGTCTCCCTCGAGCAAGGCTGGCTTGGCAGGCACGATGGATCCGCTTCAATTTAACATACAAGCAAGGCGGCCCGGGTGTGTGTGTAGGAGCCGGTTCAAATTCCCTTTGCTAGGGCAACTGTTTGAATTGCAAATGTGCTGAACAGTTTGGTTAATCATTTCCTGGCGATCCAAAATATAACGCCAGCGATAGGCGTCATCCCACTGCTGACCGGCCTGGATTCAATCCGCCGCCCCCAGGTCCCAGCTACTCCGACTGCAACTTTAGCCCCAGCCCCAGCCCCAGCCCCAGGCCCTGCCTGGCCCTGCAAACTCTGCAATTTTACCTGTGTTCCACTCCCAGGCAAACCCCAGAATAATCGCCTACAGCACCGCCAGGCACTGGGGCAGCCCAGATCCCGGCCCCAGCGGGCCTAGTCATTGATCCCTGTCATTGACCTGTAAAGCCCAGCGCGCTCCCCACACCCGGCCATTCCCAGTTCACCCAGTCACCAGTTCACCCAGTCACCCGACCCGCCTCGCCCGCATCCTAGCTGTGCCCCAGGGTAGCTCCTCTGCCGGCTCAGCCCTGTGGCTACTCCTGCTCTAGCCCAGCTGCCCTGCACCGGCTCTGCATCTCTGCAGGCATCAGATGAGCGTCCTCCTCTGCCCCACTCTTAACTCCCGCCCCAAAGCCATCATCCTGCAGACCCCCCAGCACACACACACACACACACACACAACCCCAGCGCAACGCGACTCCGGCCCCCGGCGTTTCCTGCCCTGTTTCACTGGCCCCAGCCCAACTCCGCCGCTAATCCTCACCCAGGCCACTCCCGTGCAAACGGGCCCGTGCATCAAACCGCTCCAGCGCTAGTCCCGCAGCCCGCTACAGGTGGCTCCCGAGGCAGTGTCAACCCAAGGGAAATCTCATTCCCGCGGGGCGGGCACTAAATGAAAACCTGGAACCGCTCTGCAATGAAGCCCCGGGGCCAAGACACAACCCTGGAGTTCCAGGCGTGGCCTCACCGCCCCCGGGCACCTCGTTAGTCCTTGCTACCCCAGCCCGGCTTTATCCCCAGCGCAGCAAACCCGGATCTCTAGCCACCGCACCAGCGCCCGGTTCGAACGCAGCCCTGACCCAGAGCGATTCCCAAAGCAGGCTGCCCCAGCCCCGACTCCGGTACAAGCCTCCTTCCACACTCAGGCTCCGTCAAACCACCCCTGACCCGGCTCCTGCTCTAAGGGCGGTCACTGCCCAGCCCACCCTAAAGTAGCAATGGAAACCCCAGCACCCAGCTCGCCTCCCTGCAACCGCTGTGCGCTGCCAGCTGATACCAACCAGGCCGCCTCACTGCTAACCTCGGGACACGTCCACTATCAGTCCAGCCCAAAGGTCACCCCAAAGCAGCCCAACCTCAAGCCAGCGCTCGCCTCTCCCCCTCCCCCCAGCACTCACTACTCAGAGGGGGGCAGTATGGGGTGGAATGTATGGAGCCCGGCTGCTAAAAGACACCTTCTGCCTTTCTTGGGCAAAGCGGTGGGTAATGTCAGGAAAAACGAAACGGCCCCGGTTTCCTGGCCAGTCTATAAAATAAAACAGGGAGAAACCTGCCTTTTCGTTCCCAGCTAAACTGTACCAGCCCCACCCAAGGAAGCCAGCTGCTTGTGTTTACGGCGTTGCTTGTGGCAGTGAAATCTTTCTTGACCTCCGGAGAAGGTGTTTGGTGCCATCCCCACCCCGTGTCTCCTCTACTTCTGAAAACACTGGTTCCGTGATTTCTTTCCTAAAACGGACAGAGTCCGTTGGTGAGCCGAGCCCGGAGCTAAGGAGCAGATTTCTCCACGAAGGGGTTTTATGAACTGAATTATCACAGTTCTCGTGCTTAGTGCCAGGTGCCCACACTTCGCAGGGCAGAGTCGCTTCTCTCTCTCTGCACTTCCCTGGGAACTTTCTCTTCTAGAGTTAACTATTAACTGCTGGAAAGCAGGCAATTTTCTTCGGAATGTAAACTATTTCCTTTACGCAGGAGATAGATGGAGTGATTGATTAAACTGTAAATAGATATTAAAATATGGCTAATATCTGTGCTCATTATATATATGCCTCGCAGAGAGAAATACAATTATGCATCTATACAGACACCAGGGAAAGAAATTAATTCATGTATTCAAAGTGATTCTCTCTTTATTTTATTTTATTTTATTTTATTTTATTTTATTTTATTTTAATGCGGTATTTTAATTGCTTAATATGTGCAATTACTAATGTATATATAATTAAAACAATATACATTTAGATAGATAGATAGATAGATAGATAGATAGATAGATAGATAGATGATAATGTTTGTAATATATTCGAAAGATAAAGGATCTATAAACATATCCGGGAATGTGTGTGTGTGTACTGTATGTTGCATATATAGGGATAAAATATAGACTATGTATACTGTGTGTTTCTATATTTCTAGCATCTAACTATATATTTACACACATGTCGATCTGAATGTACAGAGAATATAGATACACACGCTATGTATAAATATTTAGATATGTGTATATAAAATCTAACTAGATATTTACACGCATATATAATTGAATGTACAGAAGAATACACACACGCACGCACTATGTATAAATATATACGTGTGTACCCTGTACATTCATAATTAGGAAGAAAATAAAGACAATATCAGGTATGTCTTTATTTCTAGATTCTGACTAATTGTATATCCGTTTAGCAAAGCCAGACGGATGATATTTATGTATGCTCATTGTGTGTGTGTGTGTAACTACACACATATACACATACACAGAAGTATCTATCTCGCGCTTAGGGCTTTACCGAAATTCTTTATGCGAGCACTTTTGCTTGATGTTTAAGAACAAAGGATCCGTGCCTCCTTGCCTGACCCCAGTGGGAAATGTTACATCCCGGAAATCTGGGGAGAGAAAGAGCAACATCTATCCGGATCCTACCAAGTGTTGCTTTTATCCCTCCGCCAACCCAGCGCTAATTAAACGGCGCCTATTTGAATGAAGATGAAGAAGTGTTGGCACACAAGCCGCTCTGCAAAGAAGCGCACAGACCCACGCGGCGCCTGGGACGCGCGCGGGACTCCGGTCCCAGTGCCACGGTCCTTGCGCTGCAGCAAGCTGGGACTGCCCGGGCACACGGCCCAGACACACAACTCGGCCCGGGCTGGCGGGGCCACCGCCCGGGTCTCTCGGCAATAATTCTAGCTCCTCTTTCCCCTAGCGCGGCTTGGCACATGGGCTTTCCCCGTCTCTTTGCACACCCTTCTCTACTTCTCATCCTCGCTCCCTCTTGTCCCGTCCTTTTCTCGTCTCCTGCCTCTGTTTTCTTTTCCTCTCCCGCGCCCTTTTATTTCCTAGCTCCAGCTATTTTTCTCTTTCACCGCCCTGCTTTTCTCTTTCCCTCTGCCCCTGATTTCTCCCCTGCCCCTTTTGCCTCTTTTTATTCCCCTTCTTCTCTCTCGTTCCCACAGGCCCCGCTTTCCTTCCCCTGTGGTGTTTGCATTTCCCCGGCACCCCAAGACACACACGGACCCCACTTCGCCCCGCTGCCCGCGCTCGTTGGTCCGGGTGCCCGGACAGTGATTGCGGGCTAGGAAGTTCTAACCGGTTTGTGTGTCAGACAGTTCTTTCTCACTCCGATGCAGCCTGGCGTGACGGATTAAACATCAACTAGTTAAATAAAAATTAATATCAACTGCCTCCAAACTTCTAATGTCATGTTGTTTATAACTAATGAACTGATTAGGGGATAAACACATCAGGAAGACATTTCTGCTTCCCTGCGCTTCTGAGAGAGCTTTGCAGAACTGAGAGTAAATGTCCCAGAGTCCCCCAGCTGGGGAGGGCTCGGCGGTTGCTGGGGGTGGGACTGGAGGAATCTGGGGTGCGTGGGGGGGGGGGAGTATTTGGAATTATTTTAAATATCTTCCCCTGGAGGCAGGTTTTAAAAGCAGCAATTCCACTTTGCTGGGGGCAGGATTCTGCCCAGGGTGAGGAAAGCTGATGATTTTCCCTGGACAATGACTCTGCTTGTTCTAGAGCAGCTTTTGGGATGATGAAAAATAATCATTCCTACGATTGCTGACTTTTTATTGTCTCCTATTTTAATATTTAAAGGGAAACTTCTCTTTGCTGGAAGCGACGATCGATTATTTTTAAATGTGATGAAACTAATGTCTCACTCCCCCCCCCCCCCGCCCAGTATTATATACAATCACCTACTCTGCATTATTTCCCCTGTATATGTTAACATTTTTCTAAAGGCTTTAGGGGGAAAAACCAGCCACTCAACCTAATTTTGCAAAAAATCCAAAGCTTTTAAATACTGTTTGCCCAGAACTATCGGCCCTGACAAGACAATAATAACAGGGGAAGCTTTTTAAAACCAATTTAGCACATGCAGAAATGTAATTTTAATGAAGAATCGATAGGAGAAAGGTTCATTTTTCCTGGGACTCCTTGTTGGAGCTGAGAGAGAGACTTTCAATCAATGGAGAGCTGAAAGGGGGGAGGAGAGAGAGAGAAAGAAAGAAAGAAAAATATTCGCTCAGGGGTGTCTTTACCACTGAGGATTTTTCTTCACAGTTCTTACGTTTTGAAATCTTGAGGTCGTTAGCAGGGCTTCCAAGATGTGACAGTCGGAGGCAGAGATTAGATAGATATAGATAGATTTAAAACCTCTCAGTGAAACACACAGCCACAACTCCATCCGAAGAGACAGAGACTTTCGAAAACTGCCTTCAGATGCATCCAAAATGAGCCTATCCCTCTAAACCAGCGAGCCCTGGCATGCTGGAAGGGGGAGGTCAGCCTGCACCCCACTTTCCGAGTTGGCCGGCTGTTTAGACGGGCTACACTGAATCTGTCCTTCTTGTCCACTTACCAGCCTCGCCCTCTCTTTCTAGTTGGGAAGCCTGCCTGGAACCCAATCCGCATTCCCTTCGCTTGCACCCAGTTCTCTCCCCTCCCCCGCTAACCCGGCAGGCACCCCGAGCACCGGCCCTTTAAACTTTCAGGAAGTTCCTCCCCAGCCCTGCCTCACCTGGCGTCCCTCTCCCGCGCCAGGTGTGCGGTGATTGCACAAGGCGCTGGGCCCCTCCCGGTAGTTTGGGGAGGAAGGGTCACGATCCAAAGCACGGATGCCGCCCTCCCTCTTCCCCGCCCCGGGGCGGGGGTCAGGTGAGTGCCGCTGCACTGGGAGAAGCAGCAGCGCTGCTTTGGCTTCGCTCATGCTGCCTGCCCTCCCCCCTTGGCGCCTGTCCCGGCTCAGCGGAGCGGGCTCTCTCCCGGCCGGCTCTTGGGGGGGCACGGGGCTGCCGTGGGAAGGGGGGGCGCTCTTATCTAAACCGTTTAGTTTTAGGTGGTTGCGCCTAGATCTTGAAAGCCAGCGGGGGAAAGCGGGACACCCAAGCGGGGAGGAGAAGCAGCAAGCCAAGGCCGCAGCAGATCTCCTGAGCTGGACGGACCATTAGGCAAAGGAGCCATGGCTCATAGCTCAGGGAGAGCAGGTAAGGGGGCGGGGCAGGCGGGTGCATTTAGGGGGCGAGCCCTGACTATTCAAGAGGGAGGGGATGAACCCAGTCACCCCAACTTCCTTCCTTGGCAGGGGGCAGCTGCCTTTCCTCGGCCCCCTCTCCTCTGCCAGGACTCCCAACGCTTCCACCCCACTTGCTAAATACCCCCTCCCCACACACACTGTCTACACCACCCGCGCCGAGCACCGCCTCAGGCTTGGTTTCCCACCGTGTGTTCTGCAGGCAACCCGCAACAGAGCGTCCAGATGAGCGTGGGAGACATACGTGCGTGTACGCATTGTGTGTGTGTGTATTTGACATGCACGGTGTGTGTGTGGCCGGCATGCATGCACTTTGTGTGTGTGTGACATGCACACACTGTGTGTGTGTGTGGCGTGCATGAATTGTGTAGCATGCACTCTCTCCGTGACACGCATGCACTGTGTGTGTGAGTCTGACATGCATTGTGTGTGTATGCGCTCAGTACACGATCTGGACTCTTTGTGTTTACTCGCGCTCTCTCCTCTTCCCCACTTTAGCAGTCTGCATCTGGTGCAAACTGAACCCCCCCAGTCCCGAGTATATAATGTTACTTTTGAAACTACCGCTTTTCCTAGCGCGAGTTTTGTCCCGTTTGGAGAAGGCTAGCGGCGCGTGGTATCCAATCCCCCGGGCGCCTTTTCAGCCTGCTGCTTGTGGGTTGTGTTTTCCGCGTATTCGGGAGGCTTTTGTGCCTGGCCTGCGGGAGCGCGGGGTGTGCTAGTGTTGTGAAGAGCGAGCAGCTCCCGAATGTGTGTGTTGTGCGCCCGAGGAGTGTGCTGTGATTGCTGTGAGTGTGCCAGGCGGCAGCGGTCTGCGTTCGGTTTGGCGGGGACGGGACGGGAGCGGAGAGTCTAGGTCCATGCGCTGGGATCTGCATCTCGGACCTGGGATTGCAGGGTTTACACGCGGCGCTAATGATCTGGCTCCATTTAGTGCTTCACACACTACCTCCTGCCCCCAAACCGTGCCCTGACAGCGAAATCTTCCTTTCCAAGTGACGGGTTTTTTCTTTTCTTTTACGATTTGCAAACAAAGCTTCTGCGAGGGAGTATTCCTCGGGGCTCCCGACGGGCTGACCGAGGGCTAGACGCACAGTCGAGCAGTTTGTGTTTTTCAGATTACGTCTAGAGCTGGGATTTCTAATTTATTGTGAAAAACAGGAACCTAATTGAGGTTTATACGACAAACCTGGCTGTGTGTCTGAACGGCTGCTCAGAGCCATGATGGGGCGATTCCATGTTCCGTTTGGTAACTACAGTTTGCTGCTGCTGGGTTCCCCCCCTCCCTAGTTTCTGATCGAGTCATAAAATGCAGTATCCAAACTCCAGATCTGGGGAGCGATTCAGGCACCTGTGCGTGCGCACAGATATACGGAGATATGCAGAGAGAGACACAGAGATATGCACGTATATATGCGCGCACACACATATACCCACGCAGCTACCAAGCGGCAGGGCTAGCACACGGATGTGAGTAGGATTACATACGTCCATACTATGTGTACATTCACTGTATGTATACATATCATGGATTTGATTGTGAGATATATATACCCGCTGTTCCTTTTCCCTTCTGTGTTTTTAAAGGCTCTGCTGAAGTCCCTTTGCTTCTGAGGTTTAAATAGGGAGTTCAATAGCAAACAGTTGTAATGATCTAATTAATTATGGCAAAATTAAAAGCGAGTAGAAAATCAATCTCTGATGGTGTTGAAGATGGAATTAAATTGATAGTCCATCTGTTCACCTCCTAGACCGTATAAATATGCAACCCAAGGACGGAGCTAATGGGATCAGGCTGCCTGGGAGACTTTCTCTCTCAATCTCGCTCTTCTTTTTATTTCTCTCCTTTCTGAAGTTCAAACCTGCAAAATCAGCCTGCCACTGTGCTTACCCCTCAGCTTTGTATTTACACCTCATCCCTCTGCACATTAGAGACTTTCAAAAATGGCTTGTGCTGTACCACCCCAACCAGCTTCAACCCACTGTGCCCCAGTGTTTAAAAAAAATCTAGATTCTTAGGATGCAAACGGTTGAGGAAACCACGTGCAATAATATGAAATTTCCATTTCACTCCCTTTTATTAAGACAGACGGTTAGGTAATTGTTATTATTATTTATTATTATTATTTATAGATTATTACCCAGCTTTCTCGGGAATCTCGCTCTCTGTTTTAAGTGTCTTTTTGACTCGTTCAGGTTTGAGAACCGAGATCAGCTCCTTTAGCAAGGGACAGGGCATGTGCGTGTTTCCATCGAGGGAGGCGCAGGCTGGCGGGCAAGGAATATGCACAGAGTTGGGTTTTGTTGTTCTGGCCGTATGGCGTAACCTGGAAATATAACCAGTGAGAGAGCTTCCCGACCCACAGCCGCCCCCGCAACCCACCGTCTCCCACCTCCACATACCTGCACCAGACCCAGCTTCGCCATCCTCCACCAAACGGGTAGCGCGCCTGGCTCGGAACTTTCTCTGGCTCCCTACACAAATAGTCACAACATTGGCTTTGTTTTGCATTAGCAGCGTCATTTCAAAGAAAGCGGCCCTAATGTCACGGCTAAATCAGAGAGCGCACGTCGAAGTCCCACGACACAATCCATTATGCTCCACGTTTACCCGTTTCTTTTTAAAATAATAATAAAACCACTGCTCCCCCCCCCCCCCATTTCCTCGCTGATTTGTATATGTGGAAAGCGTAGCAACCGACCTAGGATGAATTGCCAGCTTGGAGGAGTTTTGTAGCTTCCTGGCCCCTTTTAATTATGAAAAATGAAACCTCGGCTCTGCAGTTCGGTTTGAAATTAACCGAACAAAACCGATGATGTTTATTCCCCGGATCAGGGGTGCGTGGGGCGAAGGGGCAGGGAAAGGGGGTGTCGTTTAAATAAATCCGGGTTAAACATAAATCAAACAACGTGGGGGAATTTACAGGCCCTGTTCCAATCGTGGTATGCGCACAAACACACATAGGCGAAACTATTTGCTCACTAAACTGGACTAATTTAACTACACAAGAGGCGTAGCACCTTGATCATAAAGAGACACTCCTGAAAGCTCCGCTTCTGGGTTTCTCTTTCCTTTGCATTTCTCCCCCTCTGTTTTCTTTCTTGCCTTTCTGTGCATCCCTTTTATAACACCCGCTTCTTTCCGCCGGCCAGGGCTTTATATTGGCTCCCCCAACCTTTGCCGAACCTGAGACCTCATTCTGCCTTTCTCTGCCAGGTCGTTGTATTTGTTTTTAAACCCGGGATTTGAATGCCACTTAGCTCCTGACTCGAGGTGGGGGGAAAGGCGTCTGGTTGCTATTTGAGGACAGTTTCCTTCCAACTTCGCCGTCTCCACTCACCCATCCACCCAGCAAGATTCCCTGGAGGCGCAATCACCAATCCGATTTATTAATTGATGTATTGAAAGGAAGGATTGATTGGCATTTCCTAATGGAAATTACAGCCCAGTTTTCTGCCGGACGCTGAGATCCGGCTACCCCTTCTTAAAGAAACCCTGGAGGCGAAAGGTGGATTTTCATTGAAAGTGCCCCGACCGCAGTTTTACAGATTCGATACATTTTAAACACACACACACACTTTGTAAATTAGAGCTAATTTAATTAGAAATCAAACCTGGGCATCTGAATACATCTGTATTCCCCGCAAAGAAAGAATGCAACAATCTCACCTCGGCTAGGAAAATTAAGGATTTCTTTTGGTTAATCCCAATTTGTAATTTGTTTAAAAATTATTGAGTCTGTCCATTGTTAATAAAATGCACAGGGATTTTTTTTGTTTGCCCACTTTGGGGGAGGCAAAGTGTGTGTCAGAAATTAACTGCTCACGTGCCGGTTATTTCTCTGTCTCTCTCTCTCCCCCGCCTGCAGAAAGGATTCGCGTACAAAGAAAAGTTTGCATAGAAGGTTGTAATTCGACATTTATAGGCAGTGAATGAGTCCGGAACGGCAGGTTTCGGAGTCCAGGCGGTCAGGATCTCTCTCTCTTTCTCACACAACACACACACACACAAAGCGAGAGGCTTATTGATTGGTGACGTTTTGTTTTGCAAACCTGAGAGAGAGGAGAAAGGAGGAGAAGGGAAGCAGGCGAGTGGGCAAAATCTTCCGCAGCTCAGCGGAAATCCCTTCTTCCTGCGACCCCTTCTCTCTCTTCGGGGTGCCTGGCTCTCTCAAGCCCATGCATATTTTTCCCAATGTCTCTCTTGCTTCTCTGAGCCCGCAGAGGGGAGATGGAAAAGGTTTGGTTCCTGCTAACAATTTAGTTCTGGAGAGCCGGAGTCTACCCCCCACGCCTCCCGTCCTCCCTCCCTGCTTTCATCCAGTCACCCCTTGTTTTTAGGTTCATTTCTCATTTTCTCTCTTTCTCCTTCTTTCCTTCCTCCGCCCCCTCTGTACATTCTCCTTCCTTTTCCCAGTGGCTCTTATTAAATCCTCCCCCCTCCCCCCCGCGTCAGTTCTGGCCTCAGAGTAGCTAAAACTCCGAGGCTGTTACCAGCTGATGCTAAAGATGAATGACTCCGGCTCCCGTCAGGCTCGGGCTCTCGCTCTGTCCGGGGGTGGGAACCTTTACCTTCAAAAAAATCGAAAATCGCTATTTCCCGCTGCTTTCCCGGCAGGAAAGTGCAGGCGGGTAAAAGGGGTCCCCCAGAATATACGGCCAGTTTGTGACCAGTCCCTAAAAACGTCCCCCATATGCAAATCAGCTCCCTAGACAGGAGCCCCTGACTGCTCCTGGCAAGCCCTCCCCTCACCTGAGCCTCCCTCACTGGGGCGGGGAGGGAGGGGGTCCCTTTGTTGGTTCATTTTCATTCTTTGTTCAGTGGCGAAAATGGACCTTCCTTCCCCAAAGAAACTCCCCATCAGATCCCCCCTGGTTATAAAACTAGCCAGTCCCGAAAGGGGTTGAGGGGGACGGGGTGGAGAAGAGAGAAAAAATGGGGGGGGGGGGGAACGGTAGGTTACAAAGAGACTGGAAAGAGCTGCTAGAAATGGCACATTTTGCAATTTTCTGGGTGATGGATTCATTTATGTAAAGAATCGGCCCTTTTCAGACAGACAGACAGAGACAGACAGACAGACAGAAAGTTACCGGGGAAAATGTTACTTTCTTACGAGTGCGAAGAAGAAGCCACCAAACTTCTCTGCCTTGCCCTGTGACGCGGGGAGCTGGCGGGCGGTCGCTGCCTGTCTGTCCTCAGGTCCCTTTGTGCGATCATTTTTGGAACTGTGAATTCCAGGCCGTCGTTACCCACCTCAGCCCCTGTGACTGCTGGAATTACCCTTTCCGGGGACTTTAATGGGAACGCGAAGGAGTTTTCGCTGATCCGCAGCAGTTTTCTCCTCTCTCCCCGCTTGATGGGTGCATTACAGTTAGGGGTGATCGAAATGGGTTTGTGTGTGAGACCTGGAAATCCGAACCTTTGCAGATGGCCCTGAGGCAAACTAGCCTTGGACGGGCAGAGAGAGACAGAGGGGAGAGAGGGAGGGTCTCCTTGCTGCTGGTTAAAAGGAGACTTTAATAAGCGTCTAATTCACTCATCGGGAGTTTTATGGAGAAATTAGAGGAGGATAAAAGAAAATCTCCAACGGGGGGGAAATATCCCAGGCCCCTCCCCGTCCGAACTCCTGCCCGGAGCAAAGGGAAACCCAGTCTAGGTCGGCCGTGTGACTGCCACAGCCACATATCAAAAGCACGGCAGGAGAACTGACATTTGGACCCAGCTTGTCTGGGACAGCAGAGCAGTGTCTACACCTCTTCCCCCACACACATACCTATAAGAAGCTCCGTCCTCCCCCTCTTTACACCCCCACCCAGGGGAAGAAGAAATAAACTGGGATTTCAAATATTTTTATAATTCGGGGAAATAGGAGAGATCCGGCATGATTTTATCCCCACATCTCCAGATCCCACAGCGTTATGATTGTGGGTATGCTGCTGTCTGCCTCTGCACCCGTTTGCTGCATGCATGTGCAGGCAGGACTAGGGGTCTGCGTAGTCTCTTTGCACGCAAGTCTGTTATCTGTAAACATATCCCCGCAGTCAGGCTTAGAACCCTTGTGATCACAGTCTGCAAACTTCTGACATGCATGTGATGCCTGCATGCACGTTTGCCGTGTGTGCATGCATGCATGTTTGCAGCCCATATGCATGCATGAGGCCTGGCGAGGTGCGCACATGCGTGAATATTTAGTCTATCCGTACACACGTGTTTGGTGGGGGCGTGCTGGAGAAATATCTGGATACTGCATGTGGCTGCAGATTTGCAGTCTGTAAGCTTGGATGATGGGGGTGTCCATGCACGCATGTCCCTCTGCTCCCTGGGTGCATGGCTAGGGGGTGGTTTATATATATATAAAATGCATGTTTGCACTAAGGCTGTCGGTATGTCCATGGCCTGGGTGGCTAGTTGCTGTGTTTTCTCAGCCCTGGCAGCCTGTACTCGAGCTGTGGCCAGCCCGGTGCGCTAAGAGGTGGCTTTGTTGCAGAAGTGTCTCTCCATGTTGTTGCTTGTCCCCCCCCTCCCCCCCCCAATGAGGCTGTAAAAGGTCTCCGGCTTGTCTGGTTTTTGTGGCAAACGCTCTCTTGTAAAGAGGAGAGGTTAAAGTGTCGGTTACTGAATAAAGAGCAGCGCACGTGGGCTATTACCATTCAGGGCAAACAAATGCAGAGCGAGGAAAGCCAACAGTAGCAGCAGCAGGCCGAGCAAAGGAGCAGAGTAAAACCCTTCCTTCTTTTTCTGCCCAGTGCCAAGGTGCCCAAGGAGTCTGTCCCCCAGACATGGAAACCACCCAGAAGTCACAAAAGAGAGAAAGAGAGAGAGAGGGAGAAACTAGGGGGTCTTAGATGGGAGGGAGAGGGGGGAAAAAAAGAAAAAGAAAGAAAGTAGCTTTAGGGGGAATGTGCTGTGGAGTGTGAAATTGCAGCCCGTGGTGCTCCATATTGTACCAGAAGCTCTCCAAAAACTCATCCTCCAACGTGACCAGAGGTGCTTGGGGGAGGGGGGGGGAGGCGGCTCGGAGACACACGGGGGGAGGGACCGAGGCAGATATTGGGTGTTTTTAATTGTTCATTTAAAGCTAATATTATTTTAAAAGGAAAGGGGAAAAAGCAATCGCCTCGTGTCTCCCCCGATGAATCGATTTCCCAACACCTCCTTAATTCCTCTCCCCTCGGCCCTTCTCTGTGCGACCCAACTGCTCGCCTGAAATCCGGAGCCCTCCCTTTGATCCACACTTACATTTCGGAATGTCGGGAGTGCAACCCTCTCTGCGTTCCCTAAATAAGCCCCCAAACGCAAGGAACTGGGGGGGGGGAGAAATCAGACAAACAAACAGTCTTCTGTTTGGGAGTTCTCCTCCCCCCTGCTGTGAGAGGGGCACAGGCCGGGGGAGGGGGGAATATCAAGGACAGAGCCAAGGTGTATTCCCCCCCTCAAATCAGACTGTAAGCTCAGGGATCACATCCAAGCAGTCACAGAAGACACATAAAATACCTCTCCTTAACGTGCTCCCCCACTCCACGGTGGCTCTCTCCCCCTGGTTTTTCGTTTTCCTTGGGAATAAGGGTTCTTGCCCCTCGTTTTCCCACATGGGGTGAAAGGAGTTTGCAGAGGCTTTTTTTTTGGGGGGGGGGAAGGGAGAGGGGATAGCCAGGGTGGATTTGTAATGTAAAATCATACACGTGGGGGTGTATCTGGAGGAGGAGGGTGGGGCCTGAAATAAACCGTCTACAAATTAAGGCTATTTAGAACGAATCATCTCACAATTCTGCCCCTCCCCCAAAAAAAGTTGATTTTGTGACGCTCAGGCGCTAGCGACATGTACAGCTTGTATAACCACGATCGTTGTCCCACAACAAGCCAAATCTGCAGCAGCAGGTTCGGTGCCTTTCCAACCTACAGTTAGCTGTAGACATAAACCCACCAGCCACCACGGGGGCGAGTTACGATTTTAGACATAAGGATCTCAGCCAACACAATTTTTAAAAAGGCCCGAATCCTAAAACGCAATGAAGAAAAAGGCCCGGGTCATTATTTCCCCACTTGCTTTCGGATGCGGTAATCTCTCCTTTCCCCGCCACCCCAACACTTTTGAGGGACTGAGAAGGGGGGGGGGGTTGCTAAAACTAACGTTTCATGGACTCTCTTCCAAGAGAGAAAATACAACCTCGCCAGGTGTGGAGATCTGCCCCAGCCCCAGAACATGCAACGCGAATTTGAGGGGAACTGAGCAGGGCTTTGGGGGGTGTCTGGGGTGGGAGTGCTGTGAGGACCTGGGATCAACAGCAAAGATCTTGGCTTGATCAGTCGGGGAAAGGCGGCTAATGAAGCAAATCCAAAGATCGGTATCATCTCAACTCCTCCAAAAGTTTATTTTTTCTTGAAATTTCCGCAGAGAGGCCGGCGCCTCTTTTGAAGTGTAAATGTTTCGGGGAGGGGGGGAGAGGTTGGGTTGGGGAAGGGGAGAGACTCTCTTTGGAAAGAAAAAAAAGAAAAAAAAGGAAAGAAAGAAAGAAAGAAAGAAAGGAAGGCTCCTTTAAAGTCGGACGGGAAAAAGCAATCAACCCTGACCGAGTGGGAGCAGGGTTTGGGGGAGTCACTTAAAAAGGAGTGGGTGCTCTAAGCAGACTCTAAAATTCGGCATTGTTCCTGATCCCGAATAATTAAATGTGTGTGTGTGGGAGGGGGATATTCTCATAGATCCTTGTGGATATTTCCCCCCCCCCTCCCCCCCGGCAAATAAAATTGTTCTGTGGATTTGAATGTTGACAAAGCAATTCTTCCAGGAAGCCGTGGGGAGGGAAGGGGCACCAGGTGACGGCCTGGTATGGGGGGGGGGGGGAGGGGGGAGCCTTCTAAGATTATCTCCTCCCCTCTTGGGAAAGCAAAAGGTTCCCTTCTCCACATGGGAAAATTGTCCCGATTTAACCTGGTTTCGTTAAACTGGGCAAGCCGCTGGCGCCGGCGCTCGATCCGGTTTCAGCGTTCCCGGCTCCTTCCTTAATGTGGGGCGGGTAGTGGAGGAAAGGGGCAGAGCGACGACTCCCCGCGGGCTGGGGGAGAAATGTATCTGCTCTGACCCCGCCCGTGAGGAAAGCTGCCCTCTCCTTAGCACACAACCAGCGGTTATAAAAAGCCCTGAGATCATTTTCGGGGAGGAGAAAATGAACCCCCCGAAGCGCTAATGACTGAGCGCAGGATGTTCCCCTGAAAGCTGGAGTCCCTGGGGCGGGTGGTCAGGGAGAGGCGCTGTCCGACTGGGACATAGGGGTTAAAGCGATTGATTTGATGCACACAGAAGTTATTTGGGGGGAGAAGAGTTCACGGCAAATGTATTTGCGTGTGTCTCCCCCACGCCCCCCTTCCCCTTTCCTTCCGCTCAGCGCTGGCCGGGGGGTGTCAGAGGTTCCCCCCCATTTGCTAATATTTGCTGCGGCTACTGGGTGGCAGATGAAGTTCAAATCCGGCAAATCTGAAACTTTTTCCCGGCGATGGAAGCGGATTCAGTGACATTAGAGAGCCGTCCCCAAAACCAAACCGGAGAGCGCCATCTACAGGCCGCGGGAGGGAATGGAACGCCCACCCCCTTCGCTCGCAGCGGGTTTGATTCGGAGCAGTCAGGCCCGCTCCGCCTGCAGCCGTAGAGTCCTACACGCTGCCCCCTTCCTCCTCTCCGCCCGCCTCCCCCACCTGCTCAGTGCGTGAGGGGCGGGGAGAGGATTCCCCTTTGATCTACCACTTCAGTCGGGGAGAGTGGAGCACGGCAGCTAGCGAAGTAGGAGTCAGTGAAAAGAGGGCAGCAGGGTTAAGGGAGGGTGGGGGTGGGCTGGCTGACTGGCTGGCCGAGGGATGTGGGGTTCAGAGTGGGGAGTTTGCCAAGGGAAGACTAGGGTTATGGAAGCTGCAAAGGGCAGAAATAAATTCTCGAGCAAGGGGCATTAGAAAGGGGCACAGGTCTCCCCCCTCCCCCAAAAACAAAAACAAAAGAAACCCTCCCAAAAACCCA
This sequence comes from Emydura macquarii macquarii, assembly GCF_026122565.2. Lineage (NCBI taxonomy): Eukaryota > Metazoa > Chordata > Testudines > Chelidae > Emydura > Emydura macquarii. The sequence goes on along the minus strand of NW_027130204.1, from coordinate 1,381,643 downwards.
GAGGCAATGGTGGTCTGCACCGGAGTATTTCCAAACGTGCGTACACTCAAGGGGCTCGGAGCCAGAATCACTCACAAACCGTTTCCAAACTTTGCACCTGGAGGAAACTTCCGCCTGGGATTTTCTCGAAAAATCACGGAGGAAAATCACATTAATGCCAGGCTTAATAATAATCAATACAAATAGCATTCATCGCAACAGCACTAATAATTATTAGTACTAATCCGACCACAAATGCTCCAAACCTCCATAAACAGAAAACAAACCCTAAGAAAAATGTAGCCTTTGGAGGGAGTATTCATCCTTTTGTTTCCACTGGATTAGCTGAGGTTTTTTTTAAAATGTACCCACTGGAAACATGTATTGTTTTCTTTCGCTGCATTTAACCATATATAGTGTCGAAAATGTTTTTAAATCAGGCTTTGCAAACTCAGGGGAAAGAGAGAGAGAGATAAAACATCAGCTGAAGTGCCAAAATGATTTATGAGACGGTGGAAAATATTTCATAAAGATCTCTCGGAGATTCTTTATTTAACCAGTTAGAAAAGCAAGGAGCTATCTTGTGACAGTTAAGCAAAGAGGTGGGAAAGGACGGCCCAAGATAGGGAGAGAAGAACTGAACAGCGTTCCCTGCGACGATAAACACACATGGAAACAAAAATTGAGCTCCCAGCAAATTGTCACATTTTCACATCTGCGTGTTTATTATCCCCAGGTAGGCGTTTGTCTCCTGCTTCTCTAACCTTGCTAGATTTTACTTTTAGGCCGGTTTCCGAAATACTTTATAAATCCTACGCCTGGGGGGAAAAAAAAGATAAACAAAAGAGGGACTCGGGATTATTTTATTTTCCTAATTTTGACAGAGGCGCGCGCAAAATCGAAGAAACTTTGTATCCACCGGAATTGTCATCTCTCCGTCCTAAATATGCCGCTGCAGAGCGAGACAAGAAGGGAGGGTGGGGTGGGTTTTTGGTTTTTTTTTTAAAGTTAAACACCGAGAAAAGCTTTGATGTGTAGCAAATCCCAGCCGCTTTGGCAGGAGAGATCTCCTGGATCCCGAAGCTGGAAAGCACTTTCAGAGAAGGCGGGGCGAGGGTGCCAGAAAAAGAAAGAAAGAAAGAAAAGATGAAACTAACAAGCGCTGTGTGTGTGTGTGTGTGTGTGTATGTGTGTGTGCGCTTAAATGGGGGAGTTCGAAGCTCCACAAACACAGCAGGGAAATCAGACAATTTCTCTAATCTCCCCGGAATATTCAGCGCCCCGTCCTCTCTCCAGCCCTTTATCTGGAGTTTATCTTATCTGCTAGTTTCGTTTTTCTCTGTAGTTCTAATCCCAAACTCTCCCCCCTCCCCCTTCTCCTCCGCGAGAGTGACAGAAGCACGGACCTCCTCGCCCGGGCTCGGTCTCTGCGCGCTGGCGAATCAGAGAGTGTTGGAATCTATTGCCTTTGTCTGACAAGTCATCCATCTCCCGGCAAAGGGGGAGGGCGAGCTGGGGGTAGGTGGGGGGGGGGGATCTGGAGGGGGCTTTGCAGCTTTTAGAGAGACACACGCGGGGAGAGGAGGCTCCATTCTCCAGCCAAAGCTCCTCGCAAACACATCCCACCGCGTGAGAAAGTGTGCCAGGAGTGGGACCCTCTGCCTGGAGAGCAGAAAGCGGCGAGGGGAAGGAGGGAGGGGGTGCCGGTGCGCAGAGATCCCGGGGATTGCTACTCCACTTTGAACTTACATGAACTAGCCCCAGACTTGGCGGAGGAAGAGGAGGAAGGGAAGCCGCATCATCCTCCGCTGCTGCTTCGCCACCGCCGTCATCGTCACCTCGCTTGAGACGCGCCCTCGCCTCCAGCCCCTCGCTGCCCCGGCTGCCTGGGATGATCTGACCCGAGCGCTCCAGCCATGAAATTCACCTGCCCCCCGGCCGCCGCCTCTCGCTCCCCGCTGGGACTCTGCTGACCAGAACCTTTGGCGGAACCTCCACTTGCTCTGCCCAGCCTCGCCCCCCGAGAGCCAGCCCCCCCACCGGAAAGTTCTCGGCTTCCCGGGCAGGGGCCGAACGCCTGGCCCCCGCCCCCGGCCTCCCCTCGCCGGGCTTGTGTTTTGTTTCTCCCCTAAGTCTTGAAGTTGAGTTTTAGAGGCGACACGGCGGCTTCAGCTGATTTCTTCCCCTTCCTTTGCCTCCCCATGGATATGCACTGCAAGGCAGACCCCTTCTCAGCGATGCACCGTGAGTACCGGGGCCCAGCTCTTTCCACTGCATCCCTCCATTCCTCCTCCCCCAACCATTCTTCCCCACCTGGCCGGGGCCCCCTGGCCAGCCCATCCTTCTACCGCCTCACCCCAGCCCAGGTGGGGTCCGAAACGCCTGCCTGCCTTTCTCTGCCACCCCCTATCACAGCTCGCCCCCCATTTCCTTTGGGGCTAAGATCCTCACACAGGGGATCCCGGTGCCTGGGGACCCCCCAAACTTACCGAAGGGAATGAGTGCGTGCGTGAAAGGGAACAACAACAACAAAATCAGATCTCGCTCCAAATCCACTTGGCAAATCGAGCCTCAGAGGGGAGTAGTTGGTTCCGACTCGTGGGTCCTGCTGTATTTTTGAGCTTTTATATTTTAATCTGCAACCTGGGTCAAAGCTTTATTTTTAATTTTTTTTTAAATACCTATGTATGCATGGAAGCACGATTCTTCCTGGGTTTTTTCCCCTTTAAACTGAAGAAGGGGTAAATGTCACTTTAAAATGAATAGAAAGATTATTGTTTGTTTGTTTGTTTGTCTGTTTTAAGGATGAATTGGGGGGAAAGAGGACAATTATATTGTTGGGAAATCTGGCATTTTCGGAGGTTATTAAGAAGTCACAATTCCTCCTTTTTTTCCTTTAAATTTATTTATTTATCAGATCCCTGCGATGCATTTTAAATGCATTATTGACATACAAGAACGTGGATTCCTGATATGTTTTCAGTCTATAAGAAACCCATTTCAATCGAAGGACGGAGTGCAAAGGGATAAAAACCCCATGACATTTATTGTAATAATGAAATTACAATTCATTTGATCCAACTGCAGGCAGGGAAAATAATTCAGGGATTTAAAAAGAAATAAAAATAAAAATCTGAGATAGAGACCATATTGAGTCAGTAAATGAATAATTAAGAACAATTTGTAACTTTGGACCGTGAAACTTTTCAAGACGCGCCCTGCCAGTTGTATAAAAATAACCCCATATTTAAAGGATACAAAAAATATTTAGGATTTAAAAAAAAAATGATTGCAAGAAGAAAAGGAGCAAAAGTATAAAGCCCACGAAGAGGTTTGGATGTAGCTTTATTTCTTTTCAAAATTGCTTGCTTTCTAAGCGATTTTGCTTAGGGAAAAAATATTGTTTCCCGAGTATATTCACGGAAAATACTACTAGCATTTGGAGATATTTTGTTTGCACCCACACAAACCCACTTTCTTTTTAATTGATTACGATAATTTCGTAATTAATTTAATTTGAAAAATATATTTAATCGATAGAAATATTTCACAACACAGCGGATGTTAAAGAAAGAGTTAAAGAAATCCCAGTATGATTTGGGAACATTTTATTTTTGCTGCCGAATTTTAAAAAAAATGTATGATTCAGTTTTTGCCAAATATATAAATATTATATCATATATATCTATATTAGCTGGCAACTATAATACACATAGGCGCTGATTTCCTCACGAGCATACACATATATACAGACTGCAAAATGTGTTCTGTTCAAAGGGACAGATATATATATATATATAGAGAGAGAGAGAGAGAGAGAAATAAGGTTTGAAAAGTACCGATCTAAATTAAAACAAGCCCATTGGGGGGAAAAACACCGGGTGCAATAATTTGAATTTTTAATTTTTTAATCTTTTTTTTTTTTTTTTTTTTTTTTTTTTTTTGCATCTGCTGCCTTTTAATACTCTGTAATGCGAGTTATCAAAGGTGCCTTGAATTATTTATCAGTGAAGTGCTGAAGAAATTGCTGGCTTGTAACTTTAGAGGCAACATGTGCAAAAGGTGGTCTGGACAAATGAAGAAAACAGACACACACACACACATACCATTCAAGAAAGACTCAAACTGTTCCGGGGGGGAGGGAGACAGGGGGCAGGAGAAGAAATGTCCACTACCCCCACTCAGTAATCCCCAACATTTTTTTAACAAAGGGGTTTTTAAAAATCCAATCGGGCCCAAAAAAACGGTCTAAAAAAACCATCCTGGGATTATGCTCAGGGCGCTTTGGAGGGTGTTAATGGGGGTGGGTTGGGGGGGTCTGAGAGATGAAAAAACTCTATTTGTGAAGAAGGTCTTGGATCGATCGCAGGGCAATGAGAGTTCCCACTAAGTTCAGAGCCAATAAGTCAGTGTCAAAAGCACGAGAGAAAAAACTCAGCAAAAATACAAACAGATCATTTTTCAGCAAACTGCAAAAGGAGCTGAAGATCTCTTTCCAGGAGAAGCTGCAGAAGGTTAGGTCTGTGTGAAAGGAAGGCGCTAAATACAGTATACACACACTCCACATCTTTATCTATCCCGGGTGAGGATGTTATATCGCTATAGCTACAGAGGGATCATCGCCAATGAAGATGTACTCTCTGCACGTATTTATGGGCACACACATGTATACCAATGTGCACTTGCAACGTTGCTATCGCGCGCACACATTTAGTCCTTACAAATACAGATCGTATTTTGCTAAGATCCGAATGAAGAGATCGCCTCCTTCCTTACCCTTCCCGCCTGACAACGGTTAGCAGGTGCAAAGCTCATCTTCCCTGTATTCATCCAGATTAGTGTTATTGGGAAAAGGCAACTCAGGCGCCCTGTGGAAGGCAGAGCTGAGGTTTTGTTTGGAAGAGGGTTGAATGGGGAATTTTTATTTCCCCTCGAACAGAATCCTTGTTAAAAAAATCGAGGCGAGTGTGACAGATTTTTTTTTCCTGACGGATTCCCTCCCCCCCCCCCCGCCCCCAAAAGATATAAAAGCTTATGAGAGAGAGGTTTTGTTTTATAAACTATTACTGTCTGCGGGACACAAAGACAGGTCGTTCTGTCGTTCCGTCGTTCGTTCGTTCTTCCTTCCTTCCTTCCTTCCCCTTTAATTTATATCTATCCCAAAATAAACAGAGGAAACGAGTTACGCCAGGTCAAAATCCTACGGGGCAAGGGTGGCAAAAATAAGTGCGGTAGACAATGTGCTAGAAAATCATGAAATGCGAATTAAGGAAGAGAGGAAAAGGAGCAACCCAAAAAGAAGGCGGATTCCGAAAGGGCTCTGGCTGGAGTCTAGGCAGCGAAACGCAGGAGTTTGGGAGAAAATCTTTCCCAACTCCTCGGGCAGGAACGAGCGTGGGGGCTGGTATTGTTTCGGTGCTCGTCCCCACAAGGGCCCTTGAAATTCTGCTGTTCCATCAGGCCGTTTTAGAGATCGTGGGAATGAAGGGACACAATTGCCTTGGAGACTAGCTGGGTGTGTGAATGGGGAAAGTGAAATCCGTAAAATATTCTCTCTTCTGGGTTAGGGTGTATTTGATTTTCTTTCTTTCTTTTCCTCCCCCTTCCCCGCACCTCGCTCCCTTCATAGCACCCATTCATAGCTAGTCACTGGGGGTTTTGCGCCGCGGGTCGCACCGTCCCCGACTAACGCTGTGTTTTTGGTGTGCGTGGGTGGTTGTGTTTTTTATTCTCTCTCCCCAGCAGGGCATGGGGGAGTGAACCAGCTCGGGGGGGTGTTTGTGAACGGCCGGCCCCTACCTGATGTGGTGAGACAAAGGATAGTCGAGCTGGCTCACCAGGGAGTGCGACCCTGTGACATCTCCAGGCAGCTGCGGGTCAGCCACGGTTGTGTCAGCAAGATCCTGGGCAGGTAAGGCACGAGTGAAGCCGGCCGGGGAAGCTCTGTGTGTATCCCCTCCTCTTCCATCCCCTCGGGCTCCCCAAAATCGGCTCTGCGCCCCCCGGGTTGTCAGGGAGCCTGAAAGGGGAGAGGTACAATTTGCAGAGCAAACCGTTCTCCCCCCACTAGGGCCACCTCTCCCTCCCCTTCCTGGGAAAACACTTGAGGCAGGAACATTTTGTGAATCGGAAAGAAAAGGGGGGGGGGGAGATCCCCACCCCACAATCTACCGAGCAGCCTTAAAAAACGCCCGCGACCAAATTTGGTGTGAAATCTCTCGAGCGGATGGGGAAACCTCTCTCTGAGCCCGGCCTGGGGCTGTCTCCATGTTCCTAGCATTAAGGACACAGGCTGCCTTCATCTCCGGGCCTTCCTCCGACCTGCCTTTTGCAAAACCGGTGTCCAAGCCCTGCGGAGCTCATGGCCACCCGGGAACGTGGGGTGCCACGGCCAGAGATGAACAAGGAACCCCGAAATCCCCCTTGCACACCCAGGCAAAGCCCGTAGCTCTCTGCTCCAAAGCCAGAACAGCTGTTCCACGGGAGGAGAGAAAAGATGGGGGACTGCGGGGGACTGGCTGGGAAAGGGGAGCTAGGGAAGAAGGAGAAAAACCCGCTAAAAGGGGGTGACGATTCCGCGACTTGGTTGCCTCCCTGGACTCCTCATCCCAGCCCAGCCTTAGAATCCCTCCCCAGACCCGGCTGCCCTTTCCCCTGCCCCGGGTGGTCCACATCCCTCCGGGCCACGGTTGGGGTTTTGTCTCCCCATCTCTGGCTGGGCCTGGAGTTTGCCTGGAAAAAGGATCACCCTTCCCCCCCCCGTGCCCCTCGACACATACCGCAGCACGAGGGGGCAGCTCCACCTCCGCTGCCCTCATGGCCCCCAAACCAGGTGCCCCTACGCCCCAGCGACCGCTGAGGAGCGGGGCCGCCCAGCCCGGAGCCAGGCACCCCCGGCCAAAGGTGGGGAAGGCTCTGCTAGGCAGCAAGGGCAGGTAGAATTGCGGGGTTGGGAGGGGGGGCGAGGGGGAGCCTTAGCTGGCAATTGGGGAGGAATTTGTGTGGCAGCCGATTGCCGGGTATCGATTAGCCCTCGGCGCCCAGCTCCAGCCGCCCGGTGCCGGCGCAGGGCGGGCCGCGGGCACTGACTGCGCGCTGCTTTGGCGCAGGTATTACGAGACCGGCAGCATTAAGCCCGGCGTGATCGGCGGCTCCAAGCCCAAAGTGGCGACCCCCAAAGTAGTGGATAAAATCGCCGAGTACAAGAGACAAAACCCGACCATGTTCGCCTGGGAGATCCGGGACCGGCTGCTGGCCGAGGGCATCTGCGACAACGACACAGTGCCCAGCGTCTCCTCCATCAACAGGTAAGGCCGCCCCTTGGCCTGGCTCGAGCGCCCGGCCCCTGCCCCACAGGCTGGCCAGCCCCCGGCCCGTTCCCACCCTCCCTTTCCAGCCCGAGACCCCTTTCCCACAGCTGCCCCTTCCCCCACGCCACTTCCCTTTTATGGCCCCCATAACCCTCTCCCGGCAGGCAGGCAGACAGACAGACAGACAGTTCCTTTAACCTACAGGTTGGGGGGGGGGGGGACAACGCGCTTGACCACCACCCCCTCCTCCTTTGCAGCCCTTGAATTCCCAGCCCCCGACACTGAGCCTGCAGTTACTGTGCTAGTCCCCGGTGGTAGCAGACCCCCATCCTCCGCCCCGAGGCGAGCCCTTGCCCCTGGCTTTGCTCCCCGGAGGCCTGCTGGCGTTAGAAACCTGCTCGGAGACCGGGCGTGCGTGGGCGGCCCGGGGCAGGGACCGGTTTGGTCAGAGAGACGGGGCTTTCCTCGCCGGTGTGTGTTGCCAGGTTGTGCGTGGCAGGGGTAGGCACCTGCCAGGAGGCTTGCTTTCCTCTCCCCTGCTTCTCTAAGGCTCCCTCCCTCCATGTCACGGAATGCCAGTGTTTTCAGTAATTAAGACTGTAAGATTAAAAGCTCCCATATCTAAAGACAATCACAGCCCGCACTCCTGAGCCATTAAAGCACCAAATGTTTGTTTATCTTAAACAAACAGACTTCACTTCCCAAATAAGAGGCTCCTTCCCCCCACCCCCAGGGGCAGCTGCTAAGCCAGAGAGGACGCCTCTTGTGAAGGCAGGGCAGAGCTCCATGAGCCTTCTAGCTGCTGTTTCAAACCTGCACAGATCACAACCCCTTGCCGGAGTTTTGGTTGCAGCAGGATGGATTTAAACACACACACACACACACACACACAACACTGAGGGAGAGACTCCTTTCTTTGGGGGAGTGAGTGAACCCCAGTTCAGCTTTTCAGTGGCAAAAAGGATCTATTCCAGGTGACACAACCGGGAATGCTGCAAGATGTTGTGTTGCACACAATCATGTATTAGCAACATACACACTCTGCATACAGCAGGGAGTCACACATGTGCAACACACAGGAAGATGCTTATGCACACACATACACATATCACACCGACCCAAGTACGACAACACACTTATACAAACACTCACACGGCTGTACATGCTCACTCACACACGCACACACACACACCCCATTGGAAACACGGTAACACATATATTCGCACACTCACAAAACCACACACATTTGCACACTCCGATACAAATATCACCCCAACAGAGTAACATACACACACACGCAAACATGCACACACAGACAATTACACATACAGAGAACACCACTCACAAATTCATACACTACACAGAGTATATATACACATACCTTAGAGACACATATACACTGACCAGCACAGTAGTGTCTAGTGCATGCATAACGTGCATATGCCTGTATATTTACACGTATATGTGGCAAGTGCAGCCAGGATTTTGAAAAACCCTGTATGTTCACACCAACCAAAGGGAAAATAAATATGGGGAAACATGACAGTATTTTTGTCTTGCCCTATCCATGGGAGATTTATGAAAATAAGTCTAATAACTCAGACAGCATATATTTCCCCAAATGGCATCCTGTATAAATGGCTTTTAATATTTTGCAAATTATATGGAATTATCCCAAATCATCTTGAAAACAGCAGGTAGAATTAGCTGGTGGAATGTACCTTGGCTAAAGAAGATTCCCTCAGACACACCGTCTCTGTAATATACTGCTAGGCTACCCCTGGAAATTATCCCTGTGTGTGCCATCTGTATTAAAATGGTTATTAAGTTATGAACAGGGTAACATAATACTGATCGGGTAATTATACATCCTCCTAAAAAACCTCCACATCCCTGTTACTCTCTCAGTCAGGTATTGAAATAATAACAGCTTGACATTCAGACACCTTACAAAGCAGCTGTGGAAGGACAGCCAGATATTCCTAAAATAAATTAAGCCAATGCCTCGGAAGTCCAGATGAAAGGTTTTAGGGTCTTTGATTCCTTCGGAGAGCAGCAAAGATGCAGTCTGCTTAGCTGGAATGTGCATGCTGCTTTAGCTAGCCTAAAGCATATGGACATCCAATACCCACTGGAGAGGGGCTTGTAACCTCTTTGGGAACTGCAGCGGGCTGCACGGTGTTGTGTTCGAGCACAAGGCCAGAGCCACATTTTCTAGCTCTAATTGTACCTTTGCCATTGACTTGCTGTGTTGCCTTGATGTTTCTGTGCCTCAGTTTCCCCACTTCTAAAATGAAGTTAATAATACTGACCTATCTCACAGGGATTGGGGGCTTGTATTTAGCTAACATTCCTAAAACTCTTTGGGGTTGTGAGTAGCTTTATAAATGCCAAATATTATTATTTCCAATAGGCCCAACTGTGCTGCCCCGATTCCCACCATGGTAATATTTCAGTGTGAGATTTTCAAGGAAAATTGGGATCAGTTCAGGGTCTGGTGATGAAAACTCTCCTCAATCTTTTTCACAATGCAGGCCCAACCTCCCTCCCGTTCACCCATTAACTTTCTGCAGGGCTCCCAGAATCCCAGACTTGTGAGGAAATGATTCTATCCAGGGCCACCGCCAATGATAGAAAAAGCACCATTTTAGGATGTGTGCTGGGAAGGAGCACAGTGCTGTGTTGTGAGAGAACCACAGCAGCACAGGAAATAGAGAGAATGAAAGGGTCCCATCCTGCTTCCACTAACAATGCAAGTTTCACCATTCACCTCAATGCGAGCAACACTAGGAAGACAGCAGAGAGAGACAGGGTTGGGTTTATAATTCAAATGCAAATTATCATTCTCTTCCATTGTCAAAGCACACATTTAGAAATAAAAAGATCATGTAGACCGCATATGTGTGATAAACTGCCGAGTCACCACCTGCCCTCTGATCACCAATTTGGTCTTTGCTGGATTTACTCTAACATCCCAACTCCCTGAGCGGCTTCAGACAGATGCCATTTCTTAAAATCAACCTGCCACAAAAATGTTTCCTTTCCCTCACAATGCAGAATTTACCCCCAAAATTATATTGGCCCAGAGTCCAAAGTGGGCAGTTTTCAGTCCTGCACTAATGATGGGTTTAAAGTCCAGTGTCTCGGGACTCTAGAAATTAGATCTTTGCAGAAATGGCAGAATCTCAGTTTTCTAACAGGAAATGAGAACTAGCTTTTGTCCCTAGAAAGACCAAATATATAAGACTTTAAAGCTGTGTGTGACATTTATATGTATATGTCTATATATATATATAAAGCTATTCTAGGTCATTTTAAGAGGTTCTGAAAATATATTAGTTAAATGTTTTTGCTCTTTCTGCGTGCTGCACAGAATACTAACAAAGGCACCTGGGTTCTAGGTGAAAGGATACAAAACATAGTCCCAATGGAATTTTTAAAATCTCCATAAAACAGTTTTAAAAAGATTTTCTTTTAAATTTCTGGCACCTACAGAATACATGTTGGATAGTCAAAGATTTATCAGCATGCATTTATAACTCACTCTCGGCTGGGCCACTTGTGAGTAACGCGATCATCCCAAATTTAGGCTGATGTAACCTGCATGCCACAACACTGTGTTTGAGCTATACATATATAGTACAGTGAAAAATCTATCTTAGCCCTCCAGACACCAATAAAAATCAGTTGCCTACCCATTGGTGGTCTTCTATTAATGGTGGAGAAGAAATATACACAATGCGTTAGTCAATGGACAAAATAAACTACAACTGGTAGTCTCAAAATGGGTGGTTGCCTAATAAGGGAGATTTCTAGTACACATTTAATATATTATATAGTATACATTAGAGCAAGTTTAATATATATCTATAGGATAGATATTGTATATATAATTGAGAAGCAATTAAGTGACATAAGGTTCTAATTCTATATTGTAAGCAATGAATTTTGATCTCAAGTATCTAGAGAGAGTTTCCATGCATCACATGGAAGTAGACTGGTTATCTATGATCATTTAAGTAGGGACTATTTAAACTGGGTTTGCATCCGCATTGCTGTTAGCAGTACAGTTACTTCTCTAGTATGAATTCGGGTGTTGGATATCACTTCCCGCTGGGATGGAGCTATCTCATGTTATCGACGGTGTCAGCTTCATTGTGTTGCTTTTGGAGACTCCTAAGAACCCAGGTTATGCATGTAATGATAACCCACTGAAATCTGTACAGTTAGGCTGTGTGCTTCAGTGGGAATAGCTCTGCTGAGCCCATCATGGAACCGAGTTCATAGTTCCATAGTTAAGGATGCAGCTCCCATTCTATTCGAAGCGTTATTTTTTTACGTCCCTCTAACACTCAATATGCTATACAATCTCCCCGATGTGGAACAAAACAACCCAGCCCATAGACAATGTGCCACTCGATTCCAGCTATGCTGCGGTGGCTTTCAGCACTATTAGATTTGCAGTCAGTGAGTAACAGGCATGATCCTTACCTGAGGAATGCAGAAGTCACAGGCTTGTGGAATAATATTATAGTCAGTCTGCGTACTTATTGGTTACTTGTTGGACTGTGTGTTTTTCTGTGAGTTGGAGTATGGCAGGGTATGCAGTTTTCCGGACATGATACACCTCAGATGGACTGTCATGTGCTAAGTTGCAGGATAAAGCTTTTTCAATTCCCTCCCAAGAAGTATCTAGTATACGTGCACTTCTAGAATTATGTGATTGGTTTTGGAAAATGTTTTCTGTTACGTTATGTAACAATTGGCCAATGATTCCTAGTTATTGTAGATCTCTCCTCTGCCTCCTTTTATGATGTTCTTTAATAAATACAAATGGAAAGAGACAGAGATTGATTCAGGTTATATCAGCCCTGGAATTGTGTTTGTTGTATTATGAAATATTGCACATGTGGATATAAACTGTCTGTGTCCATGGGCAGCCTTGTCTAGCAATCAGAGCAGGGGATTTCATGTTGGGAGACTTTGGTTCTCTTGCCGACGCTGTCACTGACCTGACATGTGATCTTGGGAAAGTCACTTCATCTCTCTGTGCATTAGATTTGCCCTCCGTAAAATGGAAATAAGATACTTAGCTACAGTGCTTAATTTGTAATGAAAGAGGTGCCAAGGGCTCAAGCAATTTTTTTACTTTCATAACTGATGCAGCAAGCCCAGAGGTGTCGGGGCTATGAACTGCCAAGCCCTGGCAAGCCCTGGCACAAATTAAGCACTGCATGACTACCTTTGTAAGCCACTTTTCACGATCTTTGCCTAAAAGGTCCTATATAGCTCAACATAGAATTATTACAGACCCAATCCTGGAGCATTAGCCAAGGATTGATTCATCTCTCTGCCCATCCATCTGTCCATCCCCATATCTATCTATCTATCTATCCAAACCCAACTCTCTCTCTCTGTAGGACACACATTTTGTAATTCAGTCTGTTAGTAGTTTTGCCCAAAGACTCTGGCCCCATCTTTGTCACTCGTGGCTGAGTCCCTGTGTCTCTGCCACCTTCCTTGTCCCGCTCAGTAGATGTAAAATCTGCTACTCTTGGATGATGGATACTAGTTCTTCTGAGGACTCTGGGTAACTCAGAGCATCAGTAATGAGAGCAAGGTCAATGGCGACTGAAACGAGTAGCTATCGGATGGTCTATATTAAACAAGCTGGTGTGTCTCAGTCCAGTCCCTAATCAGCAAGTGTCCACACCATATAAATGCAGCACCACAGCTGGTGCTAATCAGCCACTTTCTTGGCTGTCTCAGCAGAAAGGCCAGGGATTAACCGGGCCTGGTGGAGTGAACTAGCCTCTGACTCGAGGGGGGTTCCTGTAATGCAGTGATGGAGGGCAGGGGTGAGGATCGCTTGCCCTAATGCTATATCTGCTGTCTGGGTAAATAGGAACCATTGCTTTCAGATCTCTCAATCTGGCACCTTTTCCCACACACAAAAGAAACTCTTTCTGGATCCCAGTAGGGGTCAGCTCCCTTTTACCTTCTCCCCATTGATCTAATGCTGGGTACCAGGTTTCCATTCAGTTTCCTGCACCAGGGAGAACTCTCAAGGCAGAACAGCTCCTATTCCCAATTGCTTTCAACTGAGCAAAGAATGTGATTGAGTCGCATAAGACTTCATTACAAGGGGCACCCTCCTCTTAAACTCAGATTCCCCTCCATCAGTGTTATCTCCTTTCCATCCTTGCAAATAAAGGACAGGCCCATAAAACTGAGACCATAGACAATGTTGCTTCAGTTAAAGGAGTACATTTTTGCTTGTGGCACCAGTATTTGTTTTATTCCTCACATCTGACCATTGGCAGCTTATATTGAGATGCACAGACTGAGTTAATCACATTTCCTCTGATTTTCCTATATGGCCCAATGAATGGGCTCCTGGCATTTATCTTTCCTGCTGTACAACCCATAAATTCAGAGACTGCACATACCTTTTGCCTTTAAAAATCCCAATCCTTTTGTTCTAGCGTGGATATCCCAGAAGGTACAGTGTTGTCATGAGTTAAGCTTATGCAAGTTTTTGCATGTTGTGAACAGCTGCTGTACTTCTCCCTAGAGATAGCTGCATTTCACTGTGGGGTGAATGGGTCCTATGCAGTCAAACCTCATTTATTGGAACCTCTGTTATCCAAAAAACTCAGTTGACTTGAGGGAATGAGTAAAAGGAATAAGTAGCTTGGCTAAGAGATGAATAAATAGGGGGACAAGATAATGATCTGCAAATATCTGAAGGGCTCAGACTCTCTGAAGAAGAGGAATTATTTAGGGTTGAACAAAGTGGTATAACTAGGAGTAAAGGGATTAAATTGAGAAAGGAAATATTTAAACTGAGTAGTAGAAGGAAGTTCCTGGTACTGAGATCTATTAAGCTGTGGAACTGTCTCCCCCAGGAATTCCTCACTACTTGGGAATATTTAAAACTAGATGGGATAAAAGCACAAGAAAATGTAGGGACCACTCCTGCCGTGGCTAGAGAGATGGAGTGGATGATCTCATAGGCCATCTGTAATCTTTATGATAGTATGATATGAGTGATACAAAATGAAATCCTGTATCAAACCCATTGAAAAGCCCCTGCTTTTCCATAACTGTATCTAATCGAATGACTTTCATGTTATATCGAAAAACCAAGATGTGACTTTGAAAGCAGTTAAACTGGGCCAGATCTCGGCCTGGATTAAATTGGTATTGACTTCAATGGAGGTGTGTCAGTGCTCTAGCTGAGGATCTGGGCTGCAGGGTGCAGTCAGCAAAGTACATTGGTGTCCTTCCTGGTGTGAAGGGCCACTAAACATCCCTCAGCATCAGCCTAACTCTGCTCCCACTGAGGTGAATGGGAGCTGATGTCATGAGGAGCTGAGCTAGGCCATGACTGAATTCTGTAAAAGACCCTGCCCAGAGTGCAGCTGATTAAGGTGATGATTATGGATAGCCAGAAAGGTTTTGTTTTGCTTTGCTGTGTCAATCCATCATTCATGAAACTGAAAAAGCTGATCAGAACGGGGGGGCGATGTCTCCCCAATTAATCTGTCATGGTCTATCCATCTACAGGCAGATTTGCCAAGCCCAAGTGTTCAAAAATCATGAGTTAGGGCGCAAAAGTCATGAGAGTGGCTTAAAAATCATGAGTTTTTAAAAAAACACTAGTAAAATTGGGGGTGTTTTTACCTGCCTTCTGGTTTCTGAGCCATTAGGTCACACTCGGGTCACTTTTTCAAGCTTTTCTCTGGGCAAGTCTACACTTAAAATGCTGTAGCTGCACCGCGCTAGCACATCAGTGAAGATGCTACTATGCCGACAGGCGAGCTTCTGTTGATGTAGCTGATCCACCTCCGTGAGAGGCAGTAGCTATGTCAGCGAGAGAAGCCCTCCTGTCAACATAGTGCTGTCTACACCAGGGACTAGGTCGGTATAAATGCATCGCTCAAGGTATGGATTTTTCACACCCCTGAGCCACGTGGCTATACCGATGTCAGTTTATAGTGTAGACCTGACCTCTGCAAACACAAGGGCTAGGAACTTACTATTTTTTAAAAATGAGAGCTGTGCATCTCATGTAATCAACTGACCCCAGGAGCTGGGGCTTTGAGACGAACAGCAAATACCACGGCCCCGCTGATCAAACGTTATAGGGAGTGATTTTTCAGAAGCAACCTCCCATTTTCACTGTGCAAATAACTGGGTGCATGTTTCATTGCACCTGACTGCAAGCTGCAAAGCAGCTCACTGGGGAACCCAGTCAGACTGCGCCTGGAAACATTTGCACCCAGGAAATTTATGCTTGCAATTATTTGTGGGCACCCAAAGGTGGGTACTGAATCAGCGGCTGAGTTATTGTTATTATTTCACATTTGTATTGTTGTCCCATTCACAAATCAAAGCCACATCATGCTAGGCACTGTGCAAATGCAGCATTTGTGTTGGTTTGAGTTGAGGCTCTTCTGGAAAACGAGCAGGTGTGTGTCTGCTTCAACATTCCTCTTGCTGGCAGTCCAGAAAAAAGCTTGCATTTTAAGAGTTAAACAAATATACATGCCTAGCTCTGGTCAGTCTTGCAGAATAAGGAAGCTGTTCATGGCTAGGGCTCTCCCATTAAAGCATCATCATAATTATCATCGGCCTATAGGGAAGAGCAAGGTGGGTATCCTAACTGTGCTGAGAACTCAATAAAACAATCACATCAAATATAAGATGGTATAAATCTCACGTCTGCCCAGGTACCCCTCTCAATTGCTTTTATTACGGCTCAGCCTGGCTCCATTTATTACTATCTGCGGCCTGGGTGAAGGATGCTTGTGTAGAGGGTGGTCTCTTTGTGCAGTCCTATCTCCAGAGCTGCAACAATCAGCCCCCAGGGAGGTGGATTTCGATAGGAGACCAGGATGGATCCATCTGTCTGCATGAAAACCAATCAATAACCCTGTAACTAGACCCCTTGTCGCTGGGAAATGGACAACGCAATAGTTCAATACTGGGGCCATGGAGGGAATTAACTGTTGCGGGGGACAGGGGAGGGGAAAAGAAAGACCCTGTATGATGTGTGGACAGCATTTGTGCGTGTGTCCCTGTAGATGAGTGTGAGGAACAGAGTGTATGTGTGTGTATGCGCATGCAGATGGGTACGTTTGTGTATATGTGTATGTATATTGATGGGTGGGTTTTGGGAAGGTGTATGTCTGTTTAGTTAGCGGGATTGTGGGTATACTGGATGTGTGTATAGGGACTGCATGTGGAGTGTATGTGTGTTGGTTTAATTATACATGTGTATCCAGGACGTAAATTTGGCTGGAGCTGTCCAGAGCAGAGCTCTGGTAAATATTTTCAAACCACCTGGAGTTTTCATAGCATGATGGTGGGATGGAAGATGTGGGGTCCCCAGGAAATACTCCATAACAATTTAAGCCCTTTGCATATCTAGGTGTCTGTATGCAGGGAACATATCTTCCTTGGGAGGTCTGTATATGTACATGTGGGAAGGAGTGCGAGCAGATTGAGGGAAGTGTACACACGAGCTGTATATGTGGCTGGATTGCATGTATTCCTTGGGGCTTCGTATGTATGTGTGTGTGTCTGAGGGCGGGGAATGTATGGCTTAGGTTGCAGGAAGTGTATGTGTGTGCAAAGCAAGAGGAAAGTAGAACATGCTGAAAGGCATAACTCTGGGCTCGCTGCTGTTACACAGAACATAACTTTACAAAAATGTCGCTGATGAGATCTTTATCCAAACCTCCAAGTTAAATTGGGGAAAACCAGGGAAAGTAGGTTTTCATCTCATGTAAACCCTGGACGAAGACCAGAAATTTAACACTGCCTGCTGCTCTCATCCTATAGCAATGCTCCTCCCATAATCTCTCTGGCTGCAGCTCCTGTGTGGCACCTTCTACCCAGGACCTGTAGCAGCGCCCCCAACACACGCACACTGGGGTCTGCCTCCATCTGGCATGAATCGCAGTCCTTACCTTGCACTCTCCCTGTCTTGTTCCTATCCCCACCTGAGCAGCTTTTCTCACCCCTTTGCAGAGCACGGGGTTAAAGTTCCATCTCTGGCAGAGGAAGCAAATCCCACCAAGATTAAATACAGGCCCAGGCCAAAACCCCAGAGCCAAATAGCCTCCAACTTTGGCTGACGGGGGAGGTATCCAAATTTTGCAGATCAGGCTCATCTTCAATCAAGAGTGAATAATGCAACAGGAAAAGGGGAAGAAGGGGCAAAATAAGCAAGTAAGGCACAAAATGTGTTCTCACTTATTCCATAGAATCTGTACACAAAATCCTGACTCTGATTCAACAGTGTTCTGGCAACATCAACAAAATCCCCTCCGGCTTTTATTAGGAAGGTTAGCAGCTAGAACTGGTCAGAAAAATTTATTGAAACAGTTTTGCATCAGAAAATGCCATTTTTATGCAACTGATTTTTTTTCCCAAAATGTTATTGATTTGGATGAAATTTTGTTTAGGAAAAAAAATTGGAATATAAGCATTTTCACATTTTCAGAATGAAAAGTTCCATTTTTTTGTTTTGAAACTACTTTTCAATTTGAAATTTACTTCATTTTATATTGAAAAAAAAACACAATGCAAATAGGATTGAACTCGAAATGAAACATTTTGATTGATCCAAAACAACTTTTTTTTAGAATTTTGTTGTGTAAAAAAATTAAAAATTTTGTCCTGATCTGAGATGAAAAAAACCTTCAAAATCTCAACGTTTTGTGTAAAACAGAAAAGCCATTTTCTGACCAATTTCTTAACATCTCAACTCCTTGATTGCTACAGAAAGCTCTCATTTTCCTGCTGAACAATTAACAGATCTACTGTTTCCTTTGGTTGGGCATGAGATATAAGGCAGGGTGATCTCACACTCAGGTAGGGTCTAACTGTTGTCATGTGTGGGGTCAGGAAGGAATTTTCCTCCAGGTCAGATTGGCAGTGACCTGTGGGGGGTCGTTTACCTTCCTCTGTCGCACATAGTGTGAATCACTTGCCAGGATTATCTGGGTATATCTCACTTAATCATTTCCCTGCCATAACGGAGGCCTAGAGCACCGGTGCACCTCGGCCCCCTCCTATTCTCTGCCCAAAGCATATAATGGCCTAGTCTCCTGTGGGCTGTAATAATTTGGTCTAATTTTAGTTGTTGGCTTCAGCATGCAGGTGGTGCATGGTGATGGTGGCCTGTGAGATACGGCAGGTTGGACTGGATGATCTGGTGGGCCTCTCTGGCCTTAAACGCTAAACCTGGGACTCTGTCCATTCCCAAGCTCTTGTTTTAAATTGCCAGGGAACCTTCAGACATTAACATTTGGATGCATCTTAAAGGGACTGTCTCCTTATAAAAAGCCATGGCTCTTCTAAAAATTCTTTTAAGGAGAGTTTCAGGCTGGTCTGCCTTTAGAAAACCCTGCAGCCCAACGGAGCTGCATAATAGTGCTTATTGCTAATATTTCCAAAGCCTGGGCTCTTAAATGCACATTTGGTTGCCTAAATATGGCTATAAAAGCCCAGCTCTAAATTTGCAGGACTGAAAGTGTTGACCTTTATTTATAAAACGAATGGGGAGCAGATGATATGAGGCTAGTGGGGATGTGGAGGGGATATTTTTTTTGTGCAAAGGAGGGATTTATGTGGGGGGTTGTGTGTGTGCTGCCTACACAGGGACCACGCCGGTAGCAGTGGAGGGAGATTGGACTACAAACAATGTGATGGAGTTCCTCCTACCACTGATCAAACAGCAAATCAAAAGTTTGAAAGAGACAAAACGGGTGTGGTGCTGTCCCTTTAACAAATGCTAAATGGAAGGTTGGGGTCCGACAGCTCCATAGCAGGTGGGAGAAAGCAAAGGCGGCTGTAGGATGGGGCGTTGGATGAAAGCAGCATCTCATGAGGTCAAGAGGGTAGGAACAGAGTGAAAGACTAAGCAAAATTCAGCCTGATTTTTATCACTGAAAATAAATCTACTGTGTTTGGACATAGAGCTGCCGTGGCCACCATCCATATCATCCTAGGGATGTATGAGATGCAGGGAAGGAGTGTACAGTGTTGGCATCCAAGTCTCCTGTATGGTTTTGACACTCTCAGGCTAAGTGTTTTCATACGTTGGGGGTTTTGGGACTGGGTGTGTGTACACAGCAAGGATGCGGACATGTGGGGGGAAAGCGAGCGAGTACTACTGTGTGTGGAGTTTGTGTGTGGACAAGTCTGTGTGTGTGTGTTTGTGTGTGTGTGTGGGTAAGGGGTGATGTATGAATGAATAAAAGGGTGCGAGTTACACAATCTTTTATGATGAAATAATACTTTTAAATTAATAGGTATACAGATGACTTCCCCTTTAAGGCAGATGCAATGTTGGTGCCTGATGTTTGGGAGGCAGCTGACCGTGGTAGAGCGGAGGGCACAGGGATGGGGAGCTGGAGAGGGGAGTGTGCGGTACGGTGACCCTGCAGCTCACAGGTGGACATGTGTGGGAGGAAACACCCCCTGAGCTGAGCAGGCAGGGGGCAAAGTGACACTGGGGAATACAAAGAGTGAAGAAGCCCTGTAGGAGCAAGAGTGGAAGGAAGAGGCGGTGGACATTCAAGCTAATCATTTGTGTCCATTCAAAAGAACATCTTTGCCAAAGAGAAAGCGCCTGCTGGACCAGTTGTGCATGCCACGGGGTACTTAGATGCGCAGCTGATTGATCTGTGCATGCAAGTGCAGGCACGTGGGGGCCCAACAGACACGCGTGCATTTTTGAGGGCACACCTTGGGGCTTGTAATGTTTGATCAGCTCTCCTTCCCTGTCATGGATATTTAGGTGAGGCATGACCTCTGCACTGTAACGTGAACAAGGAGGAGCATGTGTGTGTCTGTGAGGAAACCTGTCTGTCTGGGAGTGTTACGTTTGTAACTGGAACGTGACGGGATGTGTCAGAATTCCATATGAGGAACGGGGAGGGTCATATCTGTGAGCATGTATCGTGTGTCTATTGATATGTGCTGGGAGTTGTGTCCATGTGGTGGCGCATGTGTGGGAGTAGGTATGTGCTTGGAGGATGGTTTTGTGGGGATCTGTCTGTGGTTCTGTTTGAGCACATGGGTGTGATAGTCTGTCATTTGGGCAATAGTGTGAATGTACTTGAGGAGTTTGTTAGTGTGTGCGGTACCACAAATGTGTGTTTGAGGACAGCACAGGCACAGCAGCATACAATTAGCACAGGCAGTATGTCTGGAGGAGTCTCTCTGGGTGCATTTGGGGACAATGTTTGCCGTACTATGGAAATCATTTCAGATGCATGTGTTGGGGGAAAATATGTAGATGTGAGGTGGGCAGCATGTGTAATGCTAGTGGGTATGTCTGGTAGTGTGTGCATGGCAGTGTGTGTTGTGCTGAGATTGTATGGGCGAGTGTGTGTGTTTGCAGTAGATTGTGTGTGTTGAGATGATGTGGATGGATAAGTGTGTGTAGCACAGCAGGTGTGTGTTTGTGGGAGATTGTGTATGAGGGAGTGTGCACGTGTGTGGTAGTGCACATGACAGAAGGGCTGTGTAGGGGCAGAGTGTGTTAGGAAGAGTGTGTGTGGGACACGGAATGCATGTGTTGGGGGATTAGTTGTGTATGAGGGGGTGTGTCTGGGTGTTTGCAGGGAGGGTACACATGGGAGTGGGTACAGTATAAGATATATCTTTCACTAATCTCCATAGTTTAATGCATCAGACTCAGACTCCCCGCCCCCATTACCCAGGTTATCTTGTTTGGGTTAAGAGGCCAATCTCGATAGACTATAATTGAAGAGTGAAGAGAAGCTGATAAGATAAGGAAGAGACATCATTCCTCAAGGGACCAATAGAGGTTTCATATTCCCCCTTTCTCTGCTGCGTCTTTAACTTGCTAACACAATGTCTGTCCACAGGCCAGGTTTAATCACACTGCCTGTCTGCAAGTCAGAGAGACATGAAAGTGTCTGTCATGCGGTGGGTGTGGGGTGACTTCAAAGCCTGGTGCATCACAGAGCTGGGGCAGGAAGAGAGGAAGTGGGAGGGAACAATGAAGAGTATCTGTGGCAGGGGATGATTGGAGAGGTGTAGTACCCTCCTGGCTCCAGGAGGAGGCAGTGACATGTCAAGTGCGATTCCCTCCTGCTGCTGGAGTGGGGCAGGGAGCATAGGTTCCCACAGTATTCATGACTGGTGAAAATCCAACTCTGTGTCAATCTGTCAGGGGAAGGTACTGAGCAGGGCCAAAGAATCATCTGTCTGTCTGTCTGCGTCTGGATTTCTAATAGGCCCACCACCATGACATTTAGGATCATTCTTCTAGAATGCCTTCCATCAGAGGATTTCAAAGCACTTTACAAACATTAATGAATTCCACCCCACAGTGCCCCTCTCCATTAGGGAGATGTAATTACCCCATTTATTAGAGATGAGTGGAGGAGGCAGTAACTGGACTCCAATCTGGATTAGATTTAGGTTAGGGTTTGAGGTTCAGGCAAGAAGAGGCTGAAATAGCCCTAGCGGGTTGGGAATGGGTTTGATGTGCTGAAATCTCATGAGCTGTTCTTATCAGTTTTTGGTCCAAAATGGCAGAAATCTCATGAGGAGAGCGTCTCTGGAAATATCTGAGTGGCATTAGAACCAGAATATAGGGCTTTCATGGTACGGGATCCTACCTAGATCCCAGACCACCAAGCCAGGCTTTAACCACTAGATCGTGCTTCTTCCAAGCCACCTTGAACTTATCTTGGTGACTAGGGACTTCAGAGCCTCTGAGGGCTGCAGTTTACTGAGCTGTCAGGAGTGTGTTCACTGGACCGCCTCTCCAGAGGCAGCCTTCCTCGCACATGCTAAAAAAGTTGAAAAGAAATTCATTTCATGGCTGGTGGTTGCTCAGAAAAGGCGAGTCCAGCATATGTATGTGATAAATGTTAACTGTGCATTAATCGCATTAAAGAGGGCCCTATAAACTTTTCATTTCTAATTAAATTCCGGCCGGTGATTCTGGCGAAACCGGCACACACTAGGCCTTTGTTTATGTGGAAAATTAAAATGCAAATACAATGGAATTTATTTCCATTACCCAAGTGATATTCTGCGTTCCTCTGTTTAACAGCCTCCAATTATTTTCAAACAGGTCTCTTCCCCCTGCTTACTCACCTCCAAGCTGCTCCTCCTGCGTGGGGCTATGGGTGTATGTGTGTATTTAACAGAAGGGCGGACTAAAGATAGAGTTGCATGTTGAAGGTCAAATGCAGAAGGGAGACAGGAGGAATAGAGGAGGAAGGGAAAAAGAGTGGGAGAGAATGAAGAGGAGAGAGGGAGGTAGCAGAGACAGTCACAAGGACTTAGCTAATGCAAGGAGGTGTTGCCCTGTGAAATATGAGTCAAAATAACTGGTCTGCTGCATCCCAACACTCACTGGGAAATCAGGATAGGACAGAGGCCATCTCTTAATGGGATACCTTGGTGAAGGAACAAATCCCAGAGCTTCCACAAAAAGTTTCCAGTCCTCTAATGGCCCTGTGATGACTTTGCCGCTAGGCCAAATCCTGATAGCACCAAAATTAATAGGAAAACTCAATGTCAAATGTATGGAGAGTATGTAGCAAATAGACAAACAAAATAATAATACTCATCATCAACATTAAAAATAAACAATACAGCTCTCTCACTGATTAACCAGCGACCTAGATTTCAGCCCAATCTGAGGCTGAATTGTCATAGGACAATGGATGTCCACAAAAGGGATGACACATTGCATACATACTTACAGACTCAGGCATGTACCTATGTTCACATGTATTGTATCTTTTAAAACATACTAGCACACATACATACACAACACAGGCTTGCTGACACAAAAACACACACACATGCATTCTTGCATATATCTACAGTCCTCTGTACAAATTCATACATACAGTTGTGTATGTGCGCACCCCCAGGCAGTCACACTGTCACTCATGCTGCGTGACACATGCAAACATACACAGACACATATGCACTCATACGTGTGCACACAGAGAGATACGTATGCTCACGCACACACACCGGGCATAGAGCTATACAAGCAGGCATACAGATCGACATGTACACAAGACACACACACAATCATACCGGTGCACACAATTAAGTGAGTTCCCAATATTCATTGAAGCCAGCAGCGGTCAGCCATGTCCTCTCTCATACACAAGCCTGTGGAAGCACTGTCAGTCGAACACACCCCAATAAAGAGGACAATTTGGGTGCTGAGGAGATATTCAGAAAGCACGTGAGCATCTTTAAGAATCATCCAGCGTAAATTAGCCAACCCCAGCAGAGACATGGAAACAGGAGAAGGACACATTCACTCACAACACTGAAGAGGGGCCATTACTCAGTCAAACAACAACACAAACCCTGTCATCATTATTCAATACACAGGAGCGCCAAGATGCACACTAACTCAATCACGGAGACACACAATTACAAAATCATCCAGATCAAATCAATGAAGCAGACATGCAGTCATACCAAGCGCACACCCGGGGATTAATACACAGTAACGGCTGCCCAGCCGGCTAACGCAGAGCACGGCCATTCCAGCACACGGTGGCAAGCCATGTGAGCTACCTTTTCAAAGGGATTCCTAAACTGTGACCACAAAAGCCGGTGTAAGCCCAGAGGGCTGTGGGTTAACCTTAGCACATGTGCAAAATGCGGCCCTTTGTCATTTGCACAAGCAAACGCTGATACACGGCCTGAGCCAGAAAGGTGCTGAGCACATGCCACACAAAGGTAACACAACCACACCGCTAAGTAACACAAAAATCATCCCTCACAACATACGGTAACACAGACCTCACAGTGCAGTTGTCTCCCCTGTGCACCACAGGGAAATGAAATGGGACATTCCCAGAAAACATGATCACAATGACACAAGCCCACAATCCAACACAACAGCAGACCTCCCTCGAGCCCATTGGAACTCCCTGGTGCTGACACAGTCACTCGGGTGTCCCTGGCCAGCGCACACCAGTGCAACTGCGTAACACACAGCCAGCACACTCAGACTTTGCAAGTCCTATGTGATCTTAGTGAAAGCGAGAGAAGGGGACCCACCCCTGTGTCCTCTGCCTGAAAACTGACTCATCAGCTTTAACCAGTTTTTGTGCATAATACAGATTTTGCTGTTATTAGGGATGACAGCAAGGACAGAGGAGGAGGGGTTGCTGTCAGGCGTGTGCGCGTGTGTAGGAATTCCCCTTCCTTTACCAAACGCTTCTGTTCACAGCCATTAAAAAGCCCAGCTCCTCATGCTGGGTGTTCAGTGGGTATTGATTCAGTCTGCAAGCAATTTTAATATTTCTTCAGGGACTTTCCAGCAACAGCACAAGTCATTAATTCACCGTCCCAAATTGCTTATTCAATAGTGGGAACATGGCTCCTGAATAAAGTCCCAGAATTTATGTGACTCGCCTGAGTCAGGAGGTCAAACAACTGTTATGGAGCGAAGTTAAAAATCCAAATAAAATATTGACACTTTTGGGGGATGTGGGGGGAGGGGAAACAAAGGTATTTAAAACAGGGTTTTGTTGCAATGCCCCCAGGATAAAGAATGGAAGGAGATTGAAGACAAGTTGGAGTTTGTAAAATCAATGGGATTTATTGCCTATCCGCTTGGCATTTAATAACTCTTTCATTTCCATCTCCCCTTGCCCTGCACATACATACAGGGAGATAAACACCTGCACATAGCTATGCATGCTCAGCTCTGGGAACACACACACACAAACACACAAGTGTACACATAAACACAGTCACTGTTACATAAGTGCATATGCACAGAGAGATGATGATTATTATAACACAACTACATTAGCACCTAGAGGCCCTAGTGAGGATCCACTGTGTTAGACGCAGCACACATGCAGTGAGAATTCAGACTTTGCCCCAAAGATCTTACAGTCTAAATAGACAAAAGGTGGGAGGGGAAACAGAGGTGAAGTGGTTTGCTCAAGGTCATACAATGGATCGCTGGCCGAGTTGTGCCTCCTGATTCCCAGTTCAGTGCCCTTTCCACTAGGTCATGCTGCCTCTCAGAGGTGTGAGGGCTACGCAAAAATACAGAGACCATTGCAAACAGACAACCCCATCACGACAGAGACGCAAACACACACCATCTATAAACCAGAAAAAATAAGCACATGCAGATACATAACACAAGCGCACGCCTATATAGCTATAAGTGCACACACACAATGATATGTACACAACTCTATAAACACATATACTGAGATTGTCCCTATTCATAAAAGACAGAGGCAGATTCCATACAGAGGTAAAAACACACATGCAGATCGACAGACAAACACAAATGGATGTGTACACAAATGTATATACAGATACAAAAATGTAGGTACACACAGATGTATTTGCACACAAATACACCCAGATGTGCATGCAAACACATGAACGGTTACAAATATATATGTTATTTATTGCTATATCTGTTTACCTAAATGCATATCTTTCTATCTATATCTATGTATTGTACAGCCACATATCAACACAATGGATCAAATCCTCAGCTGGTATAAATTGGAGTAGTTCTGTTGGTTTCAAAGGAGCTATCACAATTTACACTACTCAGGATGTGGCCATAATACTCTGTGCATGCAAAACACTCACTGGTATAAATTCATAAGCACATGCACATATAGAAACATAAGCACCTAGAAACAGAACACATATGCACAAAGATTCATAGCCATGTAAACAGAGAGCACATGATGGTGTGGATAATACAAAGGATTTTTTTTTTCAGCCATATGTCAGGATTGGGTGCGTTTCTCATGAATAAAACTGGTTGAAATTTTCTAGATTTTGATTTTTTTTAATGAGTTGTTTCATTGCAATTTTGAATTTTTGATCAATTCCCCCCCCTCCCAGGCAAACCCATCAACAGTTTGACAAAAAAATTTCGGTATTTGGTGGGTTTCGACCACATGCATGAAAAATGTCAAAAATTTGATAGAAAAATATATTAAAATGTCAAAAGTTTTGCAAAAATCGTTTTTCTTTGTATTTCCCAACCCACTCTGTTCATGGTTGATTTTGCTTTTCCTCTTTTAAAAGTGCAGGTAAAATCTTCATGCCACTCCACACTATCAAGTATTCTCTTTAAACCACATATTTTGCAGAAAAAAACCAAACAAATGCAGCTTAAAGTGGTTTTACAAATGTCTTTGGCCCTGTTCTTTTATATCTCTTTACCTACATAGCTATCTTGTCAGGGCTTGTCTACATAGTAAGTGGACTAACTAACAAACAAAAGAACTAAATCAGTTATCATTCACATCTGTAGTTATTTCAATTCAAGTCTCTGAGCAAACACTTTAGAATAAGAGTGCCCCACTTGGAAATAACTACATTAGATAGAAATAACCTAAACCAGGCCTTCTACAATATCATGATTTTAAGAAGCAACTTCATGTGCCCTACTGAGCCTTAGAAGCATGTGTTGTATCCCCCGTGCAATGGGACATTTTCAGCTCCGTAACAGTGAAAAATTTACAAGCCAGATCTTCGCCTTAGGGCCACTGCAGTCAAGATTTACACCTGTAAAAACTTAGACCCGCTGAGCAGCTGGCCCATTATTTCTAGCCCTGGTGGCTTGGGACATATCAGACCTGAGACCCTTACAAGTCCAGCCATGATTATTGCTGTTGTGCATCTCAGACCAATGTCATTTTGGGGGAGAAATTCCACATTTTGAAGGAAGGTGGTGGGAGGAAACATTTTTTGGAGTAGGTAGTAGAGTGAGCTGGAGCAGGTCAACCCAATCTAATTAATTGTCTTCCCGTTCCCCCTCCCCAAGATGGAGTGTGGGGCTTAAGTAATTGAACCAGCTGGGTGTGGGGGAGGGGATGTCTCTATAAAGAGCAGCAGGACAGGCCAGAGAGAGAGATACTCACTCAGAGTAGCTGCTGGAAATAAGTAGAGCCTTGTAGGGACTCTGTGGTATTAGGTGGGCTATGTGAAAGGCTCTACAGTCTGCTGGGTGTGAATTGGCTGTAGGAGGGATCCAGGGATGAGTGACCAATATGATCAGAGGCATGGAATGCAAGCTGTGTGGGTGATGGCTGAAGGAACTGCTTGTCTTTTCTTTGGTAAAGAGGAGATGGGGGGGGAATGATAGTGGTATACTTGAAAGGCTGCTGTGAAAAAGAGAGAGAAAAGTTGTTCTCTCCTGCCCTAGAGGGCAGGCCAAGAGGTACTGGGTTCAAACTACAGCATGGCAGATTTAAATTAAATCTCAGGAAAAACATCCTAACTGTGAGAAGAGTGGGACAATGGAACAGATGTCCTAGGGAGGCCATGGAAGCTCCTTCACTGGAGGCTTTCGAAAGGAGGCTGGACAACCATCTATGCTGGATGGCTTAGACACAGCAAATCCTACACCTTGGCTGGGG
The DNA here is from genome assembly GCF_026122565.2 of Emydura macquarii macquarii. Classification (NCBI taxonomy): domain Eukaryota; kingdom Metazoa; phylum Chordata; order Testudines; family Chelidae; genus Emydura; species Emydura macquarii. The sequence continues at coordinate 1,353,904 of NW_027130204.1, read as the reverse complement.
GTTAGACTAGATGACCCTTGTGGTCCCTTGTAATCCTGTGGCTCTATGAGGATGGAACCCTGAACCTTCAGGGAAAAGGGCCTGGGAGACTCTCTGTGGAGAAGAGGGACAGGACAGACTTGATGTAGCTTTGAGAACTCAATTTTTGGGTATGAGTTTTTATTTTAATAAATCCAGCCCCAGGGAAGGGCAGTTGCCAAACCAGGAGAGGTTGTTTTTTGTAGGGTGACTGAGAGCCCCGAAGAGGGCAAACTGAGGCAGGCCAGCTGTCGAAACCAGAAGGGGGTGCTCAGTAGTCAGCCAGCCCCGTTACAAGGCATGTTATTTTTATTTAAGGATGACAACTGTTTGAAAGGCATTCAGTGGTTTGGTATTTTAGAAGTCATCTCTGTGAGATGGGTGTGTTGGCAGAGCACCGTCTTGGACTGCAAACTTCTAGGGGCAGGGTCTGTGTTTATACACAGTGGGACCCAGATCCGGTCTCTATCTGCTACTGCCACTGAACTAAGATGAGATGTAAACAATAGCATAGTTATGCAAGATTCAGGTTACTACATGGTCTGGCAAATTAGCAGACGGCTGCCCCATATGTGGCTTTACACATATGTATGCTCACAAATATCAGTCAGACCTCTTTTATATTAAGGTTCCACTTCGAGATTGCATACAAAAGGCTGATAAACAACTTATAGATATCATAGCCATGTTACAGACTTGAATTTCAGGGTCTTAAAGGGTTATAAGGACATCTGTACAAACTGCTGTTGATTCTAGACCACAACTAGAAACAATCTATGGGCCTCTTGGACTTTGATGATTGATTAAGCGTTTAGTAAAGCATCTATTATCTGCAATGCTGTTGTAGCTGTGTTGGTCCTGGGGTATTTGAGGCAAGGTGGGTCTCTTATTGGACTCACTTTTGTGGGTGAAAGAGACCAGCTGGACCCAGATCTGTAGGAAAGCTCTGTGTTGCTTGAAGTGGGTCCAATAAGAGAGAGTACCTCATCCACTTTCTCTCATTAATTCTTTATAATGGAATCTTAATATAAAGTGTGACCCAAATATCTAACTCTACGTAGACATAGCTATCATGGAAAAACAGGGCTGGAAGAGATCATCAAGTCCAGCCTCCTGCACTGTGGCAGGACCAAGTAATCCCAGACCAAGCCTGACAGGGGTATGGTTAATTTTTTTTTTAAAACAACCATTCAAATGATGGGAATTACACATCCTCCCTTGGAGGCCTATCTCAATGTTAACTAGCCTTATAGTTAGGAAGCTTTTCCTAATATCCAACCTAAATTTCTGTTGCTGCAGATTAAACCCATTCCTACTTATTCTCCATATCCACCAAAGGTAGGACAGTTGATGCCCATCCTCTTTATAAGGGCCCTGAACATATGTGAAGACTGTTCTCAGGTCCCTCCTCAGTCCCTTTCCTCAAGACTAAACATGCCCAGTTTTTTAACCTTTCCCTTTTCTTTTAATCTTCTAAACCTTTTGCAATTGTTGCTCTCCTCTGGACTCTCTGCAACTTGTCCAAATTTTCCTAAAGTGTGGTCTACAACTGGACACAGTACTCCAGCCGAGTCTCCACCAGTACTGAGTAGTGCGAGACAATTACCTCCTGTGTCTTATGTATGACATGACTGTTAACACACATCCCAGAAAGACAGTCTCTCTTTCACAACTACATCACGTTGTTGACTTGTATTCAATTTGTGATCCAGTGTAACCCCCAGATCCTCTTCAGCAGTACTGCCACCTAGCCATTTATTCCCTGTGTTGTAGTTGTGTATTTGATTTTTTTTTCCTTCCTAGTGAAGTACTTTGCATTTGTCTTGATTCAATTTCCTCTTGTTGATTTCAGACCAATTCTCTAGTTTGTCAAGGTAATTTTGGATTCTAATCCTGTCCTCCAAAGTGCTTGCAACCCATCTCAGTGTGGGGTCATCTGCAAATTTTATATACATTCTCTATACCCCACTATCAGTCATCTAATGAAAATATTGAATAGTAGCAGACCCAGGACCAACCCCTGTGAGACCCCACTAGATACTTCTTCCAATGTGATGGCAAACCACTGAAAACGACTCCTTGAGTACTGTCTTTCAACCAGTCATGTATCCACTCTATTATAATTTCATCTAGATCTTCTTTTTTTTGGTTTGCTTATAAGAATGTCATGTGAGCGTATCAAAAGCCTTTCTAAAATAAAATATATCACATCTGTTGCTTTCCCCTGTTCACTAGGCCAGTAATCCTGTCAAAGAAGAAAATTAGGTAGGTTTGTCACGAATTGTCCTTGATAAATCCATGCTGGCTATTACTTATAACCCTGTTATCCTCCAGGTGCTTACAAATTGATTGTTAATTTGTTCCCATATATTTCCAGATGTTGGAGTTAGGCTGACTGGTCTATAATTCCGCAGGTCCTCTTTGTTCCTCTTGCTAAAGATAGGTACTATATATGTCCTCTCCCACTCCTTAGGACCTCACCTATCCTCCATGAGCTCTCAAAGACCATTGCTAGTGGTTCCAAGATGGCTTCAGCTAATTCCTTAAATACCATAGGATGAATTTTCATCAGGCTCTGCTGACATATATTCATTTAACTTACCTAAATATTCTTTAACCTCTTCTTTCCCTATTTTGGCTTGTGTTCCTCTCCCTTGTTAATATGAATTGTTACATATCCAGTGATCATTAACCTTCTTAGTGAAGACTGAAACAAAATAGCATCAAGAAGGCTAAGGTGTTTACTGCCTATCAGTTTATCAGCTCTTTCCCCGCTAGGTAGAGGACCTACACTTTGTTCCATGGTTCTTTTGAGTCAATGTATTTAAAGAACCTCTGTCCCTTGCTAAGTATAACTCATTTTGTGCCTAAGCCTTTCTGATCTTGTCCCCACATTCTTGTGCTATTTTGTAAATTATGTGCACAGATGCACATGCATACACAGAGAGAAAAGCAGATGTACCTACATACGCAAACACAGAGCCTACGTCTCAACCTTCATTCCTGCCAATGATTTCAATGGAGTGAGGGCAAATTTCCCCAACTGAGGATCTGTCCCACGGTTTAAAAAACTAGCGCTGGTTGGAACTCAATTTCTGTTCCATGAGAAATTGACACTTCAAAACTTGTTTTGGTTCTGAATCTGAATGAATTTTTTTTAGAAGTTTCCTGCAAAATGAAATTAAAATGTTCTGTTTTAAGGACATCAAAATGTTTCATTCTGATTTTGACTTTTTCAGTAGAGTATAAAATTTTGAACTGAATTTGTTTTGAAATGAAGAGGAGAAATGTTTTGTTCTGATGACAAGGTTGAGACTTTATCTAGATGTTTCATTTCAATTTTTTTGAAACAAAATTAGGTTGAAATCAACACATTTTGCAGAAATATCTATTTTGATTTTGACAATGGCATTGTCTCACAGAAAAAAATTCCATCGGAAAATCTTCGACCAGCTCTGATAAGAACAAATCTATCAATACTCAGATGCATTCCCTTATACACAGAGCTACACCCACATACAGAGAAGGAGCTTACAAAGCCAACATCTGACCCAGTATGCAAAACTACATCAACACATTTATAATGTACCAATGCCATCTGTTTATAACCTGCAGTGCTGCAAACACCAAGCACTCAAAAATCATGAGATTGGCTTAGAAATCATGAGACTAATAATAAAAGTTAATGTGGGGTACTGTCTTTCTCTGGTTTCAGCCAGTAGGCCACTTCCATTATGTTTTCAAGTTTTTATTTACAACCATGAGGGCTAGAAATGTCTTCGTTTTTAAAAGAAAACAGAGATTCCCATAATTGGTTGTCTTCAGGGGCTGGGGCTTTCTGTAAAACACCCAAAAGTGTAAGACTCACAATAGAATTGAGAGTTGGCAGCATTTACCTGCTTCTTGCCAGTTCAGGACTGGTGGGTTGTCTTTTTTTTTTTTTTTTCCCCCACAGCATGCGCATATCTATTGTTTAATCAAAATGAAATGTCCCATGAGGAATTCAGCACTTTAAATGACTTTATTAACTGGAAATGAGATCGAAAGCAAAAATCTTAAATTAATATTCCAAGGCAGGCTCCATATAAAGATATTTGATCTTGGAATGTCATAGGACATGTGCAGCTCTTCTAAATCCACCTGATGGCACAGATACTGCTCTGACACTTCCAGTCTGAGTCATCCTCTACAAAAAGGATTTCCTCTTCATTCCTTAAAGACCAATCAGGAGCCAACAGAGCCCATCTTGTTTTTAAGAATTTCCTCAGTTTCCTTTATAGTTGAGATGCCAACCACTCAGTCTAAGGAGTTGGATCCAGCCTGCTTCCTGTATTTTTGTGGCTTGCTTGAGATTCTATGTTGTGAATATCAGTTTACTTTTTTAAAGTAAGTTTTTAGCCCTTATGATTGCAAAGAGAACCTCTCAGCTGTGGATTGAGTGTAATCAAAGCACCAATAAGTGCCTGTGGCTGCAGCCAGCCTGAAATAATTGCATTGAGAAGGGTGAACTCCCCTCTCCTCCATCCATCTCTGTGGTGTATCTTGAAAACCTAATCACAATACTTTTAAAAATGTAAACATATTAACTGCTTCACTGCTGATCTTGTCAGTGGATGGGGTGAGGAAAGGGTCAGGGAATGGGAACTGGATGCTGTTGCAGAGAAGGAAATGCAGACCAAAGAGCAAGGGCAATGTAGAAAGAAGGGGGAGAGAGAAAACGAGCAAAAAGAATATAGGGCAGAAATAGCCATCGATTGAAAGGAGAGCATACTTACCTTTAGTATCGCTCAGTGGAAATCAAACAAATAAGCAATGAGAGTAACTAAAAGTTAAGTTCCTGTATGAAAACAAAATATTCTATACTTGGTCTCTGTAAATTGCCAATCGATCCCACGGGGAGTTCTGCAGTGGGTTGATGGCTGGGGCTGATCCTAAATTTATGCCCCAGCCCATAATTAAAAATATAACCCATCCCTCTCCCAAGAGTGACTCTGACACCGTGCTTTATTGCCTGTCTTTCTAGGTAAAATCCCCCCATTGCCTGGATTCTCTAGCTGTTCTGTGTCCTGAGCACTGCATGTTATAACACCTCAGTGCAAATAAAGGGGACACAGCGGGCAATTCCCAGGGTTTGTTGCAGGGTATGCCCCTTTCCCAGTTCCTGATGCAAAATTCATAGAAAATGTTAGATATTTGCTTAAATTTGTTCAGGCTTTTGAACAAATGGACAAAAAACTGACTCCCATGCCCCACCCATAAACTAGAATAATCATCTAAACCAGTCATGTGACTAAGATAATACCCAAAAGCCATTACGGAAGGTTGCACATGTAATCAAAAGCAAAACTACTCTGCAGGGCCAGCTAGAGACAGGGGTGTGGCCAGATAGGGCCAGATCGTCACAGTTGTAAATCAGCGTAGATCCATTGACTTCAGTTAGTCCCTGGAGTTATGCCTGTTTTCACCAGCTAAGCATCTGGCCCATTGGCTGTGTAAATACAAACATCCAGCGAGCGGTCACATAAAATAAAAACCACGAATAAATAAAAAAATCAAAGTTGATGGCAGTTGTGGTAGGGAGAGAATCTTTCCCATAATATAACACAGCTGTCTATTCAGCCAACCTTGTGGCTAGATCGTGTAACCCTTGCACACGGGGGTGTGCACTCTAGTCACGTAGGGTAGACGTGTCCTGAAGTGCAGATGGATGGAAGGGGTTTTCCATCAATATAATTTATCCATCTCGCCATGCGATGGTAGCTAGAACAGGGGTTAGATCAGCTCACCTATGGTGTTCATGGGGGGTGAATTTTTTCATATCCCTGATCAATGTAGCTAGACTGATCTACATTTTCAGTGTAGACCAGGTCTTACGCCAACTCAGCGTACCCAAGCCAATGGGATTTCACCCCTGTGAGTTAGAGGTTCTCCATCCAGCCCTGATCTGCTACTCTTCTTTCCCTCCAACCATCACCACTTTAGGACTGCAGAGCACAGCAGAGCAGGGATGGCCAAGGACCTGCTAGAAGCTGAGCGTTAATGCTCTGCTCAAATTAAATGAAATCAAACCATATGGTGTCGTCATGGGTCACCGATTTAAAACAACACCACAAATCCAACTCGTCTAAGCCCTTCAGATGGTAAAATTACTGCTGAATATTCTGCCTTCTAGCATGCCAGGAGCCTTCTCAGTCTGGGGAAGATCTTGTCTGAGAAGTGGGGATAAAGAGAAGGGGGTTGGGCTTTTCTCTTGCCCGTGGTTGGGGCTGAGGCTAAGCTGAGAGAGAGCGGTCTCTCTTCCCCAGATCCTCACTGGAGTAAATCAGCATAGTTCCATTGTAACTGCACGGACTTCCGTGATTTACACCAGATGAGGATCCGGCACCTAGAGCTTGTTTATATGTTAAGTCACTGTTTGGCAAGCCAAGGTGTGACTCCACATTGCACCAGCTTGTCGCACAGTAACGTCTGTGTGGGTACTGCCACAGTGCTGTGTCTCGGCAGGTGATTCGGTGCACGCTGACTTGGAAGCGTAAGAGGACATGTCACACAGCGGGCGCTTAGGTGTCTATGTGGAACATTGTGGCACAGCAAGCTGGGGGGCTGTAGATGTACACCTGGGCTTGCACTGTGTAGACGAGCCCCTAGCGTGCAAAGCAGGACAGGCAACACGCTTTCACTGATGTGCACTAGGTGGAAAGTATGAAATGTGAGTGTAGTGAAGACAAGCCACTACTACATTCCTTCCCCACCCTTAATCGCCTATCTTCCTAGACCCTAGTATCTAGTTATCCATCCCATGCTGACTACAGTATCCCAGCACCCTTCTTGTCTCTCCCTGCCCCAAGAGTATGACGCGGTGTATTTGTTTTGCCCTCATTAGGAAAAGCTTGGGTGAATAAAGGGGTCTTGTTTCCTCTGGAAAGCAGTGACTTTTGGGGGCCTTCTGATCTCTGGGCTGGGTGTGCTATAGCCTCAGGCCAGCTACCAACTTGTCTGCCACTTCTGCCGGCATTCGCCGTTGTTCCTGGGCACACAGGTGTCACAGGACATCTTAGCAACAGTGGGAGAGTCTATTGTCTGTGTCACAGCCTGGTGGAATTTGCATCGTAGCTATAAACCACAGCAGCAGAGTGGAGCAGCTGCTTTCTCTGGCTGCATCTATCTACACTAGCAAATTCAAAACCACAGCTCATCACCACTGCAGGACCCCTACTGCTAGCTCTTGTGTGTGTTCAGGTGTTCTTACCCCCAGGCTGTCCAAGCCTAGCCTTAGAACACCCCAGCCCTGTCTACACAAGACATTCCACCGAGCAGGGAAAGCTACACCAGTGCTGATTTACAGCTATCTATCATACTTATTTGGCCTCCAGCACTGTAGTACCTGAGCACTGTGAAGGAGGGCTGTGCTGTTATCCCCATTGTACAGATGAGGAAGGGAGAGACAAGTGACTTACCAAGGTTACACAAGGAGCTGGTGGTGGAGCAGGGAATTGAATACCGGTCTCCCACACTCCAAGCTCATGGACTAAACACTGGGCCAGCTTTCCTCACTGCGGTACAAAGTTTCCGTCCTCTGCTTGCTCTCAGCTATGAAACTTGCTTGTGCGCACAAGCAATTCTCCCCTTTCTCTTTCACATGCTGTGATTTCAACTGACTCCAGATTCTTGCCTAGAAAAGAAGGGACTTTCTCCCTGTTTCAGTTTAGGGCCAGAGTTGTACCCTTATTCCTGTCGAGTAGCACCTGCCTCCATGAGCCAACCCATAGGCTTTCCTGGAGCACCCGCAGAGCAAGTCACTACACAAGGGGAGTAAGCGGGTCCCAATTTGGCCCTTACTTAGTAAGAGAAGTCTTTCTTCCTCTATGTTCTTCTAGACCTACCTCTTCTTCAGACATGCCCCATGTGAGTGACTGGGCTGGGGACAGACTCCAGCCTGTCTGAGGGACCAAATCCAAAGCCCAGCAGGTGCCGCACCAGCTCTGCACTCGGCCCTGCTGCAGTCTGGGCCCTTGTCTGTATCACCCATGGGTCATGGTGCAGATACACGCCAGCTAAGCCTGAGATGGGCGGTGAGAGGGGGGAACATGTTCCTTGCCACTAACGCCTCCTTGGGGTGTGTTGTGGAGAATGAGGCCGAAAGCGGCATGACTTTAACCTCTCAGGAAGTGCTTGTATCACCCAGTAACATCCACCCTGGAGGCTTGTAATGGGCTACTAAGAGGGAACCTTAATACCATTTCCCTCTCTCACGCACACACAGACACTTTACAAACATCAAAAATGCTTGATGTGCTCTATTGATCTGAAAAATCGTGCATGGCAGAAGGGTCTGATGAAATGCAGGGGACTTCCTTGAGTCAGGGGCTCTGTAGAGACCATTCTTTGGGTTGGACAGGCACTCCACTTCTCTGCTGCCCTCAGGGGACGCTGCTTGGTTCTTCTAGGGACACGGGACTCACCAGACTGGTTCAGAACAGGGATTCCTCTAATCTGCTATCCTGTCTCTGACCGTGGCTGGGACCAGAAAATCTGTCCATAGGGAAAGTTCGCTCCTAACCCTTATCATCTAGTGGTTGCTTTAGGCACAGACGCTGGAGGATGTCTCTATTCTATCATAACTGTGGATGTTTTCATTGTCTATATCAGGGGTCTCAAACTCTTTTTTGCTGGGACCTCCTTTGAAAATATTTCAGGCTGTGATGACCCCGTTCTCCCCGCCCTCCCAAAGTGGTGATCGCTCCCCATGCGATACCATCCTTACCAGTATGCACGGGGGCTGACAGCTCATGACCTTCTCCTCCCCCTCCCCCTTCCAATAATCTCATGACCCCCAGTTTCAGAACCCCTGGTCCATATAAAAGTTCAAAGCATTTCTGAGTTCTTCTGTGATAGAAGTCCATCCTGTCTACTTCCATGGAGCAGGTCTCTGAGTTTCAGCTCTGACTCACTCTGCTGTATACTGTGTCATAGACACTCACCGTACTGGCACACCCACCCTGTTAATAAATGTGGGGAGGGAGAATGTGTTCAGATCATCCATTTTAAATCCCGTAAAGGCAGGCTGTGTGAGAGCTATGGTGACCTAACATGGCCACTGTGCATGGTGTGTGGATTTCATGGTGCAGATTTTAGAATATAAATAGTCCAGTAAATTACTTATTTAGGTCTCAGTCATGCAAAGTGCAGAGCAGTCTGGCCTCTGCGGGTCATGTTTAAAATACATAATAACAATAATAAAAATAATCCATAGTTGAGCACCTGAATAAGTAAATTAATGAGTGCTGAGCATCTCTAGTTCCCATGCAAGGAAATGGGAGCAATGGGTGCTCACGGCCGTTGTGCGTCGGGCTATTTATTTAAATGCCTACCTGAATGTAGGTACCTAGCTTTTGGCATCCAAGATTGAAAATGTCGACCTTCATTTTTGTAATGAAAGCAGAGATTCTGAAGAACATGGCAAAAGTGGCAGACACCCTGAAATTATAGAATCCACAATTTTCTCCTGTGGCCAATGAGGTGTTAGTTTCTGGTGCAATTTGACTCTATGCATGTTTTCCACTGAGGCCCTTACCATTTCCTTTCTACAGACTGCCCCAAGCCACAGTAAGATAGGAAAGTCCCAGGGCCTATCAGGCTGGGAAGAAAGACCACGTAGTGATGTCACAAAATGGGGCGGGACCTTTCTTACAGTCAATCACAGTCTTGGATTCTCATTGAAGAGAAGGAATTTTCAATCACTTGTTTATCAGGGAAAAAAATATGCTCTCCAGATTAAGCATAGATGCTACTTTTGAATAAGGATTATGTCCATGATAAGCTTCACATTTTATGGTTCCTTTTTTTTTTCTGAAGCCTCAATCAGATAAGTGGGCTCAGCACATTTATTTTTAATAACAGGAAAGGTGAATTTTTGTAACTGTCTGAATTCAAAATTAGCTGCAGGGACTTTTCAAAAATAAAAGTGACTTTAACTTTAAACTTTCCAAAAATAATCACCCCTGAGCAGAGGCCAGACATGGAAAATTTCAGTCCAAAGGATGAATATTTCAGGAAATTATGAGCATTTGAAAATGGGGGGTTGGTTTCAGTGGAAACTATTTTGCAATATTAACCATAGATGGTGGACCTGGGGTGAAGGTGGTGCTGCCCATCCATTGGCTTGAAGTAGTAATAACAAACACCAGATGGTTTCCATCATCAGCATCCCCACAATAAAATGTTCCATCACCCCTGCACAGAGGGTGATACCAGGAACCAACTACAGTAACTCACACTCCTGCAACAGACACTATTTCACAGTGTGATGTCATTTCCTGTGATATCCTATGCCATTACTTAACATAATATCACACATTAAACTCAGTTGGCAACATGAATTTCAGTTCCTTTATTGCGGTCAAATGTCTTCAAATGTCCCACAAATTGAAGCTTCAGAAGTTTATATATTAAATCTCACGTGTATTCTACTAAACTCGAAAGAGCTGTGTTTGCAGTGTCAAAGTTTCACTTTGTGCGATTTGCTCACTTGCTGCTTGTGCAAAAGTCTCCCACTAGAAAATGAAAATGGGAATTTACCGTAACTACCAACTTGCTCATGCACCAGTAGTCAGTTTGCCCCTAGCTAAACACAAATGCTATTATTATATCAGCCATTGACTAGAAAGGGTGAAACTAGGGATGAATCTAACCCAATGAGACATTTTCTAGATAAAAGAACTTAGAAAATGTTCACATGTACTGGCAGGAAGGTTATTGCATTGGCTGGGTGACAACTGTTGATGGAGTCATTAAGAATGTGGCTTCTCCCCATTTGGGAAGGACTCAGAAAGAAGTTTTGTAAGAAGGTCAAAAGTGTGTCCGTTTCCAACTTCTTGGCTAAAGAACATCAATGAGTCAGCACTAGCCACAAGAGGTGAACTAGGCTTCGGCTCTACCGTAGCAGTAATGCAGAGGGCCCAGGTTTCAGGGCCACATAGACATTGCATGTGTCAGTTTCTGGTGGAAGTTTTGGAACACCCTAGTGTTTAAGGGTTGTGTTGTTGTTGAAATGGCCAGGATCAGGTCAACTCTGTTTGGCTTTCATCTGCTGTTTCTGTTTTTTTGCTCTGGGGACTGTGCTTCAGGTGTGCTTGTTCACAGAGGGGTCATTTTACCTCTTAACGTTACAGAAGTAGTTGTTAGGAAGGCGGGGCAAACTTTTTCGTACAGATCTTTTTTTCAGGAAAAAATGCGGATTTGACAACACTAAAACATTTTGCGAATTTATGTTACCCCCCCCCCCCCCCGCCCCCGCCCCCGCCCCCAGATCTGAAAACCCTGAAACATTTCATTCTGACATTTTCTAAATGGAATGTTTCAATGTTCTGGTTCAAGACAACATTTTGTTTTCACATTTATTTCAATTTGATGAAGGGAACAATAAAAACATTAAATGCTCCAAATCAAAACAAAACATTTTGTTTGATCTAATTTTCTTTTTTTTTTTTAAACTTTTCAGATTCACTGAAAATTGTGAAAAAATCATTCAGCCTGATATGATATTCTCCCCACCCCCAATTTTTCAGGATTGCCAGAAAACTGAAAAATCAGTTATTCTCTCAGGTCTACTTGTTAGTTAGCTCCATCCACAAATAAACAGACCTCAAGATAATAGAATGGCCACATTCTATATTCCAAGTTAGAGTTACAATCCAAGTCATCCAGGGCTGGCCCTAGATCAAATGGTACCCAGGGGAGAAGAGTCTTTGGCACCCTTTCCTTCCGTTTGTTAAACTTATTTTTATTGCATTTGTAGCCCATTTCATTACTTTGATTCACAATCTGCATGCATGATTTATCCCTGTCATAAAAGATGATAAATTTGCACGCTAGTTTCTGTAAATTTTCATGCCCTATATAATAAACAAATTTAAAAAATCATTTCCTCTAAGCTTATAGAAACTTTTTAATTTTCATAGTGATAAATGAATCCAGATACTGAACACCTGAAACATTTTTACTCCAAACATGCTTTCCCTTTTGTCACTAATAACAAAAATAGCACCCTGAGCCCGACGCGCCCCCGTCAAGCCCAGCACCCCAGGCAGTCGCCTGGGTTGCCTGCCCCTAACTCCAGCCCTGAAACTATCCAAAAACTTTCTTTTCCAGCAACATGAGAGTTCTTTTAGGGTGCCTGGCTGTTAGCCATAGGAAATGTCTCCCATTCTGAGACAAGGGTTCATTCCTTGTATGCCAATAATTACTTCGGATGCAGTGTTGTTGTAGCCATGTTGGTTCCAGGATATGGAGAGAGAAGGTGGCTGAGGTAATATCTTTTATTAGACCAAATTCTGTTGGTGAGAGAGAGAAGCTTTCGAGCTACACAGAGCTCTCCTTCTGGTCCTTCAGCTCTGTGTAAGCTTGTCTCTCTCACCAACAGAATTTGCTCCAGTAAAAGACACTTACCGCACCTGCCTATTCTCTCCAAGAATTACTTTGATCTGAAACACCACCTCAGTGCTTCTACCCACTTCCTCATGAGCCTGTGACACAAAGCCAGCTTCATTCTTGAGACAGGAATGTTTTCTGCAGAGCCTTTCACCTTTGGGTCACTAGCTAAAGTCTGGTCCTGGTTGGTAGTGACCGAAAATGGTGAGTGTAGATCCAGTTCCTAATGGACACGTCTCAGCAACCACCATCACAGTGGGCCCTAACTGTCCGCCTTGTTGGCATTCCCAGCGGAGAGTCCAAGGTCTGGGTGGGTGTGGAGACTGAGCTTCCCTTCCCACCTCTGCATGGGTTGGCAGGACATAGTGGGGGAATCTTGCACTGCTATTGTTCCTCTTCTGCATAAGGAGGCCTTCTGGTGCCTGGACTATCCATCCAGAACCTTTCACCAGTGCTGAATTCACTAAACACCTCACAGGGAGTGACACGAAAACCATGTGGCCAGTTGAGCTAAAAAGGATGGTGCAGTAGGGAGGCCACTGGAGACGTGGGTTTAATTCCCAGCTCTGTCATTGACTCTCTGTGTGATCTAGGGTAAACCACTTAGTCTGTCTGCCTCAGTTCCCCACCTGAAAAACGGGGCTATAATTTCCCTACCTTCCAGAGGTGCAGCAAGGATAAATATGTTAATAATTGGGAGGTTCCCAGGTAATCTGGTGGTGAGGGCCATAGGCAGGGAGGTAGATAAGTTTCCCTATGGAACAGCTTCCTACCATACATGAGCCGAGCTGCTTCACGTGTATGTTAAAAGCTGCCTCTACCTAATCTGCTCTTCACCTCTGCCCAGCTTTCATCAAGACTCGGTGGAGCAAGGTGAAAATCTTGGGAATCAAACTGAATAAAAATTAACAGTGTAATGCCAAGAGTTCCTAGTGACGTGGTGAACAGAGGCTGGGAGAGAGGCTGTCCTCAATCAGATGGGCTATGTCTTGTAACAGCTACCCAGGGTATTTCTGTTTTAAATTTAGTTTGTTTATATTTCTCACTTCAAAAACGTCCTGCTGCCATCCTGGTGATATCACCAGTGTGAATGGAAGCAACTCATGTCACCTCAGTACGAATAAGGGCCTCTGCTGTCACTTCAATGCTAATAGCTCTTCTAGCTGTATTTAGGGTAAGACTCAAAAGGAACTGTCTTCACCTGTTCAGTTCAGAGTAACATAGCATAGTCTGACGTCATCTCCGTAATAATGGAACTATCTGATGTCATCCCCAGGTATGAAGGGGGATATCCGCTATCATCTCCCTGCTAACAGGACTTCTTTCAGCATGTCATCTATGGCTGCAGGGGAATACTTCTAACCCATTTCTTTCCATATAGTACAATACAACATAACAGTATAATGTGTGGGTTAACTCAGACCCCCCTGGGGTAGGGTTTGGCTGGATGGATAGATGAATAGATACATTTATACTAAGTATCTCTCTATTCAATATCTCTCAATATCACTCTATTGATTTTTAAAAAGTTCCAGGTCTGCCTGGCTGTAATGAGATTTTTTTTGAACTTTGTGTTGCGATCAATGACAGGAATGCTATTGGCCTGGAGAATTGATATACCCGCTCTGTGTGGCTTGTTCTGCTCCCGGCCTGCCCCTGCCCCCTAGGTGTACGATTCCATCAGACACTTAACCTCTTTTACAGTGTCATCAGGCTAAAAGGAATCTAATAGTGACACGGGACTTGTGCTCAGCGCTCTGGCACTATTGCTTTCCTGTCACAAATAATTTATAGCTTTCTATTTCCATCCCTTTTCCAGCACCCCAGCCCCACTTTCTGCTCTCTCTGGGCTGGGTGGGATCGATAAACTCACACAGCCACAATGGCACTTCAGGGTGCTTCAAGGGAATGGGAGGGAGAGAACAATTCCAATACCTGCCCGTTCATGGACTTCTCGGCTGGTGTAAATCAGCACAGATCTGGGCCTCTTCAAATACAAACCTTTACATTAGCTGCCTCAAAGTACTTCCCAGGCACCATCCTCTGCCACCCCTATCCCTTCGGGTACACTGCATCACCTGTGACACTTAAACATCCTGACACTTCTCAGGTGCTCAGCCTGCAGTACCGCTCTCTGTCCTGGGAACAGCCTCTCGAGCCCTGGCCTTTCCTGTGCTATCCTGGCCTCCCCTTAACCCTGGGCCACCCTGGGCAGCAGAACATCCCTTTTCTCTGTGAGGCCTGGCCAGCTTGTTCTCAAGGAGGAGCTTTGTTTGAGGGATGATGTCCGTCCCCTGCAGTTCTTTGCTTTCACTTTAGGGGAGACTTTGGGGTGGGGCCTAAAAGCGAATTTAATGCAGGATTGATAGTCTGGAAACCAATCACTGAACAACGTGGGCAGCCCTCCCCCCATGCCTCAAACCGGACCTGGAGGGACCATCTTTAGGCTCAGAGGGGGATTCAGCCTTCATGGCCTCTCCAATTCTTGGCTGCTTTGCTGGGATCGCCAGCGAGAGGGTGAGTAGTGATGGGGGTGCTTAGATTGCAAACTCTTGCCAGTCAGCAAATGGCTGGGGACCCCTCCAAGCAGTCAGCAGGAGGAAATGATTTTCTGTCATCATTGACCTCAGCTGGATTTGAACGAGTGACCTAGTGCTGAAAGACTCCATGTAACAAGGACAGGAACATAAACTGAGCTTTAACTTTCCGTCTTCATGCTGGGTTGTCTCCTCTGCTCTGTTACATTCCGCAGCACACCTTCTCGGTACTTCTGAGTTATGTTCGCTCACCACCCCATAAAAGCCAGAGTGGCATGCTTCTGGGAGCTTTGTCTTACAGCCCAGCACCAGTTCCTTCGGCTGCCCAGCGCCCCCAGTTGCTCATTTATACAGGGAAAAGCCCTTGGTAACACTTAATCGGTTAGTAAGTGCTTCACTTTGTTCAAAACACAATAAGTGCTTTTCCTTTGTATGTCCAGTCTCTTGCCCTCTTGGGTAAGAGCTTCCTGATGATGTAGCATGATGTTGACACCCACATGGCTTAGAATTACACACATTATTGCGCTCAATACAGGGGAAAGTGGGTGAAATTCTATGTTCTTGGGCCCTCTCCCCCTCCCCATGTATTTCCCTCTCAGCAACACTACAGGTCAGACCTGCTCCACTCACAAATTAAACAGTGATTCTGCTAGTTGCTAAGGCTGCCTGCAGTCTGGCAACTGAGCTGGGTTTGTCTGGCCTCTCACAGCATCACCGGGAATAATGGTCCTGAACAGTCAGTGCATCAATGATAACGTAGTTGCTGACACACGAGACAGACTGCAGCTCCTGGCGCTCGTTCTGACCTGTGTTAGCTCTGCAGTGAAAACTCACCTCGGAGAAGGACTCTGAGGGGCTGTCATTGACGACAGTGATGAAACCCCCATGACCTTGCAAGGGACAGGATCGTGACCGGGCGGAGGCAGAAGAAGATATTGCACATGGTTATTTGCTGGTCTGTGCTGCACATTGCAGCAGATCAGGCCTCCTGGTTTAGCAGCTGGAGTTGCTGAAAGCATTGCCAGAATTTGACAGGCGCTGGAGGGGCTGTCGAAAGAGCTGAGTTCTGACCCAGTTTTACTTTTTTACAGAATTATCAGAACCAAAGTTCAGCAGCCTTTCCATCCGACACCAGACGGGACTGGGACAGGAGTGACTGCGCCTGGGCACACCATCGGTAAGAAGGCAGCAGAGGGGCTGGCACAGCGGGGGATGGGTCGGGTGACTCTAGACCCAAGGGGATAAGGCTGAGGTGGGGACACAAAGAAAGACAGACACTAGGGCGGACTGGAGTGAGCGAGGCACCAAATGGTCAGCACCGCTAACGCCAGAGGATTGAATTCTTCACTGACCTAACATCGTTGGGGTCAGAGTCCGAATGTGACTCAGCATGTAGACGCGCTTTTGAATCCCATATTGCGTGACGCTTTGTCCTTTTCCATCCCTTTCTCTTTCCCTCTCTCTCCTTTCCCTCCCTATTTATAATGTGTCCATCACCTTTCTCCCAGTCCTTCCCTTTTCCTGCCTCCTTCGCACTCTTCCTCTTCTCTGACCTCCCTCTTTCTGTTTATCCATCTCTCCCCTCCCTAGAATGAGTCCATTGCTCCTAGACAAGAATATGCATATAGCAGAAAAAGACATTCCTGATAGTCTGCTCTTGCTCCGGCAGTCCCTGGATGTATTTCACAGAGACATTAGTGGGAGATGGGTTGACGGAGGTGTGCTCAGGGTTATGAGCTTGTAATAATATCTGCAGAGAGTTTGCTAGTCTTTAGTGGTACAAATTCTGTGCTGAGGGCGTATTAAGGCTTTTTTTATTGTTGGCACTGCAGTTTTGTGAGCATGGTCTGCTACTGCTGACACAGGTTGGGATTGCCTATTGCTAAGCTGTGCTGGAAGAGCAGTGCTGTATAGGGTGAAATGTGAGGGCCTATATAGAGTGGTGATTGTGGATGTTTGTTCCTGGAAATCAACCACTGTATGGGGATTCACTGGGAAGTACTGGTCTATACTGGGTGGGGTTGGCAGATTTTGTACTGCACTGGAAGTCTAATATTGCATAGAGAGCTGTTGATCACTTCAGTACAATGTTCTGGGAGGCACTGGTGTGCAGGGGAGGTTGCACAAGGGAGCACCGATATATATCTTGGATGCGCTAGCGATTGCTAGGATGCATACTGGGATGTACTGGAAAGTGATGGCATGTCTCTGGGAATGCACTGTACGATGCACACCTCCACTCTTCATTCTGAGTGAGTTTTATTAGCTGGTTCTGGTCTCTACTGGAAACTGAGAGATGATGGCCATTACTGGGCAGGAGGGGAGGCTTCTAGCCCATACTGGGAAATGGTCAGTATTGGATACAAGAATGCTATTAATCTGTACTGGGGTACATACTATAAGCTCTTGATCTGCGCTAGGAGATGGTACAAGGTGTTGGCTTGGGCTGAGACGCACTGAAATGATGTTAACCTGTGTTAGGCTATATCCTGAAGGGTGGGGGAGGGTGGGTCTTTATTGGTTGTATTGGGAGGTTGTCTGGGGATGTGATGTGACATGTACCTCTCTAATGGGGACACTGGCAGAGAACGCTCTACTCTGGGCTGTACTGGGAGGTGCTTGGCCGAGCCTGGACAGACTGGGCAGTCATCAGCATGTCTGGCATATGCTGACTTTGTGTTGGATCTCACTGGAAGGCACTGGGAAGTGGTTGCTTTAGACTGGGATCTACTGGCAGGTTGTAGCTGATTGGTGGTATGGACTGGTGGCTGTGGAGCTGCTGTAGGGAGTCAGCTGCAGATGTTGTGAGTCTGTGGAATATTGGTAGATGGCTCCTTCGCTGACATGAACTGGGGGTCTGTGTGGTGCCGGAGGGAGGCTGCGGGGACACGTAGCTTTCGGCTGGGTAGTCCCTGAGTGCTGTGCTGCTCTCCTCATGGCCCTTTTTCCCTTTTTGTTTTGTCCAGTTCCCAGTACAGCGTCCCCTCCCGTCTCCAGTGCCTCCAATGATCCAGTGGGTTCTTACTCCATTAACGGGATCCTGGGGATTCCGCGGTCGAATGGCGAGAAGAGGAAACGTGATGAAGGTAGGGGGAGGGGAGAGGCTCATCCTCCCTTTTTATATTCTTTGTCCCCATGCCCAGGCTCCGATTTCAAACCAGGCCTTGCAGCTGCTCTGGGGCTAGATCAGTTGTAGCAGCAGCGACCGATTTCCCCGCACTGCCCTGCTGGCTTGGAATGTTCTTCTTCCAAGGCCTTTTCACGACAGGCTCCGTTCTCCAGACATCTGCTCAGCAGACAAAGCAGCTGCTCCCATTCCCCAGTCCCTTTTCTGCTGGAAAGGGTTGGAACCAAACTCCCCAGGTGTCAGCAGGTGCGCGCGCTTTGAGCTGCAGGTAAACCGGGTCATTCTGACTCACTCGCTTTCTAACCTGACGCCGTCTTGACTCAGCACCTGCAGCAGGCTAGGAGGAAATTTGACTCTCAGATTCTCCTTTCCCAATGACATACCATAAGCCACTTATTTACCATGACATTAGGGGCCCCGTTTTCATCTGGCCGCCTTCGCTGCATCGAACAGGCGTGATTGTGGCATTGTGGGCATACAGAGGAGACCTACGGAGTATTCGGTTCTAGGTGCAGTATCTAACCCTCACCCCCAACTCCACAGAAATTAGGGATGAAGATTGTTCCTTCTCTTCCACCTCCCCGCTTCCCTCACTAGGCTGGATTAATGGTTAAATGGATCTTGGAATGAGCGAAAAGGTGGTGAGCCAACCCCACCCGCTGGTGTGTTTCCAGGTCGGTGGTGTAAAGACTGAGATTGGAGTCTCAGCATTCAGGGGACAGAGGGGGACTGGCGTACTTGTTGCCTTAAATCTGCTCTTATATTTGGATGCACTCAGAAACGTGGGAGGGGGACTCTTCAGAGTGTGGGGCTTGAGCTGCTTGACCCATTCATCATGCCTTAATCTGTCACTCCCCACCCTTGGTGGATAGCACCTCCTACCAATAGGGGACTGACTTGATTGCAATCCCCAGGCCAATTGTGGGTAAACCTGAATTATCTGGTGTGTTGGGGGGGGGAGGGGGAGAGGGAGATGGAAATAGCATCCCAGCAGAAGAACTGAATGGGGAATCGTGCCAGCTATTTTCATGGCTTCGGTTCTCATGCGGTTCACGCGCTCAAAGGAACCCAGGAACACCAAACAAAACTGCTGCAAACTTGGCACCACGTCATTTGAAACACAGAGATTCGGATCCCGTGAAAGCCAATGGGGAAAAACTCCCGCTGGGAGTTGGATCAGGATCCAGCTGCAGATCCAGTCCCCAGATGGTGGCAGTGGGGTCCTGGGACAGTCCCCCTGTGGAAAGGGGTGGCCATGAGGGGAGAGGTTGAGAACTACTGCCTCAAAGTTTGGCAGCGCTGGGTTTTGGTTTTGACCCGTCACTACCAGAAGCAAGGCAAACCCTTCGATAAATTTCCTGGCTCCATCTAAAGCATAACTTGACCTGGGCTCACTTGAAATTGAGGGATCCGGTACCCTGATAGATTTGCAAACCTCTAAGTACTCCATGGCCACATTTGGGGTTGTCAGGAAACCCCAGATGTGATAAGTGTCCCCTGCATTGAGGTGTTGCAGTGATCCGGCTCTTGGCAGGACCCCTTAGTACCTTGGTATCACGCCAAGCAGGTCACCAGGAATCAGCATTCTGCTTTCTCCAAACACCTCAGGAGCTTTGTCCATGACACACCCGTTCCCTAGATTTCCGTCCCAGAATCCGACGTGTTTGGCGCCATCTAGCAAAGTACCCAAACCACCCCCAGGATCTGAAACCCAGAAGCTTCACTTCACCATTCAGGGCAGTTCTTACTGGCCACTCTGATCATCCCGGATTGGATTGATTAAGGAAAGGAGATTCTCTGCAATCCCTCTTTCCAGCCAGGAGCCGGCTGAGTCGTTGGACGTTCCCAGCATGGGGCTGAGCACGCTGAGCTTTCAGTGCTTCCAATGGCAGCTGCAGCTTGTGTTCAGTGCATTAAGGGCCTGCCCTTACATGTCTCAATCCTGCCCTCCCCAGCCACCAGCAGGACCAGCCGTGGAGGTCCCTCTGATTCAGATCTCCTTTCCTGGCAGGAGCTCTCCAAGGGCCCTATCTTGCAGAGTGCTGAGTGACCTGACCTCTCATTGACTTCAAATGGCATTAGAAGCATTCACCCCCATGCAGTGGTGGGGAGGAGGGGCCAGGAACAGCAGCGCCCCCAGGGGTGCCTCTACCACCAATGCCTTCCTCTCATTCTGGGGCCATGTTCTCCTAGCCTAATTTGTCTGAGCTGCCAGGTGGAGCGAGATGGGGGGGTTGAGAATGGGAGACTGATGGGGGTGATCACTGGAGAGGGGCTGATATTTTGTACTGTAAGGCCTTTAATACAGTCACCTTCCTGGTATGTTCTGAGGCCGTGGAACGATGTGCATAGCAGTGAGCTACCTTGCATCTCTTCTCTGCTGTGGCTTGTTGCTTGCATTTAATGAGCAAGAATTCACCTTTGAAGGCCAGTCTGCAGTGCCAGTCCCACTAGGGGTCGAGGAACAGCCCTTCCATTTCCCCCCTCCCCATCTGTGGGGTAAGTAGAGAGGGCTTGGGAAGTTCCAGGCAGATCGGAGGGGAGAAACCAGGCTGCCCCTGGTTCTGAAAAGGGCGTTAGCAGCAGGCAGGGTGGGTTGGCAGGGAAAGAGAGTCTCCATCCTTGTCCCCTGCTCCCCTCCCGCTCCATCTCGCAGCAGCTGGTGCCTGCATTAGGCAGTAGTGCAGATGATTAAGAAGAGGGAGATAATGATGTGTCAAGATGATGTAGCCAAACTCCCCAGTCGGACGGAGGTAGCTCTGCAAGGTGGGCTCGGCGATGGTGCTGGCGGCCAGGTGTCTCCACAGGGGGGTCCTGCAGGGAATTGGCAGGGGATGATTTAGTCAGGGTGGCCCTGCTTTGAGCAGGGGATGGGACTTGCTGATCTCCTGAGGTCCCTTCACCCTCATTTCCTAGGGTTCTAGGATCATTTCGGGCCACAGGGAGAGTGAGTCACGAAGGAATGCTGGGTGCCCACTGATCCGGGTCAGGAATGGGCCAAGCCCCACAGGATTTTGCCTGTGCCATTGATCTCTGCGGGGGGATTACAGGGGCTGTCCCCCTACGAGCACTTAGCACTTCTTGTCGTTCCAGCCCCTAGGGACATTCACCAGTGAATCTGCAGCGCTATTGGGGCATGGGGGAGGGGGATCAGGATTATTGACTGTGTCTACTTATGGCACTGAGTCTCACAACCCTGGTCAGCTAACTCGCCTGCGGGCTGCAGGGCTATAAAATTGCAGAGTAGACACTGGGGCAGGAACCCAAATTCTGAACCCACCCCCTTCGTGGGGTCCCAGCGCCCGGGCAGTCAGCTGACACAGGCCAGTCATGTACCCACTGTTATCACCCAGCTGCCCCCCAGGAAATGGGCACAGAGAGGGGAGTGGAGAGCCTTGACACCATATCACAGCTGCAGGAGGATTCAGGGAGACCTGGCTCTTACTCCTAAGCACCCAGCAATCTCTGTTGGGGACAGCAGGCCTCGCCAGGGATGGTGGCACCAAGGCTGGGGGAGAGAAGACACGAAAGCCCACAATGACAAGGTGATCAGAACAATTGGCTGTTCCCCTCCTTCCGAGAGGGTCAGAAGGGGCACAGGGAAGAATGGGGACACCCTACTCAGACCCACATATGCTAATAAAGAAATGAGTGCTGCTCAGATGCTCCAGGGATCAGCATTACATACAAACTAAATAGATGAACATGTAAAGGTTGGGTGGGATGGGCTGGGTGCATTGGGGATGGATGGGTGAATAATCAAAGCCCCGTTCCCAGCGTCCTCTTGCTCCCCTTGGCCTCTTCAGGCTCCCAGCAGGACTTCTTTTGCTCCCTATGATAAGCGAGACCTCTGATCATTAGAAAATCATTATCAAAGGCGGCTCTTTCTCTCGAGTGCAGGTCATGGGTGGATTTCTTTGATAGATCCAAATTTTCATTTTGGATTCCCGTTCTGGAGCTGATAACTCCTCCTCCGTAACAATGACCGCTTTCTTCGTATCGGCCTGGGAGAAGAACTGTAGCATTTGCTGGCAATCCCTTCTGCAGTGCCGACAATGGCAGGGATATTATCCACAGGTATTGCCGGCATTAGCCGGGATCATATCAGCAGCATGTTATTGGCAGAAGCAGCAGTAATGTGTCTAGTGTTATTAGTATCAGCAGTAATAAAACCCACAGGGCTGTTAGTATTATCAGCGCTAATATCGGCAGTGGGGGAGAGGAGTTGGACGGTGTGATTGTTAATAAAAGTGGCAATGATACGCAGAGTGCTTGCAGGATGATACCCCCAGTGGAGGGGGAAGAGACAGGATGAGTGCAGGTCTGCAGTTTCTTTTTCTTCTGTAGTCTGAGGCTTGGATGGTTGGAATGATAAACATCTCAGTGAGGGACACGGGGCTGTCATTGCAGGTGGTGCGATTGTGTTTTTTCAAGGTGGAGTGGCCTGGGTCATTGAAGGTGGTGCAATTTTGTTGTGCAAGCTGAGTTGTGTCATTGCACGTGGTGCGTGTGTGCTGTTCAAGGGGCATGGCTGTGTTGTTGCAGGGGGTGTGATTGCGTTGCTCCAGAGTGCACTCTGTCATTGCAGGGGGTGTGATTGTGGTGTTCAAGGTGGGGCGGGTGTGTTGTTCCAGGTGTTGTGTTTCTGTTCTGTTCTTTGTAGGTTCTTTTCCCACTCCAAATCTTGTAGTATTTGAGCATCACCCGGCCATGCATTAAGGGATTAACTAACATCTGCCACACATGGTTCTTCCTCTCCAATCATGGGTGCTCTGAAGTGGTTTGTTGGTGGTTTTTTCCCCCTAACTGGGCACATGGCCCTGTGTTTATGTGAGTGAAGGCCACTCAGAGAAATGTGCCTTGTCCTTACAGTGGAAAGCAGGGAGGGTTGGGGCGGTCCTTAGTTCCTGGGGCATTCATTCCGTGGGTCCAGAACTGGCAATCGCTGCACAGATGAGCTTTCCCCTTATTGTGGAATTCCAGGGGGCCAAAGGAGTGGAATTGTTGACCACTATCTTCATCAAGGAGCTCTGGGCTCTTACATACCCTGGGCCCAGGACTTGAAAATCAGGATGGAGACTTTGGCACTTGACTCTATTCTAGGAGAAGGAACTATATGGAGTGGAGGTGTGATGTGCTTGCAGCAGCCCATGCTTATGATGTGCTTGAGCAGGCATGCTGCAGCTGGTTGTGTGGTACAATTGTATTGTTCAAGGTGGTGTGGTTATTTCACAAGCAGTGGTATGGTTGTGTCAGTCACTGCTGGCAGCGTGACTGTTGTATTTATGTTTGGCGGCTGTACCATTGCCTGTGGGGTGATGTCATTTCAAGTGGTATAGCTGCATCTTTGCCTGCAGTGTTGTGTTATTGTAGTTGATGTGATTGTGTTGTTCGAGGAGGACTGCTTGAGTCATTTCTGATGGGGTGTTTGTATCACTGCAGGCAGTGAGGTTGTTCTGTTATAGGCATCATTAGTACATCATTGCGGGCAACACTGCTGTGCCACTTTCACTGAGGTGGTTGTGTCATTGCAACAGTTGTGGTCGTTGATTGCAGGTGGCAGGGTTGTACTATATAGTTGTGATGCTGCAGGCAGTGTGGTTGTGTTGTTGTAGTGCTGGGATGATGCCATTTCCAGCAGTGTGATCATGTTGTTCCATGTTTATTTTGGGTAGTGTAGTTGTGTTGCTTCATCTTCCACGATTGTGTCATTATTGGTAATGTATTTATGTTTTCTGTAGTGTGATTATCCCATTATCGGTAGTGTGGTTGTACCAGCAAAAAGAGGAGTGTTTGTGTCATTACAGGGATATACCTTTATGCTTTTAAATGCTGTGCTTGTGTCATGCCATGGGATTGTATCGCGACATTTGATGTGTGTTTGTGTAAGTGCAGTTGGGTGAGTTTGTGTCATTGTATATGGTTGTGTTGTTAAAGATGACTGACTGTGCTTGGGTCATTGCAGATGAAGCCTGGTGTCAGTCTGTGGTGTGATGTTTCATGCTGTGCCTCGATGTTGCCACAGATGGGTGTGTTTGCGTTACTCTGAATGATTGCCTTGTTGCGGGTGAACGGTTGTGTTTGTGGCACTGCAGATGGATGTAGTTGTGTTGCCCCAGGTGATAGCCATATGCTCCTATCATTGCAGGTGGGTGCTGGGTGTGTCACTCTTGGTGGATCTGATTGCATGTGAGGTGTGGTTGTGGCTGTTTCATGCTGTGATTGTTATCCCCTTGGCCCTGTGATTGTGTTGTTTCAGCCCATGGCTGTGTTGTGTGTCTGTGTTGAACGTATAGTAGCGCCCACATCAGGGCAGGCAGGTGTAGGTAACAGCTCCCTCATGCACCAGATGAAGTCGTTGCTTACAGAGGCAGTTTGTTCTGGGTGAAGCCCCCACGCTGGTGAGACTCCCAACAGCAAGAGACAAGGAGGTAGAAATGAGCAACTGCTGCCAGCCACCCCACACCTCTCTGAGCAAACTGCCGAAGGCTGGCCAGAGAGGGGTGAGTTGCGTGGAAGAGCAGCAGAGGAGGGGGAGGTGGTGGAACAAGACTTGAGAAGCACATCACTGATGAAAAGGGGCAGCATTAGCAGGTGCCGGCATGGCCATGCCAGAAACACAGGTTGTGATTGCATGAGGCCTGTTTGTAAGCAAAAGAGACAGCCAGCCCGAGTGCTTGTGTGTGTGCGCGTGCGTGCGCTGGGGATGGTGGCAAGGTGTGGGGAGGATCTGCCACTGCTGAGCAGAACTGCAGGTGAGGCAAAGTTAAAAGCGTGCATCACAGAAGGCAGTTTAGGCAGAATGCATGCAAAGGTGGAGTTACTGTTTAGCTTGCCAGAGATCAGTAACACTGAGGACAAGCGGATCTGTCCTGGAATATGTGTGTGTGTGTGTGCCTCTCTGCATCTGTATTTGTGGATCCATGTACATATGTGTATTTGCTTGGTTTGTTTGTGTGTTAGTAGAACTGGTTTTCACTTGTCTGTACACATGTCCTTGGCAGAGAGGTACATGTGTATTTGTATTTTTGTGCATGTTGTGTGAGCAGTGTGCCTGTTAATCTGTGCATTGTGAGTATAGGCATTCTGTATATTTCTGTAAAGGCTGTGTATTTCTGTGAACGTTGTGTACCTGTGTGCATATTTTAAGTGCATTTGTGTGAGCGTTATGTATTTTTGTTTTTTGTGGGAGTATTGTGCATTGTTGTGTATAGTATGTGTGTAGCTGGATTTATGTTAGTGTTGTGTATGAATATATATTTTTGTGAATGGTGTGTGCTTGTGTGTATATTTTTATGTATTTGGGTGCGTGCTGTGTACCTGCGTGTACTTGGGCGGGGGGTTGTGTATTTGTGTGTATGTTAGGTGTATGTGTACTCGTGTAAGTGTCGTGCATTTGGGTGGATAGTTTGTGTTTGTGTGAGTGTTGTGTATTTGTGTGTTAACATTAACGGATGTGTGTGCATGTTGATGAGTTGCTTTCAGAGCTTTGCGCACATTAAGCTGTTCCCCTGTTCTTTATCAAAGAGCCACGTATACCCAGTGTTTGAAAGGGCTAGGGGGCCACCAGGCTTTGCAGCCCCAGTAAAGAGGAATTTAGAAATCAAGCCAGCTTGCTGAGAAGCTCCCTCTAAGCCCCCTCTTACCTCAGTCTCTGCTCCCGGATACAAACAGCCGCCTCACCCCCCATTTTTCAGACTACTTCCAGCACTGCGTATAGAGAAAGCTGGAGCTGGGTGTAGCAACTGGCTGTTGCGCAGTTGTATCCGGTAGGGTCAGGAGACATGGACACAGGGAATTGCACATGTCCATGGTGGAAGGAATCTCCCACTGACCCATCCAATGGGAATCAGGCTGCTTAAATGCCGCACTGTGCATTGGAAAAGTACCCTACTAGTCCACCTCATCTGGCCTCTCTGTGTATTTTATCTCAGATCTCTTGGTGGCCATCTGTCTCCCTGGGTCTCAGTGTCTTTCTGTCTGCTGTCATCCAGGGCCTGCTGCATGCAAAGAGGCGGCTGTTTGAATCTTTCCTGGACTTTGAGTGGGATGGGGGCCAGGGTAAGAGCATGGCTGGAGTCAGGGCCGAGAAGGTGAGGAGGGACAGGGGAGCACAGTGGTGGAAGCGGGGTAGTATGGCAATCGGGCACCAGAGTAACATGGCAACAGGATGCAGGGGTGATGTTACAATGGGGCGCAAGCTGATGTAATGGGGCACGTGGTTGATGTGATGAGGATCTTTGGTGACATGGCATTGGGACGCAGGGCGATGAGGCCAGGGGGTGCAAGGGTAACATGGCAGTGGGGCGCTGGGGTGATGTGATGGGGATCAGGAGATATATGGCAATGGGTCATTGATGATGTGATGAAATCAGGGGTAGCATTACATGGCAGTGGTGCACCGATGTGACAAGGATCAGGGGTAACCTGGCAGACAGGCGCCAGGGTGATATGATGGGGATCAGGGGTTATATGGCAATGTGTCACAGGAGATCAGCGGTAACATGGCAAGGGGGTGCTGGGGTAACATGGCAGTGGGACACCAGGGTGATGCTGCAATGAGGGTGCAGGCTGATGTTATGGGGGGCAAGAGTAAAGTGGCAATGGGGCCCAGGGGTGATGTGACAGGATCAGGGTAACATGGCAATGGGGACACAGTTGCTGTGATGAGGATCTTTGTAACATGCCATTGGGATGCAGGGGTAAACATGCCAATGGGGCTCACAGGTAACATGGCAGTGGGGTGCTGGGGAACATAGCCATGGGGCACAGGGGTGATGCTGTGACGGGGCTGAGGGGTAACATGGCAGTGGGGTGCAGAGGTAACATGGAAACGGGGCACAGTGTGATATGACAATGAGACACGAGGGAAGTTGTGATGAACTATAGATCTGGGCTAAGATGGCCCAGAGGAACATGGCGATGGGAGTTGGGGGCGATGTAACACGACCATAAGTCGGGGTAACAGCACTGAAGACCAGTTTCCCATGGCAAAGGAGAAGAGAAGTAACACAATGATGAGGCTCCAAAGTAGCCTGTGTAAATGGCAATAGGCAACAAGGCTATCATAGTGGCAGGGCCAAGTCCCAGCGATGGGGGCTCAGTTGTCGTGTGGCATGAGCACTGGGGTAGCATTGTAAGGGGGACATGACGTCTCTCAGTGATGGGGATCAGGAGTAACAGGGTTAACGCCGTGATAACACCGGGAGACTGCCATGATGGAGGTTGTGTACCATGGTGATGGGGCAGGTAGGGGCACTATTACCAGCTGCTGGAAAAACAAAGAACCTACTGGGCAGTAAAACAAAAACAAAGGCGACTTGGAAGCACCTGACAGCTCTAATTCATCACAGCCCAAGTTTTTTTTTTTCCCATGTTCCCATTATATTTGTTTGTAAAAGTGGAAATCAATTTTGAAGGTAATTTTCTGGAAAGAATGGAAGGGAGGTGGGAGGGCTGGATAAGGCAGAGATGGCAAAAGGAAAAAAAAATTTAGGCCAGGCACAGCCCAGGGGCAGCTCTTGGCAAGGTGAAAGAAAATTGCATATTCAATCTCCATCCATGAATCTCCCTCACTGCTGCCCGCCTCCTGCTCAAAACAATGAAGGCTTTCTTCCTACGCCGAGCAGCGCCCAAGTCCCTGCGCTCACTTTAACTTCAGGGTCATTAATTCACCTGATTATTGCAGGAGAAGACAGGACTGCAGCGGCATCCATTCTAAAGAGCCCTCCTTAAAAACAATCATCCTTTGATTAGTCGGGGGGGGGGGCGGGGAATTGAGGTAATGTGTTGTCTTGGACTAGAACTGTACATGTTTGAAATGGGGGGAGGGAGAGGACAGGAGGAGGAGTGGGGAACTGTCTGGGTTTGGGGCACGAGGGTTGGAAAGCCAACCTGGTATTGCATACCTTTGTTGTGGTGTGATTGCAAATTAAAAGTAGCATGTTCCACTCTGCAGCTCCCTTTTGGGGAGGGGAGTTGCGCGCGCGCGCGCGTGTGTGTGTGTAGGGGGGGATCTTATCACTGCTTCTTCAGCAGCCCAGCCGCAGTGTCACCGTGCGAGGTGACATTTGAATTTACAATTCCGCTGAGAAAAGCCATTAATTCACAAATTAACATTTCTCCCTCTCTCTCTAGCTCACTCTCTCTCTGGCTCTCTCTCTCTATCTCACATGGATGTGCAAGCAATTGAAAAGACAAAGGAAATAGCCTTAAGGAAGAGACTTTACTGCTAGTCTGTCTGTGCAGAGATTGCTGCCACTGCTTCTAGACAGATAAACCAATTACCTGAGCTGCTCTGTTCATAGCAGCCTGCTATTACCTCCCTTTGTAGAGTTGAATCCTTTGCCGGATTACACTATGTGTATCTCATTAATGTAAACCAGCAAGACGCTGGGTACGACCCTCCTTCGTTCTTTGCAGCGGGAGGGGGTTGGGTGTGGAGTGAAGGGCAGCAGTGAGGGGCAGGTAGGATGTATCTGACAGCGGGTAGGGTCCAGGCCTCTGACTTTGCCAGCCTGGAGAAGGCTGACTCTTGGGAGTGTATGCAATAGCCATGGTACGCCTCTCTCAGCCTCATGCACAGGGGAGCCCTACAGAGATACACTCACACATGTCCAGCTATGCATGCAGGGGTGTATGCACAAACAGGCATGTGGTGTGACTATGAACACATGCATAGATTGGGCCAAGTTCCTCTCTGTTGTAACCCCCCTGAAGTGAGTGGAGTGATGCCCAGGTTGAATCTGGTCCTCAGAGACGTGGGTGGAACGCAGGTTGGCAGAATTCAGTTGTATGTTTATCATTTCAACAGAGAACATCAATGTTTATTTTTAAGTATATTTTTTTCCAATTTTTATCTATTTAAATTTCCACAGTTGCGGAAACTTGGGTGGGGTGGGTGTCGGACAATAATTATTTAATGACCATCCACTTTGAGTTTCAAAAAGTTAAAGCTTTATAACCGTTAATACACAAATTGTCAACATCACATCAAAATATACAAAGGAAATAGCTTTAAACGGTACTCTATGAAGTTCTCAAGCAGCAATTTTCTTACTTTGCCTATCTGTAAATTTCAATTATCAGTAGAAATATTGTTTCATCAGTTTGTGCCTGTACGGTGATATCAATGTTTATAGACATTCACCAGTAAAAATCAAATCCTTCCAAGCTTCCATGTAACATACAACGCTAGAGGCTATTTTCATGTGTCCACCACTCACTCTTGTCCCTGTATGTCACACTCATTTGCATGCACATTGTCACCCTGGCCCCCTCAAATTCACACCGCACGCGTGTGCACTGCACACTCACGCCGGCATCCAGGCCACTTTTCTCCCCCGAACACTGGGGTAACAGTTACATTTTCAAGTTGCATCCTCCTTACAGAAATGTCTCACGCCAGCCCAGCCGTTATGTCCCTTCGGGGCCCCTGAATCTAGGAGCATGCGGCGTTCTCTCAGCCCTTTAATCTCCTGTTTGGACGTGTAGGTGTGTTTGCGGAGGAGGACCCCGGTGGCATGATTTTGCAGAGGCCTGCATGTCAGCCCTTGATCTCAGACTACTAAAGTCATATGCACAGAATTCTCCCCTCTGCACCCTCCTAGGGCTTGATAAATTCTTGTTCCCCTCATTTCCATCGAGGGTAAAGATGGGGGGTTCAAAGATCTCCAAGCTGGGGAAAGGGGAACAGGGATGTTCCGTCCACAGAGGTCCTGTGCTTTCTGTGCCTTCACTCTTGAAATCTGTCTGAAAACGCCTCTCCTTTCTGGAGAGCTCCTGCCTCTCCCACATCCTTTGCGCCCCCCACTGGGCACAGCACACGGGCGGGGAGCGGCATCCCACGACCAGGCGCTGGAAGACGGATCACAATCAGCGGGGGAATCGGCAGGCAGCGCCGGTAATTCAAACCGTCCTGACCGTTCAATGAACCCGAACCTGCTGACCTTGACGGCACTAGACAACGGCGGCCTCAGAAATCCCAACCTTTACGTAGGCGTCGGTGGAGGATGGCTCGTGTTCTCTCTCCTCGATCACATCCCAGCGGCTCTGGGGCCTGACAGTCAATCCCCCACGCGCCGATTAGCTCCTAATTTGGCCTTTTCTCTGCTCCCAAGCCCACGGTGGAGATGACGTAACATTAAGTGTTGGCTGTTGCCCGCAGATGGAAACCACCCCTCTAGAGGCACATCTTCATCTGCTAAGGGAATACGCCAAGCACCTTGTTCGTGGTCGGAGCTGGGGGAGATCCTCCCGCCTCCAGCAAGATGGGGACTGTAGGAAGGCAAGCATTATTTGAAAAAAGAATCGGAGCTCTTTGCTAGTCTGTGGGGGCATCCGATCCTTCAGCTGCCTTTCACTTGATCCCAAGGGGAGGCGGGGAGATCGCACTTAGTGATTAGCCCCCTAGAAAACTGGCTGAGTGGAAGTGGGGGTGGGGCAGTGATTGGGAGATGGGGGGAGAGAGAAAGCACTGCAGATGAATTCTGCCACAGGAACTTGCATTCAAGAAAATGCAGTTTCTGAAGTTTTAATTCCCCTCTCAGGGACCGTTGGCAGCCACGCCGGTGCTTTGGAGGGGATCCAAATAGCTCCTGAAACAGACGCACCCGCCGACTGGGTCAGCTTGCTGAGGCTGGGGCGAGTTTAAGATCCTGGGCATGGAGACGTCTCCGACAGTCGTAGGACCCTGGGGAGGAATTATCTGCCTGTCTAATCTCCCTATCTCTGCCTATAACTCTTTGAACCTCATTCTCATTTATATGGAAGCCCCTTGACGCTGCTTTGGCAGCGTCAAGTGGGTCCCAGCGTAATTTGTGCCCATTTTAAGGCCCTTGACCCTGCCCTAGTGGTGTAAAGGGGCGTTTAGTGTCAAGGAGAATAAAGGCCTCTGTGATTGCCTATTTCCACCTTCCTATAGGTAGAGCCCTGCAACTCCAAAGATATCCGCAGATCATTTTTGCGGATCGGAAGCAGATAGAGATTTTTGTACCCACACAGGGTTCTACCTCTAGATCTTTCTCACCCTTCATTCATGTATCTATCTGCCGAGATATATAGCGTGCCTAGCTCCATTGACTCCAGGGCCTGATTCTCCCCCTTCCCACACCACGGATGGAAAGGAAGGGGCTGCAGGGGCTGAGAAAGAGTCTGGAGGGTGTTGTTTGGTTCAGGGAGGCAGTCCTGGCTGTGCTGAGGAGTTTCCTTTCCCTCCCTCCTGCTGCATTTGTCAGGAGCTCGCAGGTACAGCTGACTATCCATGGGCACAGCTGGTAGGCCAAGCAAGGGGGTCTGCATGTCTGCCTGGGACAGGCTCCTAATGAAGTATCTTCAGTAGGCATTTAATTAAACTTGAACGTGACACCAATTGCACATGAAAGATGCACCAGATTCCGGAGGGCCTGCTTATCCGTCCCTTGGACACTTCTCTGCAGTGAATGCCATTGCAAAAGATGGTGCGGCATTTCCATAACTGCACTCCCAGAGGAGTGTGGCTGCCCAGATCTCTGGGCTGGGGAGAAAAGGCAGGAAGTTCCAGAGAGATGGGCCTCAAGGACAGAGCATTGACCCTGCATTCAGATCTGAACTTCCCCAAATTTTGAAAGGATTTGGTTGAGTCCCATCTGCTTTCATCTCTGTGATGTGGATGCATTTTAGCCGCCCCCCCCCAGTGGGAGGAAAAAAAATCCTGTAGAGCCTTAAAAGCTTTTCTTTTCTGCCCTGCTCCCATATGTGTATCTGGAACAGTTTTGCTAATGCAGGCCAGCCCCATGTTGCTTTAAGGGACTGTTTTTCATCACTTTCATTTTACATTGATAAGGCACCTTTCATTCAGGGTGATTCCAAAGCATTTTACCAGCTAGTTACAGTAGTTATAGGGAAGTAGGGTACAGTGACACTCGGTTTATATGGTACTAAAGTAGAGTACAAATCCCAGATAGTTGCAGTGTATTGTAGCATTGCATGCATGCAGTATTTCAGTGCGTCCCAATTTTCAGTGACCTTTCTGTCACAGTTCAGTGGCTTAGTAAGAGGCAAAAAAGGGGACTGTTTTGGAAAGTTTCACTGTATAGGAACCACTTTAGTACTTACTGAAATGCAGCTAAATCTGGGGTGGAGCACAGCTCTTATTGAACAGCACAGAGCAATGACGCAGCAGTTTAGAAAGGAGTGCGCTGTGTCCAATTGAAACTGCAGGGGGGATTTAGATAGGCAGTGTGTAATCACTCAGGTTGGAATTTGTCAGACCAGCCAGGTTAATGTCTGCACTCTTGTGAAAAGTGCCATGGGAATTTTAACGACTCAGAGTGATCAGAGCCTTTGTTTTATGGCACATCAAAAAGATGGCAGCCTCTAACAACACTCCCGCTGGGGCACTGGTTCACTGCTGACTCAGAAGAGTGTCCAATAAAATGATTGAGCAGCACCTGGCTCAGGACTAAAGTGTGCGTTTGACCCTGCTGTTGTGTGCGTGGGGAAAGAGATGGGGCCAGGGCAAAAGAGGGAGCATGTGTGGGGTCTGAGACAGCCCAGGGAGGGTGATGTGGGGGAATGGGGTATGGAATTGAGTGAGAGCAGAATGGAACAGAATGGGGAGAGGAAGCAAGGAGTATTTTATTGGGAGGAGAGGATGAGTGAGATCAATACAATCTGGAGCGTGCATAGAGCTGCCTGGGGCTTGATGCAGGTCAACTGAGCTCCTGCAGCTAACAGCTAAATCAGGCGCCGGTGTCCTGACCGGGAACTCGAGGCTGTCAAGAAGCAGGGAGACAGGGTTGTACGGGTTCCACCATCCCCTCCTTGTCTTTATTGGTTCCGGTAATGGTGTTGATTTGCATGTCAGGCAAAGCGCTGCTTGGGGAAAAAAAAATCCCCTCTGAGCGTGGCGGTGTCAGCGCTCGCTGTTGTTCGACAGTGTAAAATTAAATTAATAAAGCCCCCAACACAGGAAAACATAACAGGAAATTAATGGCCTTTACTGTCGGTCTGATGCAGTCATTTGCAACCCTGCTTTCCGCACCAAAGGCTTCATAAATGCAAGCAGTTTCTCTAAACAAGCATAGTTAGGGCTCCATGCGATGTAATTTTTTGCCTTGCTTGTGTCCTTTTGAGCTAACAAAACCCACCATTTTTATAAGCTCGCAAAGAGGATCCTCACCACGTCCAGCAAGAGCCTCAGGGAGAGAGATTTAGTGAGGAATCTGGACCCCATGAGAAAGTCAAACAGGTCTTCTGTCCTGGGCGATGGAGCCGCAGCAGTTCCCTTTGCTCTGCATTATAGACAACAGCTCCATGTTAGAGGAAATGTATGCAGCCATTGGGGAGAGGATTGGGGGGCCAAATCCTTAGCTGGCACAAATCAGCATTGCTGCATTGAAATTAATGGAGCTACACTGCTTTATACCAGTCAGGGGTCTGGCCCATTGTATCATACCGTCGTTGCTGGTCCATTGGTATAAATGAGGCCAGGACGTGGCCCCCGGCAGCTGCATTTCTATCTTCTAAGGGCCAAACCTCGCAGAGTTAGCAAGAGGGACTGGACCCACATTCTGTTCTCAGTTATGGTGGGATAAACCCAGAGTGATTCCCTTGAGGTAAATGGAGCTCTTGCAGGTTTACTACAGCGGAATTGAGAGCAGAATTTGGCCAGTCGACTCCAATACAGCACAGAGAGATGTCGAGCTGTACTGGAGACACAGCTGCTAGCCACCCGTACACCCTACACTGAAATGGCACAAGCACAACCACCACCCTTACACTCCAGCATGCACATGCTCCCTCACGCACAGCTATGTAGTTTATGGCAGACGTGTGCCTGCTGACACACACAAGTGCCTTTATTCATGCACACGGAAGCTGTATTGAGCACATATGAACACGCTCACAGGCTCAGGCATACTACCTGACACAGGCACTGTGTTCAATACCTGCCGTGTCCCACAAACCCTGCGCTGAATTTGAATTTCTCCATTTGCAAACTGTAATAAGTGTATGTTATGTGCACACACGTGCTCACACATCATTAAATGCACATTTGCATGCTCCATAATAATCCAGGGCACATTTGCACCCACTAGTCATTGCACATTTGCACACAGACCTTAATAAATACACATTTGCAAATGGAGGTACAGACACACAGGTTTACCTGATGCATACGGACACAGGGGTTTAAACACATATATGGTTCTTCTACCAAGCTGACATCCCTCCACCACTCTCTCCCCCTATCCCTGCTTCCCTGCAGCACCCCACCCCCAATATCCTTAACACACCCTTTCTCCACCTCATTACCTTCCCCATCTTTCTGGCTCCCTTCATACCTTGCTGCCATTGCAGTGAGCTCACGCAACACCTCTGAGTCCTTCCCAGCTGACTCACCAGCATACCTCAGTCCCCTCCCTTCCCTTCCACCCCCCTGGTTTCAATATCCCCAGTTATAGCCCCCTCCGTTCTGGCAGCCCTGCTCGACATGGAATTGACTCACCCAGAGCTGGTGATGCCCTAAATGTAGGATTTCAGCCTCCCCTGCTGGGTGGGCTAAGAAAGCGGCACAGAGATCAGAATGGCTCTGCTGCTTTCGGCTCCCTCCCCCTGGGAAAGGCCTTCTCGGGCATTGCAAGGGTTTGTTATTGGTGTAAGCAGCGAGGGGCCAAACTGAAACCTTTAGAAATGCAGGGACTGTCAGAGTGGATCAGACCCCAGCCCACCTAGTCCAATGTCCTGTCCGTGGCCAGCACCCGGTGCTTCAGAGGGAGGGGGGAGAACCGGGCCGGGGACAGGCGTGGAGTGATATGTCTCCTCGGAGCACAGCTGCTTGCATGCAGTGAGTGCAAGTGCCTGTGCAGGGCTGGCTGCCGTGAATGACAGGCGCTGCGTATTGATCGCGTTCTGAACTCGGCCCAGCCGATAGAAGGTAATTAATGACTCCATTTGCCTCAGTACCACGGAGAACAATTGAGTTTGAAACTGAAACAACTGGCAGTGCTGGGAAAGTCGCCTTGGGGGATATCCAGGAAAGAGGCCTGACAGGCCCTGGCTGCGGTGGGGCAACCCATCAGAGGGGGAAAAAGAGAAGACGAAAGAGCAGCCTTACTGCAAAGGGACGGGCGAAATAGGGCTGTGTGGTTAGAAAAGAGCGGAGGCAGCGGTCAGACAGAGGGCCAGGGTAGCGCTGGGACAGACAGATGGGAGGGGAACGCCCCCAGGCTGACAGAACTGGGGAAGAGGGACAGCGTTTCTGCCGCAGCCTGGCTTATGCAGAGGCATTCCCCTCTGCACGTCTGACAATGAGATGAGCGCTGCGGTGTCACTGCAGGCCAGCCGCATCCAGTTTTGTGACTGTTATTGGGAATGCCACCAGGCCCTGGCTGAGGTTAGTGCCCCACTGTGCTAGGTGCTGTACAAACACACGGCGAGCGTCCCTGCTCCAGAGGGAGAGCAGCGTGAGTAGTGTGCTGTTTGGATGGGCATTCTCGTGACAGACACAAGTGTTTCTGTGTCACCAGTAAGGCAGTTTCTATGACACACAGGGGGGGTCCCTGTGTCATCTGAACCATGGAAATACACTGACCTGTCGGGATGTTTCTGTGACACCCTTGTAGTGTTCCTGAGTCACCTGGCAGCATGTTTCCATGTGACCTATCAGGGTGTGTCTGCAACACCTATGGGGATGTTTCTGTATTGCCTGGCAGTATGTTTCCATGTTCGCTGTTGTGGTGTGTCTGTCACACCCACAGGGGTGTTGATGTGTCTCCTGTTGGGCAGTTATGACACATGTGTGGTGGTTTTCCTGTGTGTGCGTTCTCAGGCTCTCCTGGCAGCCCCTTGGGAGCAGAGTGGTTCCTGTCACTAGTTCTGATTGTACTTACACCGCTCATACACTGTTGTTAAAAAGATTGTGACTGAGGCCCATGGTCCGGTGGGATAAATGGGGGCTTCTCCTGCCAAGCCCATAGGCATTGCCGAGTTACCTGGCTGGGCAGTCTCTGGCCAGTCACCTCACTTGGCTGTAATAACGCCCTGCCCTGTCATTCCTTCCTTTCTACCAAACCTTCACCCCCGAACAGGGGCCCTCCCCAGCTGAACTCGGTCCCCTCTCCGCATCTCCCTGCTTCCCATGTGCATCCCTCATAGACCCCCTCTGTGAGCTCTCCCATCCCCAGAAGTTCTCTCACCCCGTGGGCTCTTCTCTTCGCTCTTCCTCCTTCTGAACAGCCCCAGGCTCTATCCCCAGCATCCTACTCTCTGAGCTGCCCCATGGATCCCCCTCCTACATCTCACTCTCTACACTCCCCCCTTGCCCATCCTCCTCAGTAACTCTTCTCCTTTCCCACCCTGCACTCCGTCCCCGGAACACTCCCTTTGCCCTGACCCAGTGTCCCCTGGCATCCCCCACTCCTTTTCCATAGTGTCCCTCTCCTCTGTTCCCCTCCCACCCACTGTGCTGGCAACCCTGGTGATTGATCACAACTCTCATGACATTTAGTGTTTTCCCTAAGGCCCCAGCTCCTGAAGTCATGTGGTTAGGTGAGATGCTCAGCTCTCTTTCTTTTAAAAACAAAAGTAAGTGTCTAGCTATCATGGTTGCAGTTGAAGAGGAAACCCGGCAGGGTCTGACAGCTGCAGGCAAACACAAAGCATTTTAGAACCTCCTTCACATTCACATGAATTTTGAGACACTCTCATGATTTTGGGAGGCTGAACTCATCATGGTGGAACTCTGGCAACACTCCTCCTGGAATCCCCCATCCTTTAGGGTCATAAAATCCTAGCAGATGAGGGCTGGAAGGGACCTCAGGAGCTCATCTAGTCCCACCCCCTGCTCAAAGCAGGACCAACCCCAACTAAACCATTCCAGCCAGGACTTTGTCAAACCACACCCTAAAAACCTCTAAGGATGGAGATTCCACCACCTCCCTAGGTAACCCATTCCAGTGCTTCACCACCCTCCTAGTGAAAAACTTTTTCCTAATATCCAACCTAGACCTCCCCCATTGCAACTTGAGACCATTGCTCCTTGTTCTGTCATCTACCACCACTGAGAACAGCCTAGCTCCATCCTCCCTGGAAACCCCTTTCAGGTAGTAAAAGGCTGCTATTAAATCCCCCTTCATTCTTCTTTTCTGCAGAGTAAAAAAGCCCAGTTCCCTCAGTCTCTCCTCAGAAGTCATGTGCTCCAGCCCCCAAGTCATTTTCGTTGCCCTTTGCTGGACTCTTTCCAACTTGTCCACATCCTTCCTGTAGTGGGGGGCCTGAAACTGAACACAATACTCCGAATTCGGCCTCACCAATGCCGAATAGAGCGGAATAATCACTTCCCTCGATCTGCTGGCAATGCTCCTACTAATGCAGCCCAATATGCTGTTAGCCTTCTTGGCAATAAGGGCACACTGTTGACTCTCATCCAGCTTCTTGTCCACTGTAACCCTCAGGTCCTTTTCTGCAGAACTGCTGTCTAGCTCGTCGGTCCCCAGTCTGTAGCTATGCCTGGGATTCTTCCGTCCTAAGTGCAGGACTCTGCACTTGTCATTGTTGAACCTCATCAGATTTCTTTTGGTCCAATCCTCCAATTTGTCTAGATCACTGTGTATCCTATCCCTGCCCTCCAACGTATCTACCACTCCCCCCAGCTTAGTGTTATCTGCAGACTTGCTAAGGGTGCAATCCACCCCATCCTCCAGATCATTAATGAAGATGTTGAACCAAACCGGTCCCAGCACCAACCTCTGGGGCACTCCACTTGTTACTGGCTGCCAACTAGACATTGAGCTGTTGATCACTACCCGTTGAGCCTGACAATCCAGCCAGCTTTCTATCCATCTGATAGTCCATTCATCCAACCCATACTTCTGTAATTTGCTGATAAGAATACTGTGGGAGACCGTATCAAAAGCTATGCTAAAGTCCCTTTCCTTCGAATCATCCATGCCTCATTAGTCACCTGTCAGGGGCAGTGTGGGGAACTCATTGTGCTGTACGGGCCCTGCTTCCTTTTGTGTACAATAAGCATACCTACCTCTTGTCAGAAGTAGATCTCAAAGCACTTCACAGGCATTATTATCCCCATTTTACAGATGGGAATTGAGACACAGAGAGATTCAATCACTGACACAAGGTCACATGGGAAATCTGTGGCAGAGCAGGGAATTACAAACCGTAGGTTACAGGACCATCCTTCCTGCCCCTAGAGAGAGGTTAGGAGATGTCCCAAGGCCAGACTTTCTTCCTGCTCTGTGTTCCTCGTTTCTCATACACTCTAAGGCCAGATGAGACCATTCTGATCAGCTAACCTGACCTGTATAAATAACCCAGGCCAGAGATCTTCACCAGTGATTGTTGCACCAAGACCTAACTCCTCTTGGAGCTAGAGCATTCCCTGTGTCATTCTCTTTATGACTTTCCTTACCTCCCTGGCACAAATCCTTTCTCCGTCCAGTCCTTCCTTCTCTCTCTTGCTCCGGTCCCTTCCCTCCCTCCTCCTTTCTCTCATTCTCATCCTTTCATCCCTTTCCCCATCTCTCGGGGACTGTGCGGGCCCCGTCTTATCACCAGGTCATGAGTTTACCAACAAACAAATAAATAAATAAATGAAAAGGTCAGCAAGCAGAGCAGCCATAACCCCTAAAAACAGTGCTATCAGTGGGACATGATTGATCAATTGAATTCCATAGCGGCTGAAAAATGTGGGATTAAGTAGTGTATTATACGCACAATGAGTTGAGGCATGATGTTCATTTCAAGTTCATTTCGCCAGCCCTCTGCCACCAGATCAGGCAATCAATAGAGGCAGCAGATATCATATATCACCTCTCTCCGTGCTGGGGAGAGAGCACCATAATCTCTCGCAAATTTAGAGTGACAGATTTGTCAAGATCTGAAGGGCCCCTGAATAAATGAAGGAAAAGAAACTCCTGCAGCAACTTAAGAAAGCTCCTGCACACACAAGCCTGGCCAGCACCTGTGCACACTCACAGAGGGACACGGGAGGTACACAGGCGCAGAGCCGCAGTATACACACAGAGGCACACACGCACAGAAGGGGTGAAATCGGGCCCACGTAGATGCGCCGTGGATAGGTGGACACACGAGCTGGTACGTGGCTCCGTGTGGACAGAGGCAAGCACTCTTGGGTCTAGATAGAATCACACACTCGTGACACCACCTGCAAGCAGGCAGAGAGATGTGCCCAGGGACATGTGATGTACTGCGCACACGCTCACACAGATGTGCCCACGGCCAGAGGCACACCCAAAGAGAAGAACGCCCTTCTCTGCAGAGACAGGGGGTCTCTAGAGATGCAGACGGGCTGAGGCGCACACATACACCACACACCCACTCCTCTTTGTCAGCGTGGAACCAGATTTTTCCAAAGCGTTCCAAGCTGGCTTTCCATGGGCTTTGAGCGTGCAGCCTCCAGCACACCCAGCTCTTCACCAATCAAGCCCTGCGCCCTGAAGTCCTTGCTTTGCTTTCACAGGGGTTTGGCCTCGATAAAGACTCCAGGATTTGGCCCCAGTGGTGGGGAATAAGACCAGAGACAGGGGGAAAAGGGACTAGTGCCAGGAAGTGCTGCCCCACTCCAGGGCCTAGAAGGAAGAGCGAGGAGGGGCCGTCGGAGGGGAAGGCTGCCAGCCGGGACAAATCAATATGTAATATTTTCTATGGTCATGCAAGTGGCACTGCACTAGGTTACTGTATATAATGTACTATTGATTATATCATGTAGTATAAAGGTATATATCTCACAACCAGGTGGGGGTAGGCTGGGCTGTTCCTTGGGACCGCTGCAGAGTCTGGTCTCCGGTCGGGGTAGGAGGCACCCCCAATACCCAGCAATTGCTCCAGGGTGGGCGAATGAGACAAGTGACAGCAGGGCTCTTATCAAAGCCCTGTGAGGGCACTGGGGAGCCGAGCTGCCCATAAAGGCATTGTCCCTGCCACAGGCAGGCCACTGTGTGATGTAGGAGGGGGAGGGCGATGTGGGGTGCTCACAGCCCATGTCGTGTCCTGAGAAATGAGTTTCACTCAGGCGCTGCGCGGACTGGGCGACTCAGAGGCAGACTGGCACCTGGGGAGGTGGCATAGTGCGTGGAAAGGGGGTGTAATAGAGAAGCCTGCCACGGAGGGGTTAGCGCGCAGAGCTTAACACTGATGGGGGCAATAGGAAGAGCCTGAATTTGTGCAGGACGGGGGCTAGAATGCAGACAGACCCACCTCGGGCAGGAGAGAGAATTAGAGTGGAAACGGACTAGCCCTGGGCGGGACAGGGGGTTAGAAAAGGGACGGACTAGCCTCAGTGGAACGGAGGGATTAGAGTGGAGATGAACTCGCCCTGGGCGGGATGTGGGCTAGGAAAGGGACAGACTGGCCTCTGGCAGGATGTGGAGTTAGAACAAGGACAGACTTGCTTTAGCAGGACGGGGGGATTAGAACACAGACAGACTTGCCATACATTTGGTGCTACTCCACGGCCCTCGGTAAATTCCAAGTGTTTTTGGCCCTCTGTGATTTGGCTACGTGTCCATTGCCTCGGCATGAGCTGCATGCCTGGTAGCCCCCTGGCGACGCTAATCGCTGCGCTTTGCTCCTATTTTATGCTCTGCGATGGAGATTTGGCGATTTTTAACACTGGAAATCAGCGGAACCAAAACGCTGAGCCGAGCTGACTGTCATTCTCCAGGGCTTCATTTGCACGGGGCGGGAGCGCCGTAACATTCCCCGTAGAAGCCTTGCCAGCAGGCCAGGGGCAAGGGAAGAGAGCAGGGGTTTCCTGGAAGGCCTCTCAGCAGTAGGAGAGCAGTGGCACAGCTCCTTGGGGGGATGGACCCTCCTTTCCTGGCCCCTTTTGCCTTGCACTGCATCATTTGCGGATCCAACCGACACACTCCTCTCCCCGGGAACAGGTGGGGCTAACTGTTCTCTCGGTCTGTGTCCTCCAGATGTGTCTGAGGGCTCAGTTCCCAACGGAGACTCCCAGAGCAGCGTGGACAGTTTGCGGAAGCACCTTCGCGCCGACACTTTCACCCAGCAGCAGCTGGAGGCTTTAGATCGGGTCTTTGAACGTCCTTCGTACCCTGATGTCTTTCAAACATCGGAGCACATCAAATCTGAGCAGGTGGGGACCTGGCCTGGCAATGTGGGCACAAATGGACGCTAAGTAGACACATGGGGGGGCATGGCGGGAAGTTTCACGTGCCCCATCCATTGCACCCTTGACACACAAACACCTGCACCATCTGCACTTATGTATATGGACACACATGTCTTCATGGACACACTGGTGCACATACACCCCTCTCTGCATGGACACACACTCATATGCGCCCCCTCTGACTATGCACATGCACACATCATTGCATGGAGCCACGTGCGACTTCGGAACATGCTGGTCACCAGGGAACTCAAGGCTTGATATTAAACCCATGGGCTTCTCTCTTCCAGCCTGAAGCTGGGAACCAGCTCCTTTCTGCACTTCAGCACCCCCACTCCACCTTTTATCCCGAAAGCTGTTTGTCTTAATAAAATGAAAATCAAAAGTCTTTTTAAACCGCCCCAAGCCATAAACCACCAAAGGAAGGGAGAAGGAGAAGCTGGCTGTAGAGTCCCTTCATCCCAGAGTCCCTGGGTTTATTACAATGAATAACCTTTATTTACTTTCATTAGACTATTAAACACCGACACAGTCATTTTTCCCCCTGAAACTCTGAGCAGGGCCCATAAAGCAAATCCAAAGCCTAATTGAGTTCATTTTAATTTCTCTCCGATCACAGCGAATTACTCCGGTGATAAATCAGGGGGCAGGCTCACCCCCAGTAGAAGGCCTAATTTGCAGCTAATTACAAAACTGATTTCTACAGGAAGATCAATACGAGAAGGAATTGGAAATGACTAGGCAATCGTGGCCGGACAGGGACAGGAGGGGGCAGGGAGGGGGCAGCTTGCAGGCAGCGTACGGGGGAGAGTGGGGGTCGGGGAAGCCGGATTGGAAAAAACCGAGCCGAAAGAGCAGAAAATCAGTTTTAATTTAACGTAATATTAATCAGAGCAACTTTTCCTGCTTTTTTGTCGCTTCTCTGGTTTCTCCGAGTCTGGTGTGAAGGCTGCCACAATAAAAACGCAATTACTGGAGCCTTTCGGACAGGACACTCTTTCAAATTCAATGGCTCTTCCCCTCCCACCCTTCTGTTAGCCATGTGGCGCTTCCCCCCTCCCCAATTTCATACCCCGATGCACAAAGTGACAGAGGTGGCGGACGAGGCTGCTTTGTTTGTTTTTCAGGGCAGAGGTGGGGGGAAATCTCCCAGCAAACAGATCAGATACAATGGGCACCGGCCTAGGCAGGCCCCTGCCTGAAGCAGGAACGCCCCAGCATCCCTGTCATTTCCATCGCAACCTTCTGCCCCAACCACCAGGGAGTACGTGTTAGCCGTGCCCCTGCCTTTCCTTCGCCAGAGAGGCTGCCAGGTCCCTTTTTGCTCCCCTTTGAGCTTCTACGCACAAATGTCTCCCCTCACCCATGGGCATCAGGTGAAGTTCGGCCCCATTCCGTGCACGACTGCAGCAGAGTAACTCTCATTGCTGGCCCGTCTCTGTCACAGCTACCCACATGGGGAAGGAGCCACTGCTCACAGCAGAAACGAGGGTCTCATCCATGGCTCCCTGTACCCCGCCACCTTTCTCCTCCTCCTCTCCCATCTGTGCAGGGTTTGGCGTCGCTCCTCTTCCTCCCCCCATCTGTACGCCGTTCCCTTTCTCTCGACCCATCAATAGTGAGCTGTCTCTCTCCTCTCTTCCCCAGGGTAATGAGTACTCCCTCCCAGCTCTGACCCCCGGTCTTGATGAAGTCAAGTCAAGTCTATCTGCCTCCGCTAACCCAGACCTGGGGACCAATGTGTCAGGACCCCAGACGTACCCCGTGGTAACTGGTAAGCTGCCTGCCCAAACGGCAGACCTAAGTCTTTGGTTTATTCCCTCATCATCATTAGCATCTGCTTTTTCTCCTGATACAAGATACTTCTCTGTGGCTAGCACTGGAATAGACAGAGAGAACAAGAGAGCCCAAGGAAAATAAGAGGTAAAGAAAAGGTTAAAATGCCCACCACTGTCAGCCAGGAGTAGACACAGGCATGCCCAGATGTGCATTGGGCTAGGCTAGGTGGACAAAGAAGAGAATCTGTTTTGCTGTGTCCTATATTTCTCCTTCATGTTTGGAACAACAGACTCATTGCTTGCACCTGGACTTCTCAGAGAGAAATAACTGTTTAGGTTTGCATTTGGCCCTAACATTTGGAAGGGATACTTGCAAGCCAGGACTCTCCTTTACAAGCTAGGACTGCTAAACTTCCCTGGCTAAGCTCCCCTGCCCCTCAGCACATGTGCCTCTAACAGCATCTGTCGAAATAAACGGCTCCCAGCTTCCCTGCTCCCTTATAGCAGGTGCATTAAAATCAGTTAGTGGGAAGACAGAGGGAGGAAATGAGACCAAATACGAGACAGCAGGGGGACCAGAGCACAAAGGAGCAACGGACAATTTCTGAGCCGGCAGCTCCATTGAAGCCACCTCTTTCCATGTTGCATCCACAGGCCGGGGGCAGCTCAGAAATTGCTAGCACTGGAGGAGTTAGATTGTACAGATCCCCAGCAATGTAAGATGATGAATGGTTAAGGGGTGGCTTGATTAAGTCTATAAATATCTATATGGGGAACAAGTGTTCAGTAATGGGCTTTTCAGTCTATCAGAGAGAGGTTGAGCACGATCCAATGGCTGGAAGTTGAAGCTAGACCAATTCAGGCTGGAAATAAAGTGTATGTTTTTAATAGGGAGGTTAACTAAGCATAGGAATGATTTACCAAGGGTCATGTTGGATTCCCCATCACTGACAATTTGTAAGTCACAACTGGATGTTTTCCCAAAAGCTCTGCTCTAGGAACTATTTGAGGGGCAGTTCTCTGGCCTGTGTTATACAGGAGGTCAAGCTGGATGATCACAATGGTCCCGTCTGACCCTGGGATCTAGGAGTAGCCCAAGCCAGGGCTGCAGGTCCTATCAGCAAGAGAAGTAGCTGACTCATGGCCATAAAGCTGGCCTTGAATCACCCAGCAGGAAGGGGAGCTGGTCCCAACTTCTGGAGGAGGACATTGCTGCCCCGTGGCCTGGTGTGGCTGCTTGCAGATAGCCTTGGGGAAGCCCCCCAGGGAGGAAAGACTCCTGTGGATGAAGCATTTGAGACTCTAAGAGAAAGGGGCCGCTCCCCAGGAGACAGGGTGACTGAGAATGGCAGAAGATGCAAAGGTAGCCCATGACTGAATGAA
Source organism: Emydura macquarii macquarii (assembly GCF_026122565.2). Classification (NCBI taxonomy): domain Eukaryota; kingdom Metazoa; phylum Chordata; order Testudines; family Chelidae; genus Emydura; species Emydura macquarii. The sequence goes on along the minus strand of NW_027130204.1, from coordinate 1,309,477 downwards.
GAATCGGGGAGGTACAGGGAGAGACCGTGACCTCAGGTGCAATGGTCCTAAGGACTGGTGGTAATGACAAAGGAAGCAAGGTGGAGTTGAGCCACCTTCCTCACTAGAGAAGTGGCTGGCTGGGGTCCCAGCTGCCGGTCTTTCAGAGGAGATGCTCAGAAAGCCATGGAACATGCAGCATAGCCCTATGTGCGAGGGACAAGGTGCTACACCCCAGCCTTGGCGGGAGTAGCAGAGCTCAGAGCAGGGAGGGCTCTTGCCAGCAATCTCCAAGGTGACATTTCCCTGGCTGGCTTGTTTGGGGAGTAGTCCCCTGAAATGGAAAGTGCTTTGTGGCCTGTCAGGGGGACCATGTGCTCTCACCCATCCTTTGTAGAAGACTCCCACATTTCCTTGCAGCAGCCATGGCTAGTAGCCTACAGGGTCAGTAGGCTGGTGGCCGAGCTGGGCAGGTCCAGTCCTTCCTTCCACCATTGACCTGTGCTGAAGGAGGGGAGCAAAGATTCATGGATGATAACTCCAGAAGAGCCCATGAGCTGATTTAGTCTGACCTCCTATACAACACAGGCCAAAGAACTTCATCCAGCATGAGAGCAGAGCGGAATTCCAACAAGCTTGCGACTCTGCCCAAGTTTTGGATCTAGCCCTCAGGAAGGAGTGAGAGGAGAGGCCCTGAGCTGATGCAGAAACGGAGCTCGGCACCTCCCCCATCCATCCGTCGGCCCACTTGCCCGTCCTGCGCCATAGAACGCTCCAGCTCAGCTTGGGAACAGCCCCGTCTGATCCATCTGGATCCGAGAGTGAGAAAAAGTTCATTTCAGGCCCAGCTTGACGTTCCCAGGTGGCAACTTAGCAGTAACATCTCAATCTGTATGCGACATTCCAATCAGGCACAGAGTAACAAAAGCAGAACCATTAACGTTGGGAGCTGTTTGCCAGCGGTAATGACGGGGAAACTGGAAATGAAAAGAGGAAAAAAGCCAGCCCAAGAGGCACAGGGAGGGACGGAGGAGCAAGGGGTGGAGAATTATTCCTCTGCACTTAGGCCAGGAACCAACGTTTGGATTAATGGCACCATTACCCGAGAAAGGACTGCAGATAATACTCATTCTTAAAATGTTTTTGCTGGCAATTAAACAGCTGCAGTTATTGATCTTCATTGATTTGATGTCCCCACTGATTTGCATAAGCCATTAAAGATGAATGGTTCCCAATGTGTTTGTTATGGGTCCAGGCAGAGTTTTCTGGAGGGGCTGTCAAGGTGAGGAACTGTGCGCCGCTTCTTGATCATCCATTGGCCAGGGGCTAGGGAAGGGGGCTGAACCATGCCGGGTATGGTGCAGGTTCCCCTCCTGCAAAGGGACACTGGAGCACATACGCACTGCCTGCCTGAAGATCAAGGCTTTGTCTGCTCAGGGCACTTGGAGGAGGCCGTGTGGCATCGTGGATTTGGCCCTTAGGAGAAGTGAGTTCTGTGCCTGGCTCTGTTTCTCACTTGGCGTGACATTCTGCCCCCACGGGGGTTTTGCCATTGACTTCAGCGGAGGCAGGATTTCACTCTTGGTGTGTAACATTGGGCAAGTCACATGACCTTCCAGTGTCTCGGTTCCCCAGCCTGTCGCATGGGGCTGATCATCATGACTGAGCACTAGGACGAGGACCAGTCTTATGAGGCTGGAAGGGGAAATAAGGAGGATTTGGGGTCACCCATACCTAAGTGACCTTTTTCTTCTCTACCGTTGTGGGTTCTCTCTGACTCCCAGCTGTGCAATATCTCAGCCTTAGAGAAGGGTCACTGGACATACTACACTCTGAGACTGTACAGTGCTGCCTACTGTCCAGGCTCTGGCGAGTTTGGGTGGAGGCTGGATGAGGGGGAGAGGCTCTCCAGGCTCCAGGCAGCGGGGGTCAGAGGGAAGGGCTCTCTCTGAAGTTTCCAGAAAGGGAACGCCACCTCAGAATAACATGGTGGATGGCTTTACTTTGATGATGTCTTTTCTGTTTGTGAAATCCAAGCAGGAAGTTTTTGAGTTAAATATTGCAGCCCATAACCCTGCAGGGATTGCATAGTATGCTTTGTGTTCCTCCGGCGTCCCACACAAAGCCGGGTTTACTTCAAACACCAGTGGATTCCTGGTTCCACAGATTGCACTAGGGCAATCCTGAGAGCAAAGGGAAGTGTGTGGTGCTAGAAGTCAGGGCCATTGATCGCTGACACTGTATGACATTACTGGAAGCAAAGAAGGCAGGGACCTTCTGAACACAAAGGGAAGAATCCCTCAAGAGATCCTAGCTGGCTTCAAGACTGAGTCTGATAAGTTTATGGAGGGAATGGTATGATGGGACAGCCTAGTTTGGTAATTAACTGATCTTTGATGTATTAGCAGTAAATATGCCGAATGGCTTGGGATGGGATGTTAGATGGGGGTGGGTTCTGAGTTACTGTAGAAAATTCTTTCCTGGCGTCTGGTTGGTGAGTCTTGCCCACATGCTCAGGGTTTAGCTGATCACCATATTTGGGGTCGGGAAGGAATTTTCCCCCAGGGCAGATTGGCAAAGGCCCTGGGGACTTTTTGCCTTCTTCTGCAGCATGGGGCACAGCTCACTTGCTGGTGGATTCTCTGTACCTTGAAGCCTTTAAACTATGATTTGAGGACTTCAATAACTCAGTTGTAGGTCAGGGGTCTATTACAGGAGTGGGTGGGTGAGGTTCTGTGTCTGTGTTATGCAGGAGGTCAGACTAGATGATCATATTGGTCCCTTCTGACCTTAAAGTCTATGAGTCTCTGAGTCTAAGAGCACCAGCAACATAGCATAGTGTGTATTCCAAGAGTAGCTGCAGTGGAATGGTTACAAAAGGCAGATCCTTGCTTAGCACAGCCAGCACTAAGGACCAGCCTTCAAACAGTAAATCTGGAACACGCCTTTGATGATCTCTTTGTCCCTGTCACGTCCTGAAGAGAGACCATCTAACGCCATTGACTCATAGTGGAGTGGGTGGACCATCCTTACGCTTCCTCTGAAACTTTGGCTGGTCATTTCCTTCCAAGGCTGATGCCAGCGGGCTGGAGAAGCTCAGCTGTGTAGTGTGCTGCTCCTGGCCCCCATGTGCCAGAGGATGGCCTCAGAACCACTAGCAATCCCATTTCCTGTATCTCGACTCCTGCACGAATAGGGGGTAGGGCAGGCTCCTTCTTGCTGGGGAACTGAGTGCTCAGAAGATGAAACTTGGGGCAAATCCCAGGCCCTTGGCAAGCAAACAGCTTTCTCAGAAACCACGGCCAAGCTGCAGCCACATCTGAGAACCTAGGAAAGAGCAAGGCCTGATTTTCAGAGGTGTTTTACTGAAGTCAGTAGGAGCTGCAGAGACTCAGCACTTCTGAAAATCAGGCCCCTTACCTAAATAGGAAGTTAGGTGGCTAACTTTGGGCCACCCACATTTGCCAATTTTCTTAGATTTCAAGGCCAGAAGGGACATTTATGATCATTTACTCTGACCTCCTGCACAACAAAGGCCACAGAATGTCACCCAATGATTCCTGCATTCAGCCCATATCTTGTGGCTGAGCTAGAGCACATATTTTAGAAAGCGTTCCTGTCTTGATTTACAGACTTCAAGTGATGGAGAATCCTCCACGTTCCTTGGTCATTTTGGCTCCCAGTGCTCCTACATGTTTTGATAGTCCCCATAGACATGTGAGCAGGGAGGGTATGTTGTATTGGGAAAGCAACACTAATGCTACAATATATACTGTGTGAGCTGATTTTCAGAGGTGCTCTGGGCTTGCAGTTCCCATAGACTTCAATAGGATTGCAGCACCCTGAAAATCTGGGAAATAAGAAGTAAATCCGGAGCAGCCAGAGTGAAATTGGACAGAAAGTTCTTTACCGGCTAGTGGCAACCAATGAGAATATTGTCCCCCAAGGGGTTGTGCCCTATCCATGGGATTGATAAAATAGTTGGAGCTTGACTCAGGTTTTGGGTCTCAGTGTTTGTGCATGGAGGTGCTGAGACCATGGGTGCAAGAACAGCCTGTCTCCCTCATTTGTAACTACCAACCCAGAAGCAACCGCGTTGAAGGCCAATAGGCACAGAGGGGAGATGAATATGCACCTGGAAGGAGAATGTAAACCCAGAAAATGTCAGTAGCTTGTTCTCATCCTCCATCAGCGGCTTCCACAGATCCCCCGTTCTTGGAAACTAATGAGTAGTTATCACTCCAGAAGGGAGCAGAGGAAAGCCGCATGTTTCCAGGAGTACTGGTAATGGGATCTAGAGCCTTTCAACAAAAAAAGGATGCTTACAAAAGGCCTTAGTTCTTCCAGAACAAAAGCTAAGGGCTTTCCTTAACATTCACCATATGGCAAAAAGCCTCCCCTTTTGGAATACGTGCACATGAGAAAAGAAGAGTTTACTGAGATATAATTCTGACGTGGCTTCAGTAATAGCTTGGTATCAGGGTAGAGGTCCTTAAATTCTATCAGGGAGAGTTAGCCAACAGGATAGCAATCAGAAGGTATGAGAAGGTCAATCCTGAGGGAAATAAAATGCAGTGGATACTCACAGATGTCTTGCAAGCTTCCTCGAGAACATACTATTTCACAGGAAGCTAAATCTGGAGATGGTCCTTTAAGAAATGTTTGTCTATAGGCAAGGAAAGAAAAAATTTCCCTCATTTGGCTCCTAGAAAGGGTCAGTATCAGCTAAATGACCCTTGACTGCAGCCATTTGCAGACCAGGCTGAAGCTATGATCCAAGAAAAGGGGCAAAGTTGGCAAACAGCTCCTTTAAAAAAGCCCCTAGACGTGTCTTCCGGCGAGGAGGGTTCTGAGATACTTCAGTGATCTGGTTAGTGTGTATGGACAGGAGCTGGTCAGTCTTCACATCACGGGTCCCCACAAGCCAAGCCACCAAGTGCAGAGGAATTGGCTCCAATGGAAACCCCTTCCTTCTCCCTGAGAAAGAAGGGCTGTCCTTAGAAGAACAAATAACATCTAGAGTGTCAAGGCCTGAGAACTCACCCATGATGTGCCCAAGTAGCATTATCAGACATGTGCAAGTGCCCTAAAGTTTCACGTTTCTCAAGACCTTGTGCATCAGAGGAAAGCAAAGAGGATTTCCTCCTGGAGAGAGGATAGAATGAGTGTAATAGAGAACAAGGAACCTGTACCTTTCTGGAGGAAAACCACATGCATTTGAAATAGTTCCTGGAGGCACAGCAATGTGCTTGTGACGATCCACATATAAGAAAATAGAATTCATCTCTGAAGGTCTCTGGACTATAGCACATACCTTCAGCTGCTGTCTTTGCCACTCAAGCAAACTGCAGTGACACAGTTTAACAGTGAATTCCAGTTAGAAATCCCTCCAATGTCGTGGTGAGACCCCCAGTGCTTTGATGGAGTGGGCAGAGAAGTTGAGACAACACTGTAGGCAGCCATGAAAATGAGGCTAAACGCTCCCTCTCCTCTCCCTGGCTTGGGATTGAAGCAACCTCCCCATCTCCTTGCTTGGATTGATGAGAATTCCCCCTCTTGTTCCAATCTGCTGTAACCACTGACTCAAGAGAACAATTCTGCCCCGGGATTGAGTAAACTGACCTACCAGTTCTGGGAGTTAGGAATTTCCTTCACAGATGGCAAAGCCTAAAGAAAGGCAGACCTCCAAGCTTTTACAGGTCACCCTCTTGGTTGGAACTTCTTACACCAAATATTCAGTCCTGCATACCCAGTGCCTCAGCTGAATGGCTGCCACCAAGAGGCACAGGGTAAATACTTATGGAACTGCCGAAAGCCCTGAGGAGATCGCTTGTTCCTGGAAATGATCCTGCTCCTCCAGGAGAATGGAGTTATTTTCTGTGAGAAGGACAGACTGCATCATAGAAATATGGCAGATTAGGTCAAGTGCACAGAGTCCGGTGCAGATTAAAGAAGAAAGGGAAAACTGGATCAAGGATGAAGATCTGCAACTGTATCCTTCTGAGATACCCGTTTAGACTTTGGAGAGCCAAGCTGTAGCGTAAGCTGCTCCTCTGTCTGGGATCAAACAATAGCAATAGATCTCATGGCACATCTGCAAACAAGGAGTGACTTCCCACCACCAACAGAGATGTTATCTCCTCAGAAAAGGTGGGAAAACAAAAGGCTTTACCCTGCTCAATGACTTCCAGGCCCAAATGGCGTGAGGTGATGGTTGGCCAAACAGCTTAGAAATAGCAGGGAGAGGACAAGAATCCAAGGAACTGGTTCCATGCTTTCAGGAGAAGGTTCATTGAGGATAGTTTTGAAGGCACAGAGGAGGAAGTAGACAAGGATTTTGAAGAGGAAGGACTTGACTGGGTTTGAAAGGCAGGTGGCAGTGATAAGCTGGAAATGGCTGGACCTGCAAGAAATGATGCCACCTTTACATTATATTTTAAGTCAGTTTGGTGCTAGTGATAGCAGTGAATTGATGTGCCCAGATCTGTTTAGCCTCAGTGCAGGTTCAACTCTGCAAATATACCTCAATCCTGATCATACGGGGCCACCTCCAGGGAAGATTACATAGTCTCTATGCCCCCTCACCCCTAGGCTTTCCTTAAGAGGCTGCCAACAAGAGAGCCAATGAGTGCCTCTTGCGATGGTGATTTCTGTGACATGGACACTTGCGCAACTGGAATGAGACTCACCAATCTCTTTTACATCCGAGTCAGTCAACAGCCATCATCAGACGGCAGAGACTTTTGAGCTCCACCAACCTGGATTGGATTCAGGCAGGCCATCTGCCAGTAGAGTCAGAGCTGCCCCTGCATCCTTTCAGAGAGCTGGATGGCATGTGCACGACTCTGGCCTTCCCTCGTCTGTGTAGAATCAGGGAAGGACTCCCCAGGAAAATGTATTGTGCCTCAATATCTATAGAAGAATATTTCTACAGAGGAAAGACTTCAGTTGCCTAGGATGCTGAGTATGCTGAATATGCTGAGTATGCTGGAAACTGACACAGTGCCCTGCTCTGACAGTATTTCTCAGATTGCCCTTTGAAGGCATCTTCATTTAGTTGGCCACATTTAAGCCTCAGTGCGGCAAAGCATTTAAGCCTGTGCTTCACTTTAAGCCTGTTCTCATGTGAATGCAACATCCCGATGAACTGGGAGTCAGGCAAATGGGACTGCACTGAACTCATGCAATTGCCAGATTTACCTGGCACCTCATTCTTTGTCCTGGTTTTACCAATTGTGCTTGCAGATAGATGCTCCTAGAGCCATGTAGACTTTATTTCAGTGGGGTTGCACAGATGATTAAAGTTGAGCATGTTCCGACAGAATGCATGCATCCACTCAGTCCGCTGGAAGCTTTGTGCGAGGAATGTGTGTGAGGAATACAGAGCCTTGATTTTCCCAGCAGGTCTCTGCCGTCCGTTTATTTAAAGAGCTACTGTTGACCCCAAAACTGTAGATTTTGTAAAAAAGAAGGTGCTAGGGCATTCCAAACCCTGATATCAATGTCGATATTTCACAGCAGCTCTGACTTTCAAGAAAAACCAGGTTTGTGGTTGGTCCTTTGCGTATGTATTTCCGCAATTCCCTGCAGTGCTGAGAACCCAAAGGACAGCACCGGGCTAGGGCATGGGAAATGGAGAATGAATCGGAGCGGAAACAGAAGCTAGCAGTGAGCAGTTCACTCTAAGCGCAGTGCAAGAGCAGCTGCCCAGCAAAGCAGATTAGAGTCTTTGCATTTTTTCTATTGTTATAACCAAGGGGCTGTTAGCAACGCAGGGAAAGGGGGAGAGATTTTTAAATACAGGCTGATTTTTAGCTTTAGCGTGATTTTCACAACTTTCTTGTGAAGGGAAAATCCGGGAATGAGAAGTGGAAACAGCAAGAGGGAAAGATACAGTGTGTTGCACCATCTCACTCCTTTGCAGGACTCCTAAAATCAATGGAGCCACAGCCTCGCCTGATCGAAACTGGAGTGGCTTCATTGACTTTGGTGGAACGTCACCAATTTACAACAGCTGAGGATTTGGCCTCCTGCCAGTTGGCACGGGGCAATCCGTTCTGAGTGAGTGGGAGCTGCCATGGGGAAGAAGGATGGTTAGGGCATTAGCATAGGACTAGGGAAACCTGGGTTCAAGATCCTGCGTTGTCACAGACTTCCTGTGTGTCCTTGGGTGAGTTACTTAGCCTCTCTGTGCCTCAGTTCTCCATCTGTACTCTGGGGATAATAGTGCTCCCTACCTCACGGGGCATTGTGAGGATAAATGCACTAAAGCTCGTGAAGCGCTCAGGTACAGGAATGGTGGCCATATAAGTACCTTAGATAGACCCAGGGAAGTACTGAGAGCCTCAGAAATATTACTGAGACTGTGCACAGCAGTGCATTAAGAAGGTGTGCCTAGTGATCTCGAGTGGGGATGTGCCAGCCAGCAATTGCTTTCCTTGTTTAGTGCAAAGAAAAGAAACCCCGAATGCACCTCTTTTGTCCTTCAAGAAACCGGCACTGAAAAACAAGCAGCTTATCCTTCCTGCAAATCTCCCCTCCCCGCCCTGTCAGCAGCAGACAGGGCAATAAAAGCCAAGATGAGTCTCTAAAGGAACCCAAACTGTGAATCTTCCTCTCATTCTGTCTGGCCAAAATCACGGGGGGAATTTAGGTCAGAGATCACCAATTCCACCTACCCGCCAGGATAACAGAGGAAAGTGTTAGGAAGGAAGGAAAACAGCCATAACTCAGCGAGTGCAGGGGGGTAGAGAAGAACTGAAAGTGGGGAAGATATTTAGTCCTCTGTTGCACTGCCACAGATGAGCATCCTAATGGCTACACATCCCTGGCCCCCCAAAAAACTTTCCCCAACATGACTCTGAGTGGCATCAGGACACCAAGTGCCCTTTGCAATGCACAGGGAGCTTGGAATAGGCTAGGACGAGGCTCTCCACTTCTTGGGAGGGGTCACAAGTCATTCCATTTCTGATTCAATTACTGGTCGATTTCCATAGTAATAAGACATTGACAGATACTGCCGGGCTTCCCTAATGCAATCTTACCGAGGGACATCCCTCCCAGTGAGAAAGAGACAAGCAGCGTGTCGCAGCACCACGGCTCGTTGGACTGATGCCACTGCAAGGATGTGTGCACATTGGGGGAGGGTGTGGGGGGGAGGTCCGTCTGCCTTCCTTTACCTGAAATACCATAGAATCTGCAGTTGAAGTTTGGGATGGGTTAAAATGAAAAATGGGTGTCTATTCTAGGTGCTTATGTGAGAGAGAGATTCCTAGGACCTAGGAGGATGGAGATAGATAGATGGATCAATCAATCGATCTTGCCGACATTGGCACACTTTGCAGCTGTAATTCACTGCTGGGGTAGCCCTCCCAGCGGTAGCAACGGGGAAAGCTATGTTGTAGACAAACATAGGGGCTTTTACTCAGGGCAGGGTTAGATAACAGGGTGGTAGAAATGCTCATGTGTTCTCCATCAGTGGAGCTGTGTTGGAGGTGAGTTACAGCTATGCAGTTTCCTAATGTGGACGGACGGACGGACACACAGATGCTCGTCTGGTCCTGTGATCATTCGCTCCCTGTCAAGGAAGGTCTCTGGCATATCTGCATCCATGTCCCCCATTGCCATGTTGTTCTCCACCTCTACATCCCCCTCCATTGAGTAAGAGATGCTGCCTTTGAAAGGTGTGAGGAATTTTTCTTCCTAAGCCCTGATGTGTGCAAGTGGGGACTGGGATCATCTCCACTGTGAGTCTGGCCAGGGCTTTAACTACCTCAAAACACTGGGACAAATAGCTTCTGGTCCTTTAACCCTGCCCAGCTTTGCAAGGCAAGGCCTGGTGCTGTTGTTCCCGTTGCAAGGGCTTTAGTCAGCCTTTCAAGCTGAAATCCTCTCTGTGGTGACTGGGCCGAGAGGAAATCCAGGGGCTGGATCAGATTGGCCTAATGCTGCAGCAGCTTAAGCAGCCTGTTTTACCAGAGATTATGGTTTCACTTACACAGCGCGCCTGAAAAATGTTGCGGTTTAGAAGGGATTAGAGCTGAAAATTCAATGCTTTAAAAGAGAAATAAAGCAGAGGAGGGATTGGAAAAACCCAGTGTGCCCGGGGGCTGTGTAAACAGGATTAACCTCTGCCCACACCACCCTTCACGCCTGCCCACCCACGATTCCCTCCACTAGCCCTGCTCCCTGCCCCCCTCTCCTCCTGGGTGCCACCCACGCCTGCTGTGAGATGCTAGAATATGGTGTGACCATGAAGGGGCTGGGAAAGTAGCTGTGGCCACGTCACCAAGACCTCAGGGATTCTCTCATCTACAGAGCCAACAACAGGGGTGTGCTGACTAGCCAGCACAGAGACAGGGCTCTGGGATGCAGAGGAGACGGTTTGAAACAGCAGTAGATCGGAGCGCATTAGGGGACTTGTAGTGCGTGGTAACAAGGGCCACATGGACAGTTAGTGAGTGGCAGAGCTGCAGATTCACATCCCAGCTGGTCGTGCACTAAATTGCCACATTGATCAGCCCTGAACTGCAGCTGTGTAGAGCAGCATGCGGCCACGTATTGCAGAAACAGTGCACTGAGATGATAATTATGCTACTGACTCATTAACTGCACAAGAGCTGTCCCCCTCCCAAACCTTCCTTCCACCTCCCCAAAAAACTCCTGTGCCAAGCAGAGCTTTTTATGCCCCCAAAGGCAGAGAAGCTGACAACCCCATGAAGTCCACCAGAGACTTCATATTGCCAATCTCAGTAACGTGGGAGGCGCTCAGCTTCTACACTGCTGTATGGCCCGGCAAATCTCCAGGCTAGAAAGGTAGGGAGTGATCACGGTAGACCATGGTGCTCTTGATACAGGTAGCCAGGCACTGATTGATCACATTTGTCATTTTGCACTGGAATGTGTCAGATGCTATGTCCTCACTGCAGACAGACTGCTCAGGGTGCTTTGTTGGCCATCAAGGTCCCAGATCCCTGGAGGAGACCATACATAGCAAATTTGCCTTTTTGACAGCCAGCAAATCTGTAGGAGACAGACAAGGACTTTATGGTGCTCTCTGAACAAGCAGCACTCACAGATAGACACTCTCCCCTCTCTCGCCCTGAGTGGGCGCTCCAACCTAGCGTCAACTTAGGCACTGGAAGATGATGTGGTCTGTCCAAGTGATGGAAGAGTCTGAAAGACTTTGCCATGTATCACATTCATAACTCTCTATACAACCAAGATCACCCAAGCTGACCCATCTGTTTGCCCCTGACAACCCCTCCCCTGATGGCAGAGTGATGCCATTCATTGACACAAGGTTTGCCATGTCAAACTTGGATTGGGCCTGATCCCACCGTACAGTCTTCCCTTTCAGATTTTCAGCCACTGGCCTCCATTCTTGAGGGCACAAAGAACCGTGGGTGCTACGCCATGTCCATGTTTTAGATCACTGAGCTGGGTGAGTCCCTGACATAGACAACTAAGTTGGAGGTCCAAGGTACATGTCTGGTAAACCTAGCTCCCTGAGAACAAGGTGCTACCTAGGTCTTCACTGAGTACTCTGCTGGCCAATTCGATCTGGCCCATTTCTGCCACACATCCGGGTTTCCCATTCAGAAGATGCACCCTTCTCCTCCACCGTGGAACTCTAGCTTGCATCTGAGATGACACAGCAATGACGTTTGCTAGGGAAAAGATTTTGGCATCACATCGCCATTCATCTTGGCCCCACACAGAGGACGGAGAAGCAGGAAGGACAATGCGGATGCTTCAGATCATCCTTCTCCCATCCCTGCCCCCTGCACTGCTCCTTCTTCCATTCCATCTTGTCCCGCATCCTCCTGTGCATCCCTCTCCTCCCCGCCCTGCTGTACTGCTCCCTCCCGCCCCGGCAAAGGCATTGCTGAGATCAGAACCTGGGCCCTGGGGAACATTCGCTGCTATTTCTCCACCCTGGCACCTGTGTGATCTGCTCCCAACCTTCTTTTTTTTTTTTTCATTTTTAAAATTAATCTGCCTGTCTTTTTTTTTTTAATCACTCCATTTTCATTCGCACGTTTTGTTCTCCCCATTCCCTATCTGTCTGTCTTGGTCCATGCCTTGCCCTACCACAGAAAACCTCTCCTCTCCCCAAGAGCCTCATGGAGCCCCCCTCACCCATTTCACCCCCACCGCACTGGCCAGCGGTGGGCAGGCTGATCTCCGGCCCTTCCACATGACTCTTACCTATGTCACCCCTTCTGGGCAGTCCAGGAGCTAGCTCTTCTGATAGCAGGGAACAGGGATTATTCATTCATACAGGGGATGCTTCAGGCAAGGGACTCAGTCCCAGCTGATGTGGAGATTAACCCTAAACCTAACTGCAGGCTCTTTAAATGTGAGTTAGAAAAGTGAATGGGAGCTAACAGAACAAGCCCAAAGGCCAGTGCTATCCTCCGAGCTGTGTTTATGGCTTGAGTTCTCTAGCTGGGGGTCGAAAACTGGTTTCAGGGGTCGTAACCACCCTTCTTTCACTATGCAGTTAAATGGGAGAAGGGATCACAACTAGCTAGAAGTGGGATCTGGGGTGTGGGGTGCAGCTCAAGCATGGAGAAGGTTGAGAACCCCGGGGACCGGGGAATCCTGGGGTAAACTAAAGAGGCTGGAGTGCTGCTGTGTGTTGCCCAGGTGCCGGCATCGCGGGAGCGCTGTGTGCAGTTCTTGCCCCCAACTAAGGAAAGAGCTAGACAACCTGGAGCTGATACAAAGAAGGGCATCAAGAATTGTATAGAGGCTAAATGATAAGACATTTGGGGAGAGGGTGGAGGTGATACAGTTATACAGTCTCGAGAAGGTAGGACTGAAAGGAACAGCCTTCAAGCTAACAATATAAATGAAGAAAGAGACTTCTTCATGGTGTAAGAAGCTGGCAAGACAAGGAGCAGCAGCCTGAGGTCAAAGAAGGAAAAATCTGAGCTAGATACTAGGGAAACTTTTAACCAGCCAGGTCAGATAGACAATGGAACAGACTCCCATGGGAGGCAACCAGGGCACCAACACTGCAGAGAGTCACAGACAGGTTAGCTGAGCAGGAGCAGGGTGGTTCTGTTACCTCTGCATTTGGCATGGGTGCGACTGCTGCTGGACTCCTGTGTCCAGTTCTGGTGGCCACAGTTCAAAAAGGCTGTTGAGAAATTGGAGAGGATTCAGAGGAGAGCCGCGAGAACGAAGAAAGGTTTAGAAACTTGCCTTCTAGTGATAGACGCAAGGGGCTCAAGCTATTTAGCTTCACAAAGAGGAGGTTATGGGGTGATTTGATGCTGATCTATATGTACTTACACAGGGAACAAATATTTGATAATGGGTTCTTCAGTGTGGCAGACAAAGGTCTAACATGATCCAATGGCTGGAAGTTGAAGCTAGACAAATTTGTCTGGAAATCAGGTGTGAATTTGTAATGAGGGTCATCAGCCATTGGAACATCTTACCAAAGGTCGTGGTGGATTCCCCCTGACTGAAAATGTTTAAATCAAGATGGGACGTTTTTCTAAAAGATTTGCTGCAGTTCAAATGGGAATTATTTTGGAGAGGTTCTAAGCCCTGTGTTATGCAGGAAGGCCGACTAGATGATTACAAGGGTTGAATCGATCAGATAGTAGGAACGACATCCTGCAAAAGTGTAGTGATGCAGACTGGATGACCCAAGGTGGGGGTTCTGGCTCTGCCGGCTAGGGAATGTGTTTCATGTCCTTTTCAGTTCAGGGCCCATGACGTCTTTACGTTTGGAAAGTGCCTACTGCAAACAGATAGTGCCATCTCTACCCTCTGCTTCTTCCTATGTTGTTGTTATTCCCTCGATTTCTTATGTCTCTAAGCTCTGGGTCTCTCACAGCCCATCATGTCCTGCTGCTGTGTCTCCAGCTGTGCTACCCTAGTCACACATTCGACAAGCAGCCTGTGGAGCAGAGTACAGTGAAATGTTTCGGGAGATGCAGGTTCCCTCAGTGTCTCTCTGCCTTCAGGCCACGGATCTGTAGCTAGGAGAATGATCAAGGTTCTGTTCTCTAGTTCGGCAAGCCTCAGTTGCGTCGAGGGCTCCACATTGATCTCTCAGGAGGCTCCTGGGCTGCGGGAATGGCCTGGCACTGGAGGCTTGTCAGCAATCGGACAGCACTCTGACTTTGTCATTGACCTGTCAGCTCAGGTGGGTGATAAGCCCATTTGCCCCCTGGCAAAGACTGAAAGATGGAGGTTTGTATGCAGGGCCTCCTCAGGGCATCACCGTGGAACCTTTGATCACTTTACTGTTCTCCTGCTCGTTTGAATAGCCCCACTGACGTCAGTGAGTGTTCACCACCCTGAAAAAAGGTTCCACAATGGGGCCATTGAGGTTTTTTGAGAGGCAACCAAAATCCCATCTAAAGAGCTAGGTAGCTTTACCTCTTTTGGCCCCAGAGTGTCACAGGCTCCAGCAATCTACAAGCCAAGTGAAACCCCAGCAAAGCAAAGCAGGGCCCCATGTGATGCCTGCTGAGGGACCCATGAAGAAAGTCTGATGTCTAATCTGGTCTGATTCCACCAGCGCCAAGATGGTGGTTCAAACTGCATAACCAGACTGACCCAGACGGAGAAGATCTGTCACCTTCTTTTCCAAGCCTGGGATTGTTAAAGGCACTTTAGGGAATTAGGTGGCCAACTCCCACTGTATTTCCCACATCTGGGTGTGAATGTAGGTGGGGGGTGCCTACAGCTGGATCTGAATGTGGGGGGGGTAGCTATACCTGGGTGTGAATGTGAAAGGGGTGTACCTAGAGCTATGTGTGATTTGTGTGCATGTGTGCCCACATTTGAGGGGGAATGTCAGCGCGTACACACGTCCCCTGCCCCAGCAGCATTTCAGTACAGGGATGTCAAGACTCTCGCTCTCCCCCACTTTTCAGTGCTGTTTGGCCCCACTTGACACCTGCTGTAATGTGCCCATCTGCTCAGTCTGGGAAAGCCCAGGGAGTCCAAAGCCTGGACACTCCAGTGCACACACAATTTCCCACTCCCCCACGAGGGAGAAGATGAAAGAAAGAACAATCCACACGTGACGGATGTTAGTTACGTTGCTTAATGCATAACTGGCAATCACTAAGACGCCACTGTGATGAGGGTGGGATAAGAACCAATAGAATAGAATAGAATGGCATGATGCACTCTGAGGCATCATCAGTGGGGAATGGGCAGAGGGCAGCAGAACCAAGACACCAGTTCCCACCATTGAACTGAAGTGAGACAGCAATGGCTGGGACCCTCTCAAAGGACAGGCCAAGGGCTTACATCTCTTCTTATTTTAACAAGTCTGGTTCGCCGATGACTAGTCAAAGTGCCAAGCTATGACACTGGTTCTACCCACTGTGCCCTGGGATGTGCTCTCCCTCCTTGCTCTGCTGTGTAGAAGTAATTTACCCCAAGGGCTGTGCCAGGTTTAGGGCTAGTGCTAGGGCCAAGTCCACAGATTTCACTTCTCCCATAAGCTGAGTTGAAACAGTGGGCCTGGTTCCCCTTACATTTACATACACCAGTGCTACTCCATTGACTTACTGGTCCTGATTCACATGGGCACAGATGGAGGAGAACTGGGAACCTGGTCTCCAAACAGAACAGAGACTGGATTTAACAAGGCAACGGCCAATGGCACAAACTCCATGGCAAGCTACAGATCAGCAGGAGATGCTGGAGGGTTGGTGTGGGCTGAGGTTGAGCTATGAAGGTTCCAGCAGCTGTGGGAAAAGGATTATCTTAATTTATTTAGACGGGTTTTGGTTTTGGTTTTGGCTTGAAACTCCCAGCAGCTTCTGAGATGATTTTAGTTCATTTAAATGCAATGAGCGCTAACAGCAAATGCCCTCCTCACTGGCCCATTTTCAGGCTAACCCGTCCAAATGAGGATGTGCCTCTGGCAACAAGCAAGGAGCCTACAGCTGCACTTCCTTAGAGGTGAAAAATAACCTCCCGCCGAACCTAGCCCCATCCATTAGGTTAAATGGAGCCAAGCTGCCCAGCTGGCCTCAGTGAGTACGGTGGGATGAAATTAATCACTCTGAGCCTTGAAGAGGCTCCATTTCAGCACCCGCCTTTGCAGCTTGGACTCAAAAGCCTGAAGGTCTCCAAAAGAAAATCTTCCAATGAAAAGGAGGGTCAGAAGTCCAAGGTGGAGTCTCAGAGCATTTGGTTACTTGGTGTGGATAAAGAAGGAGACCCCAGCCGTGTGCTGAAGGATCTCAGTTCAAGTCACTGCTCATCCTCTGTTCCCACTTCCTTCTCTTTCCAGGTCGTGACATGGCAAGCACCACCTTGCCTGGTTACCCACCCCATGTCCCGCCGACTGGACAGGGCAGCTACCCAACCTCAACTCTCGCAGGAATGGTACCTGGTAAGTCAATGCCAAAAGCAGCCGTGTTTTGCTTAGCCAGCATCTAGGCCTTGATCATTCTGCTCAGGCACTCAAGTGGTCTCCTAAAGCTCTAAGTCCCTTCACAGCAGTGTCTCTGTCTCTGCTGCTGGTAAAGCCCTGCCTATCCGCAGAGGAAATGTCATGTGCCGACAGCTCAGGGTAACTAGCTACCCAGGGCTCAGAAGAGTCAAACATAACGCACTACTCACTGCCCAGGAAAACTGATTCATCACAGCTAAGGGCAGCTAGCTAGCTCTAGCCTATGGTAATGAACTACTTTATGGTAATTAATTAATCTTAGCATTCATTAACTGTGGTAATTAACTTCCAACTGTCCACGTAAATTATTATCCACTACTCACAGCTCAGGATAATTAACTACCCACCCATCTAGGGTAACAAGCTTCCTTTTCTCCAAAGCCCAAGGCAGATGCCAATGGTAGCTTAATATCTACAACCTTGGGCGGCTTCATGCTGCCCATGGCCTAGACTTGCTAAGAACCCATTGCCCCCACATACCAAGAATCAGTAGCAATGCCCAGCTCAGGGAGAACTAACTACATATTACGACAGCCCCAGGGCTAACCAGCCACCCACAGTCTGTTTGCTGCTATCTACAGCCACTGCCCATAGACCAAGGATATTTAACTACCTGCTCCGTGCATCCAGGAGACAAGTGGCTGTCTGCTACCCATTGGCTAGGGATAAATATCTTCACTCAGCACATGGACGAGTAACTCATATTGCCTGCTGCTCATGGAAAGGCCAACTAGCCATTGCCCAGACTCCAGGAACAGCTAGTGAAGGGTCTGATCTGGTAAACGTTATTGAGCATACTGCTAGTCAGTGGGGCTACGCACAACACTAAACACTATCACTGATGATAAATCTTTGCAGGTCTGAGCCCTAATATCCTTAATTGACTAATCCCGGCTTACATCCCTAGAGGTACTGGCTAGTAATAGCAGTCTCTGCCCAGGGCTAACAAACTACCCACTGCCTATAGCCCTAAGATAACTAGCAAAGCCTGGGGATATACTCGTAGGGCTATAGGAACAGGAAAAGCTATTTTGGCCCCCACTCCAGCCCCTTGCACCACTCTAGCAGAGCAGAGAGGCTTCAGAGCTTGCCTCACTGGCTATCTGTGTGTTGAAATCTCCAAGAGGTATAGAGTCAGCATCATTTAGAGCAGCCCCATGCCTGTTGTAGGTCATGCCAGGGGCTGGTTTGGCCCCCAGCTGGCTTGAGGGTGAGAGGAACACAAAATTCAGTCAAAAACTAGCCCTAATGGGTGAGTTCAGCTAATCACATATATACTGTCCATAACATAAAGCTTATAACAGATTTATGCTTAAAGCAGCGTTGCTGTGTCTTTACTGCTATTTTAACCCAAATTAAGAACACACCTCTTTTTGCCGTGTAGACATACCCTTAGTAACCCATAGGAGATGATTTAAGAAGTAATTTTCCTTGAGTCACTTAGTGACAGTGACCACTGCATAGAGAAATTCAACATCCTCACAGCAGGGATCATACCAAAAACTAGCTCTGGGACAGTCAGCTTTAGAAAATGGGCATTTGACAATAAGGAAGATGGTCAAAAAGGCCCTTAAGTCAAGGGCAAAGGAATTCACTCCTCATATGACAACAGAGTCACCCAGAGCATGAAGACACCCAGGAAGGTAAGGACAAAATGTAGATTAGTTAAATTGCAAAGTGCAAGAGGTTATTCAAGTCAATTAGGTGTCCTGAAAATGAAAATCCAACCATGCTGGGGCTTAAACCAACCTGAGGGTTAGGAGGACAATTTTCCTGTGGCCTACTTGGACATGCTTTGGTGTTTCTTACACCTGTCTAGGAAGTGCCAGGTGCTGGTCCCCCTTTTAGTCATAGGATACTGGACTGGATGGATGGACCACTGGTCTGATCAAGTCTGGCAATTCCTATATTCCAGCCCAACTGGAGCCAACATAAACGGTGCCCCATAGAACGTAAGAGAGACATTAATAGGCCTAATGGGGAATGTGAAGTGCAAACATCCAGAGACTTAGATATAAATAGCAAGAAACTCTTTAAGTCTATCAGAAGCAGGAAATCTGCAAGAGCAGGTTCCCTGCTGACCAATTGGAGAACACCTTCCTGGGACGTGATCAAATGTGCCGACATGCCAGAGAGCTGCATTGTCCAGTTGCTTTGAATGTCTACTCCATTGCAGGGATCTTGAGGCTAGGTCCTCATCAGAGGAGCCTCTTTGGAGTGTTCCCTGATTTACTGGTTCCTATATTAAGCTGCCTTGGTGCAGATACCAGAGCATAGATGTGACTCTGGGGTTGGACCTGAGGTGCAGGTGTATAACCTAAAGAACTGAATCATAGGAGACAACACAGGCTTCTGTGAAGAAAGGCTCAGAGTCAGTGGATGGCATTCAGGATACAGAGGGACACAAATGGATTGTCCCAGATTGGGACAAAAAGCCAAAATCTTGAAATATTTGATGGAACAAAATATTCCAAAGTATTTTGATGCAGTAACATTGAAACAAAACATTTTGATAATGTCAAAATGCTTAGTTTCAATCATATAATATGTCAAAGAAGCATGACGCAAAAGAAAAAAGTTAAACAAAAGGGGAAGGTTAAGATGAAATTAGAAAGTTGAAACAAAATGAGGAAGTCTAAATGAAATACTCAAGTTTGAATTGTTTTGAAACTTGTCTGTTGAAAATTGAAATTGACACATTGCCGTGAAATATTTCAATTTAGCTGAAATAGAGTTTTGAGAAGGAAAACTGTTCCACCTAAAAAATATTTGGCCAGCTCTAGCCAAATGCATCTCTGCTACATCAGTAAAACCCTGCTGACATCAAGGGGTTGCACTGGTGTAACAGAGAGGAGTTTGTCCCCCTTACAGACACACAGGCATGTGCAAAATGGGTAATCTGGGGTACAAGTATCCCTTTGGCTCATGCAGCTGCTGCCTTAAGATGTGTGCTGCATTTGCAGTCACCTGTTTGCACACATTTCACAGCTGCAACTTAGGCTCACAGGCTCTAGAGATGGATGGAAGCTACTAGGTCATTTAGTGCATCCTCCTGCGAAGGGCAGCAATTGGTCACTCAAAGGAGGATTAATCAGCCATTAAACTAATATTACGCTGGATCTGTGCATGATCCAGGCTTGGGAGGTTTGCTGTTCAAGAGACAGGACACCTTTGATCCCTGTCTCCCTTTCCCATCAGCACCAGCCTCAACCCCTTTGCCTACTGGTGTCGCTCCACAAACGCTCTGGAGGACCCTCCAAAAGGAGAAGGGGTTTAGTCAGAGCAGCATGGAGCCTGCAGAGGGTTGGCAGCGGCAACGGGGGGAGCATTAAGCAGAATCCAATGCTGATGAGGAAATTACACTTGTTTCATTAGCGACCGAGGAAGGCGATAGCTCAGTTCCTCTTGGTCACAGTTGAGCTCAAAAGCTCATTATCCTGCTGCATGCATGCTTTCACTCCTCGTCAATAAACACTGTTTCCAGTGGCTGCCCTCCCCCCTTCCCAGCTCCCCATGGCTGTGCCAGAGAGGGGCTCTTTCTCCTCTACTTAACCTGTGGTTCAGGATCACTGTAAACAGTTTAGGATGACAACACAGAGGAGAGAGAGAGAAAGAAGACTTGAAATGTCAGAGTTTTGCTCTCCCTCCGCAGTCCTACAGGGCTGTGCTGGAGGATCCAGCTCGGAGCAGCAATGCCAGTCTGATTGGTCTTTCCTTCTCTCTGGGCTAGATTTATCCCTGGGATAACTCTGCTGGGTAACTCACTTCAGTGGCGTTACAGCAGGGCCGTGCTTGGTATGCAGAGTAGCCTCTGTGTAGTCTCCCTCTGCCTGCCCCCCATGGCATCCCACTCTCTCTCTAGCAGGGATATTGTGATTATCCCCCATCTATCCATCAGGCTTTCCAGGTCTGGATGTTTCTGGGTGTGGAAGCACATTCAGTGGTTGCCACTATAAAGTCAGCATTTGCCAAGAGCTCCCAATCTGTGGAATCTGAGGTGCTGGACTATTCCCCTATACTCAGGCCTGGTCTACACTTGAAAATTAGGTCAGTTTAACTACATTGGTCAGGGGTGTGAAAAATCGACACCCCTGAGCAGCATTGTTAAGCCGATCTAAGTCCTCGTGTAGACAGCGCTAGGTTGATGGGCAAATTCTTCCATCAACCTAGCTATCACCTCTTGAGAACGTGGATTGCCTACGCTGGTCCATCGTTGTAAGTAATGTCTACACTGATATGCTACTGTGGCATAGCTGTAGTATTTTAAGTGCAGACAAGCCCTCAGAGTTAGAAGATCTCAGACACTGGGGTGGGGAGATGGAACATGGTGGGGTTGTAGCTCTTGACAAAAGTTGACTTCTTTATGGTGACTTCTCTATTCTATTATTCTGAATTGCTTAGCAAACCCATTGGGCCAGAACCTAATCAAGGGTAAATCATTGTAACTCTGTTGACCCAAGGGCTCCGTTTCCACCAGCAGAGAATATGGCCCATTTGCTCTAATGCTCCTGAGAAGGAAGCGGTGGCAGAGATTAGAGAATAATGAATTGAAATCTCTTTAATTGTGTCTGAGCCAAGGCATGCCATATACCTTGCTTTACTGCCTTTAATTTCCATGCTGTGGATATCTATGAGAAGGCCTAGATGCTTTCTACACTCATCGATTCTCTAACAAGGACTCTGATCCCTACAGAGAATAGCTAGCAAGTTATTATCAGACTGTACAGACCAGGCACCATGGTCACTTGGTTCTTTTCCCACTATCAGAGTTCAGACCTATTTTCAATGTCATTTTGAGTGCGTTACGTAGGCTCTCAGCTGGCATTGACCTTTCCTAGCCTGCCTGCAGTTGCATTAAAGTGAGGTTATGATCAAACAAGTATCTATTTAAAAATGTCATCTCCCTACTCAATAGATTCATAGATTTTAAGATCAGAAGGGACCATTATGATCACCCAGTCTGACCTCAACCTATGTCTTCTAGTCATATCTTCTCAGTTGCAAGTTCCTTAGTCCTGAAGAGCCTGTACCGCTATGGGAGACTGCATTGAGTTCTCTTCTGCCTTATGCACCATAAAACTGAAGATCTGAGATGAAGCTGCAAAATTTGGATCCTGGTCCAGATTTCTTGCATTTCACAAAGTTCATAGTCATGTTGGGTTGGGCCCATCTCAGGCAAAGATGAAGAGGCAAAGAGAACCCAGAGGCAGAAAGAACCCAATTGGCCTTTCAAATTCAAGCAGCATGCGCTGCACTAGCAACTGGAAAAATCACCTTTTGACTTTTAACCTGAGCAAGTTTTGTGTGGCAGTCACTGAGAGAATACACATGGGAGGCCCATCACATCAGAGCCATGCTTGTGGCTTGGACGATGCTGTGGAGGGGGGAGGAAAGAGTCGTGCATGCATATTCCACTCTGCAATTCATAAATAGCACTCCCCCTCACCTTCCCATGAAGTGCTTTTGATCACCACCACCACCACCACCACCACTGATTTCCTCCTTAACAAAGCTTCCCCATTTCACAACCTCCAGAATCCTCCTAAGAACAAAACCGACCAACACAAGTTGCTATCGCGCAGTGTTGCCAACTCTCGTGATTTTATCATGACTCTCTCAATATTTGGTGTTTCTTTTAAAGGATTAGGTGTGGGCCTTGGCTTTCATTTTTTTAAAAAAGCAAGTTCCTATCCCTCATCGTTGCAGAGCAGAGCTTGAAAATGTGACTCCCCCCCCCCCCCCCCCCCCAGGGAACCCTGCAGGCTTGGAAACCAGGTGGCAAAGGAAAAAGACACCAATTTTAAAAATATTTTAGAACGATCTCATGATTTTGAAGCCAATTTCATGGTTTTGAGGGTCTGACTCATGATTTTTGAATGTCCGGGGTTGGCAGCACCGCATTGCACGTCCTTAAGCTGCACTTTCAGATGGGTGAGAAAACTACATAAACTGTATGGCCTGGGTCAGACGGACCTTACACGCCAGCTTGGGGGAAGGACAGAGGCACATCTTTCCCACTGTGTTTCACTTCCCATTTTGTTCCTTGCAGGAAGCGAGTTCTCGGGGAACCCTTACAGTCACCCTCAGTACACAACCTACAATGAGGCCTGGCGATTCAGCAACCCCGCGTTACTAAGTGAGTACTTGCCCGATGGCACCCCCCAGCCTCGCGCTCCTTCTGTACATCTTTTTGTTTTCTTTTCTTTTCTTTGTTTGTTTGTTTGTTTCCTGAAATGGGTCCACAAGTATGTGGCCAGGCTAACGTCCTTTTCCCTCGTTGCCCAGTCTGGCCTTTAAGTGGGTATTTTCATGACATCTATATTTTTTCTCCAGCCTAAGGCTGCTCCAAGACTCCACTTCAGGGTCTCCTTTCTCTGTGGGCTGCACCCATAGTCCATTCCAGATTAGGTTAGAAATCCACTTCAGGTTCTCCTCTCACTGGCTGTACCCCGAGTCCATTCCAAGGAGGGTCAGCAAGTTCTCCACCCAGGAGCAATGCCCAGAATCCATTCCAGATGGGTGAGCGATCCAGTGCCTGGGTCAATTTGGCTGAATTTGTGGGTGGCGGTGGAGTCTGTCCATCAGGGATGGAGCCCCAGTGAACCTAACGTTCACAGAAAAAGTCAAATCTGTGGAGGGGGGAAGAAAAGACATAAAACTCTGTCTTCTCATCCAGCATTTCCTTGCATGGGAACAGGAAGAGATTTATTGTATGTAAAATAAATAAGCTGTGATTATTAACTATACATTTATGGAGGTTTAACAACTGCGTAATAGATACACATTTTATTCCAGTGTTGTTAAACCCTAAGCAAATGTGATCTTAATAATCACTATTTAACACCCATCCAACAACCATCCGGAGGGCTCCTGTTCCAAGTGTGAAAAAAATCCCAACCACTGAAACAAAGGACAATGGCTGGAGTTGCGTTTGGAAATGACTCACAGCCCCATCTCACATCTGTTCATCCAGTCTAATCCTTAGATGTTTACTGCAACTGAATTGCTGCAGTTCGGGTGCTCCCAGGGGGATATTCACACACTGACCTCTCAGCCCCTCCACAGAAGGGTGTCAGCAGCGGGTCCTCGTTTCCTGCATGCCCCCATTTTGAGACTTACTGATTTCCACAACCCCAGACAGCAACAAAGCAACCAAAGAATCCAAGGACCGGATGCTCATTCTTGCAGTGCTATTACAGGGCCCCGGCAAAAACATGGGTGCATGAAAGGTGCATGCAAAGTGAAGCTGTGCAGAGGGCCCCGTTTGGCAGAGGACGCCATCATATTCGATTGGGATCGCAGCCTCGTCTGCTGATGGCGCAAGCCCGACTGGGGGCACAGCCCATAATTTGGGAACCACTGGTCTGCAGGAAATTCCCAGCCCCAGGAGCAACCCATCTCTGCTGGGAGCATGACGTGTGGCAACATATCTTCAGTGAAATCCAGTAGTTGGGTGGGAGTGTCAGCTCACCTGATCCCAGCCACAGTCCTTGCCTTTGGTCCTTTTTTCTTTCGTTTGTTTCTTTTCCTTTTCTTTTTTTTTTTAATTTTCTTTTCTTTTATTTTATTTTTTTACTGTTTGTCCTTTCAACCAGTCCATTCTTCTCCTGTGTTAACTTTCAGGTTCCCCTTATTATTATAGTGCCACATCCCGAGGCGCTGCACCTCCCACTGCTGCCGCTGCCTATGACCGCCACTAGTTACCATGGAAACCACATGAAACTGCAGGGCGACAGCTTAGGCCTCCATATTGTACCTGTCTGACCAACTTTCTCCACCCCCGGGAAGGGTGAAGAGAACCTCTCCGTCTCCCTCCATGCCCAGGTCTCCTTCCCCTTCCCCACAGAACATGCCGGATCGAAGCGCTCGCCACATCAGACTGAGAAATACGCCTCCCCTGCACTCTGTCCTTCGCCCCAGCCCAGCTGCTTCCGTGGACAACAGGAAGGGCCCATGGCTAGCTCACCTGCTGCTGTAGGCCTTCAAACCAGGCCAGGCACAGTCCAGCCATGCAAGGCCTCCCTGATTTTGAAGACTGAGGGGAATTCAAGCAGTGCAACCTGCAACCCATGTTCATACAGGACCCTGTTTTCCAGGGAGTGGTAGAAGCAAGGGAGGAAGCCACCTGCAACAAATTGTTCCCTCAAGAAACTTTCTTCCATAGGGGATGCTTCAAAATGCTAAACGACCAGCCTGATTCAGAGGCCTGAGGGAATGGTCTGGCTAGCATGGGGATGGCAGCACAGAGAGGCAACCCATCTGGCAGTGAGGGAAAAGCCCACGCAACACTCTCCAACCCCCCCAGGGTCTCTCTGTGTGCTCCATCCCCACTCTTCTCTTCACGCCTTGGCTTCCTCTATGCTTCTGTTTGAAGGCCACCCTCCTAGCGTGTTGTGACCTCACAGGCCAGAGTTGGGTTAAAATACACAAACACAATTTCTGTGACACACAATCAGCTCAGACAGGAGGATGGAGCAATGTCAACCAGCCGACCGATGAAATGAAGAAATATATAAATAGATATATAAATATAACTGTGTTTTTATGCTTTGTCATGAAGGTCTGTAAAAAGGAAAAAAAAAAAACAAATCCCCAATTTTCTAAAAAAAAAAAAAAAAAATCAACAAAAAACAAAATTAAAAAAACCTATAAAAATAAACCCAAATCCCCTCGCCCGAATGGCAGACAAGTTCCTCTGATGTTTGATGCTCCCCTTTCACTCTTGGGTTTCATTTCCTTTCTGTTTTGCACTAGAATGTGATGGTGAAGAGGACTGGAGGCCAGCTCTGCCCCATCACCTCCTCTTTTCCTAATCCCAATCCTGTTCTCTGGGGAGCAGTGTGGACAATTCACATCCGGCAAAAAAAAAAAAAAGACCAAACAAACCAGCCAACAAAATGCACCCGGTGGGAAGTTAACTGTTTCTATGTCAGTTGTCAGCAAGCAAAGAAAACAAACCCAGTCTCTTGCTCTAACCGTGCTTGTGGTGGAAAGGAACGTGTGGGGTTTCATGCAGGTCCATTAGCTCTCCCTCCAGTCAGCAGAGCGGAGACGGACAAATTCAGAATTGGCTGGAATTGTTGCTTGGTTCCCTACCCCTTCATTACACCTACTCCCTTCACACACACCTGCTTCAGTCAACCTGACACCCTAACTCCCACACCTTAATACCTATGCCCTGCACCTGGCTCCACATCCTTACAGTCTTGTTGTCTGTGCTCTACACTCGGTTCCCAATCCCCTAATCCCTATAGCCTTGCTATCTATACCCTACTCCGCTCCCTTCATCCTAATCTCTACACCTAGTTATCTGGCTTCTGCACTCTAAAATTTATCCCCTACATCAGACACCCTCAGCCTTGCACCCTCAACCTTATACTACACACCCTAACTTTCATTCCCTGATCCCTGAATGCTCTTGTAATGATTCTCTAGTGATTCTCTGCTCTCTTGGGGTTCCAAGTGCTTGCCAAGCACTGGTTTGCAAAAGGCTGATTGTCAGTGGCAATGCTTATTCCTCCTCTATTGCCGGCAAATTCAGATGCTCCCGTTCTTTGGACTGATACTCCCAAAAAGTCAATCAAAGAAAACATAAAGGCAGCTAGAGCCTGTCTACTGGGCAACAAGAGGTAGAGTCTCATTGTTTCAGACAGGATTGGGGTAAGATGAGTGGGCCGCTATCCAAGAACAAAGGCAGGATAGAGTCAACCCATTGAGGGTGGAAATGTGAACTGTGGAGCAATTTCTGCAGCAGTGTTGCGTGTAAAGCCCGTGGTTCCCGGTCTCTGAATGAAATGTGGGCGTGGACACAGCTTTCTGTCTCCAGGGTTAGCCTTTAGGCAAGAAAAGTCCATCATCAACAACTGGCGGTAATGGTCCCAAAGACCCCATCCAGAGCTCTTTTCAGCACTTGCACAGCTCAGGCTGACCATATGGATGCATTTTCTGCAGAGGGATGGCCCAGAATGTGAAGAGGGAGGGTTTCTGTTTACATAGAAAAGAAGGGGCTAAAATCTGTTCTTGTAAATCTTGAGTAACTCCAGTGAAGTCAACAGAGTTACTCCTCCCCCGCTAAGTCAATGGAGTTACTGCAGATTCAGTCGTCGGACCCCATTTAAATTGATGGAGACATGATGGCCTACTGAAGTCACTGGAGTCATGATGGACCCATGGGAGTCAGTGGGATTTATCCATGTTTGTGTCAATGTCACTGGGTCCAGAATTTTGCCTATTGTCTCAGTCTATCTCAAATGAAAAAAAAGACACTGGTTAATCATTTTAAAAAACTCACCCTCATCATCCCCTCAGTTTCTCCCCATGTACTAGATAAATGCTTGTTCATTAGCAATGACGTCCCCATTTGATTCTTCCAATAGTGCCTCTGCTCTCCTTGGCCAAAATCCAGCTTCTCTCAGCACGCAGTCAAGGCCAGAGGTATCTAATCCCAACCCTGACAACTAGAATAAGCCCCGGGGCTAGAAAACAGGAGATTGGCACACCTCACACTGGACAACCTGCAGTTCAGGAAGCCTGTTCCAAAGAAGCTAGCAGCCGAGAAAAGTCAACTCTTATGATGGCATTTCACAGAGAGACTAGATAGGCTGAGAAGGCAGGATTTGGTTAGCTCAGTCATGCCTGGCTTAATTTGATGCTCAGAGCACCAAATTCATTGTTGGTATAACTCCACTGACGCGATTTCCCCCATGCATTGAGTTGGCCTGGAAAGTTTATAAGTTCAGCAAGTGGGTTTGATCAGGAAAACAGAATGACTGAGTGATATGCAAAGGACCAGGCAGTCTTATCCTCTTCTACCACCTCTCCGTAAAGCCCCATGCGAATGTACTGAATTACATTTGCCAAAGAGTTTCTTGTGTTGGTTGTTTTGAGTTACAGTCGATGGATGCATTGTAAAGCAGTATTATAGCTAAAGTCTAGTAGCTGGCACGGGGATTTATGTGGTGATATAATGCAGAAGAAAACCATCAATATTCATATAGATTCCATTAGACTGGACTATGCAGGAAATGCAAAAATTCTACCAATTATTTAATATTATGTTATTTGCAAAAACAATTGCTGCTTTGTAGGAAGATAATGTGTGTAATGTGAAGGCAATTCCTCTTGTATATAAGTTCATCTCCATCTTCATCATGGTAGTTATTAAAAGAGCCTCGTCTCATCCTGTACATAAGGAACGCGCTGTCTGTACTGTGCAAGTCTCGTTGTGCTCACTGAAAACAAAATTATCTGTTCAATAAAGCACAGCACAAGTCCAGAACCTGAGGATACAGCCAAATTGTGGGAGGGCTCCTTCCCCAGGAGCCTGGGAGTTGGTTTATTTTAGATGGATTTTTTTTTTCATTTTTCTTTAAAAAAAAAAATTACAGCAAAAAACAAACAAAAAAAGTTTGGAAGGAAAAAAACCACTATGCAAAATCCAACTAAATCTCTTGCTGTATTTCATGTCTCTCCTCCATTCTGCTCTCTTTCATTCCCTCGTTCTCCTTTATTTTTCTCTCCCTCCTTTCATTTCTTCTCTTTATCTCCTTCCCCATTACACCCTTTATTTCTTCTTCCATTACTCGTTCATTTCTAGCCCACTGTCACTTCTGGTGAGGGAATTTGATGTTTCCAGTGGTCAAAGCAGATGATAGAACTAGGGTTCCTGAGCTTTCTTCTTGGCTCTAGATAAACTTTGTCAAGTCATGTCATCTGTCTGCACCTCAGTCCCCCAGCCTGATAATACTTCCCCACTTTACGGACGTGTTGTGAGGCTGAATTTGTTAACATTGGCCAAGTGCTTTGAGATCCTTGGCTAGAAAGCTCTACAGAAGTGCAAAGTATTATCATCATTAGCAATGATTTCCACTGCACTTCCCTCTCCTTTTCCGCTCTCCTCTCTCACTCCTCTTTATTGTCATTCTTTTCCTGACTCTTCTTCCTCTGTCTCCTGTCTTTTCCATTCTTCCTTTGCTCCATCACCATATTTGCTTTCTGTAATGGACCAAGCAGAAAAGTGGTGGTGAAACCAATTTTTTTTTTTTTTCCTTTCGGGAAAAGGACTCCTGTGAGCTCTTGCTGGAAGGGCCAGGAAGTGTGGCATTTGGACCCAGGTGGCCTGTTCTCTGAAGTTCCTATGTCTTCTCATTAACTGACCTCTTATTTCATGGCCTGGATGGGATGTGGGGCAATGGGGGAGGGCGGGGAGGGAGGGGCACTTCCATTAAAGTGACACCTTTTGTGACCTGTCAACGTGGGTTTTTTTAAGTAGCAATGAGCCTCAGCGTGCTGAAACGGGGCCATGTCTGCATGCTTTCTGACCCATCAATAGCGCCGAGTCAAATACAGAGCAAGGGTTCAGAACTAATCACAACATGAATGTGAGGCTACTAAACAAACAAACAAAAAGACAACCCCCCCCCCCAAACAACCCTGCACTCATCTCTCCATGTGAGTGTTATTCTAGATACATTTTTCCTCCAAAGGAATCTTGTTTTACTGAACTATTGGAAAAAAAAAATACTTCTTTTGCCCAAAGGGTACACAGCCTCTAGGGGAAAGAAACAACAGCCAAACCCCTCCTGCTCGGCCC
Source organism: Emydura macquarii macquarii (assembly GCF_026122565.2). NCBI lineage: Eukaryota > Metazoa > Chordata > Testudines > Chelidae > Emydura > Emydura macquarii. Next base: position 1,280,465 of record NW_027130204.1, on the reverse strand, counting down.
TCACCTAATGATGGTTATTGTAGGACCCACCCAACTACTCCAATGTGCTCCTCACTCATGGCTGGGAAGGTGACAAAGATTTGAAAGGGCAGGAAAAAGGGATCAAATAACAACAATTCTAGGACCGACGACAAAATCAAACCAGAAACAGAACTAGCGGCAGCTGCTGGGAGGTTGCTGGGTGGGAGAAGAGGGTGTTGGGTCATACTTGTTCTAGACTATTGCAGCCATTCTTGGCTTTTCCTCATTGCTTCAGGTCTGTTTGAATATTTTCTTCTTTCTTCCTCCTCCTCTTCTCCTTTTGGTTTTTTTTTTGTGCACATGAGAAATAAAAACAATTTTTTTTTGGTATGTCACCCTGGTGGCTCCTGGCTTGTTTCTCTTTCCTCTCTCTCTCTCTCTCTCTCTCTCTCTCTCCCTCTCCAATGGGTTCACCCGAGGTCTCCGGGTTGTTACACTCCCTGCACCCTTTGGGCACCATGTAAACAATAAACATTACTACTACTAATAATTCTATGCTGCTTGATAGAAAGCGCTGTTTGTATGCTAGCAATGCATCCTGCCTCTGTGAGCTTCCACGCCCCCAGCTTCCCATCCCTGTGAATTGCCAGCAGAACACCCTCTTCCACTGATCTCTCTCAGTGATGACACATACATTTTGTGTCTCCCAAGCAGTTCAGATGCTGCTGGATTCATTACAGCGGCCTGGAGCACTGGTCCCATTTCACCCTTCTCCCGCCTCCTTGTAGTCTCATTTGGGGGTTAGCATCACTGGCTCAGGGTATCTTCTGGAAGTATTTTAACCTTCCAGAATTAGTCCCAATTCTCAACCAAAGTGAATGGACAGAGTGGGCGTTGTTTGCAAAGCCACAACAGAAGGAAGGGTAATGGACACCTGTCATATCTGACCTCTGCCATTCTACTACACTAACAGACGTATACTTTATTTCCATAAGTGGAATCCCTACAGTCTGGTGCTTTACTGCACCCTTCTTCCTACTTTTAATCCACCCTGGTCAGTTGAGAGACAAAACTTAATGCAACGTCTTTAATAACCCATTCACCAGCCTTAGTGTTCATCCTCTGCCTAAGAAATAGTTTACATTATTTTAAGGAACACCATAAACAGAGCTGTTTACTCAGTGTTTCTCAGGCATCAGTTCGACATGAAGTCCAAGGGAGTTTAGCTTAGTGCAGGCCCAGTGAAACACTAGCAAGGTGCTCACAATTTGGCCAAACTAGTTTTGCATCCACATTTTTCATGCTTCTTTAAATTGTTTTTACACAAAAGTTAAATGGGCTGGATCCTCAGCCAGTGTGCACTTGCATAGTTCCATTGACATCACGGGACCAGACACCCAGTTTGTCTAAAGCAGCAGAGCTCCTCTGCAACCTGGACAGAAATGCTTTCATGAAATTGTTTTTTTTTAATCAAACCAGCGGGTTTTGGTTTAATTTAAATTTTGTTTTCTCCTGCACATTTTTTTCTTTTGGAAAATGCTGATGCATTGAAATTAAAATGTTTTGGAGACAGTTAAGCGCTGACAAAGATGCAGCGGAACCACTTGGTGGGCTGCCTCAGAGCTGGAGACCCCCGTGCCTCTAGGGTCCATGGCAGCTCCCCGAGGCAGGCTGGCCCAGGACCAGGACTCCAGTCCCTTTCACAATGAATTTTGAAATTTTGGGATTTCGTTCCAAATCAGGATGAGACTGAATTTTGAAATATCAAAATCCTCCACAGAACAAAACTGCCTTTCTCTGCACAGCTATAGGTGTTAGGAATCTGTCCCGCACAGCAACGGCCTAACCTGTGAGAAATGGGAAGTGAACCTGACTACAAAGAAAGGAAATTGACCAACCTATATTCACTGTCAGAGATGAATGACTGGCTAAGAATCAACAACCAGTATCACTGGTGGAAAGGAAAATGGATTTTTAAATTTCTTTCTGTTTTAATAATAGATACATGGATATTTAAGGCCAGCCTGTTCATCTAGTCTGATCTCCTGCATAGCACAGACCAGAAAATTTCACTCTGTAATTCCTGCCTCTCGCCCCGTAATTTGTGGTTGAACTACAGTCTAGCTTTGAGAAAGACATCCAGTCTTACAAGCTATTATAGCCTGGAAAAAAGAAATATTAGGAAGTGCCAGACAGTGCCATCTTCCGGAGCATAGTATTCCTCTGCTAATCCTACTGCAGCCTGCGGCAGTTCTCAAGGGCAAGGTACTATTCAAAATGAGTAAGGGCATCTGAATCTGATCCTCAGTAAGGAGAGGGATGAAATAAGGGATTGCACATCAATGGCCGAGACAATGAACTCCTTTTTATATCCACTGGTCAAGAAAAAGAGGCAATTGAACCAGTCTGATGTCACAAATGCCCTATAAAAACAGATTTGAACAACAGACCCTTGGACTCCAGGAGCATGTATGGTTCCAGTCATCCTGTCCCAAGGATATGCATTTGAGGATATTGAGTTAGCTAATGAATTTACTGTCTTTAGCTGGGAGGTGTGGCCTCCCTCGGAGATTGACGGTGAGGGAGAGCCAAACCCCCTCTGGGAGGCGGAGCCCAGAAATACACCACCTGACTGTAAGCAGAGAGGTGGGACCGGAAGTATAAAAGGCAGGCCTTCCCCCTCAGTGAGAAGGAGATGGCTGAGGGAGAAGAATGTCTCTTCCTTGGTGCCGGTGTCTGGGCCTGCACCAGACCATTACCTGGGGGAGAGGCTGCTGGAGCTGCCTGGGGCCCTAAGGACTTGCCAGAGCCACCTGAGCCCAGCGAGCCGGAGAAGACCCCAGGACCCTGCAACCTAGAGGAGCTGCCCTCTGCCGATGGCTCCAAAGAGTTCCCAGACCTGTCATTGAGTGATGAGGCTGAGTGATTCTGGAACTTCCCTCAGGCAGAGCACCCCAAGGGGATGGGGAATGACTTGGGGGACAAGGTACTGTAGGGAGAGGGGGGGGAAGAAAGGAGCCCAGGGGAGCCAAACACCCATCTGGCTGCGTTAGGGCCTGTAGCTGGGTCAGTGCGTTTTGGCTGGAGCCCCGCTGAAGGGCCAACCTGTCACTGCCAGGGCCCTGGGCTTGGATGCAGTGGAGTTGGGTGGGCCTGTGTTCTTCCTCCTCCTTCTTACCTGGACCTAGGGGTGATTGTCCGCTAAGGGTTAGAGACGGTTTCCCTGCTGCCTGCCCTGCCCTGCCTAAGAGCTGGGCTTTGGACCTGTCTCCTTGCCCTGCTGAGGGCTAGAGACTGCTTCCTTTCTGCCTGCCCTGCCCTGTCTAAGGGCCAGGGCTCAGAACAGCTTACTCACCCTAAGGGGGTCTAGAGACTGTTCCCATTTGCTTTGCCCGCCCTGCCTAAGGACCAGGCCTTAAACTGTGTGCTCACCCTACAGAGAGCTAGAGACTACTTCCCTATTTGCATGGCCCATCCTGCCTAAGAGCTGGGGCCTGGAACCCAGGGCTCGCCCTGCTAAGAGCTGGAGATGGTCCCCTTTTTGTTAGGACTTCCCACAGGCCACAGGTGCCAGGAGGTGTGGCATCCCTTGGAGATTGACAGTGAGGGAGGGCCACTGGCCCCGCCCACAACAGGGGACCTTTACACTGTCCCACTGGCAATCAGTTCTGAAAAACCATGGCACCTGGGGAGGATGAAAGAAAAACACATGGTACCCATCTTCTAGAAGAAAGAAGAATGAGCCTGATAATTAACAGCTCATATGTCCATGTATTGGTCCTTCTGAGTAAAATACTGACTAATGGAGACCTGGATAATAATCTGCATGGACTGGTAAAGAACAAAAACTTGACTGCATTGGAACAGCAGCTGGGGGCAGTGTCTGGTCAATTAATTTCCCATGATTCAGCACAGAGGAGCTGCCTCCTGTCCCCCGTGATGAATCATGGGAAGTTGGATTGCCAACCCCAAGCACTGAAAAGTCACGAGTCAGGCCCACCAAAAATCATGAGCTTGGCTCAAAAATCATGAGGTTGGGTTAAAATCATGTGATTTAAAAAAAAAAAACATATATATTAAAAAGAACCTAAAGTTTATTTGCCTTCTGGTTTTTGAGGCTTTGGGAGCATTTAGGTCCCATTTTCAAGCTTTTTTCCAAACCTTGAGAGCCAGAAACTTACTTCTCTTTCAATGAATGCTGAGCTTCTCACCTCCTCAGAGAACCACTGGGGCTTCTGGAAGCGTCCCAAATCTCCCAAGACTTAGGGTAATATCCTGAGCGTTGACAAGGCTGCAGACACCAAGAGCTGGAATGGTACCGAAGCTGGTAGCTGGTCTAATTGTTCTGACTCCCACTTCCAGGGGCTGGTGCATGGGGAGAAGAGGAGAAGGGGGACTGTGGCGGGAGGGTGATAGAAGAAATGTTGCCAAGCACATGACATTCAAATGTCATGAATCAGACACACAATCATGAGACTAGCTGAAAAATCTTGATCTTGGTTTTTCTAAATAAAAATATCCTTTCCCCCCCCCCCCTCCTTTTATCCCTGTCCCCTTCTTTCCCCAACCTAGTCTTCTGTCCCATTCACATTGTCCATTCACATTCTATTCTTGTCACATTGTCCATCCACTGTCTTCCACAGAGGTCCCCCTCTTTCTTCCTCCTTACACACTCCTATCCACTTGGACGCCATCCTACATCCTCCACGTTTCCCTGCAGAAACGATAGTTTTTTTTTCACTAAAAAAAATGCAGGTTTGGGATGACCAAAGTTGTTTATGAATTTGGGTTGAATTTGGCAAATAGTTTTGGCTGTGGGGAATAAATAAGGAAGAAATTCTGAAAAAGTCAAAATATTTTCATTCAACATTTTCTGAATGAAATGGTCTGACTTTTCACCCCAGAATTTAATCCAATTTAACTGCAAATTAAAAGGATTTAAAAAGAAAATTGAAAACAAAATATTCAGCTTCAGGTTGAACAAAACGTTTATTCAGTCTGAAATGGCACTCCCCCCCCCCCCCCCCCCGTTTTGGTGAGAAGAAAAATTGTTGTTTTCTGTCAAATCAAAACACTGCCCCCGCCCCCCCCGATATTTTGGTTCGGCACAGAACCGAAAACAATCAATGATTCGCCCAGCGAATCTAGATCCCTAAAACAGTCTCCCTTCAACCCCCCAACCCGGCTTGATTGTAATCAGGCACACACACTCCCAATCCCAGAGCAAGGAATAAAACATAAGAATCCAGATTCCCAGCATGCTTCTGCAGCAAATAGTTGTGTAATCCCCTGGCTAAATGTGTAAAACACAACTCCTTTTAGTGGCTTGTGCACAAAGATGATAACAGCCTACTACTGCTATCATCTAACAGTTATTACTGTATCTTAAGTGGTAATGGCTATGTTGTTAATCTAAAAGTCCTGCACTGATGACCTATGTGCAGGACCATGACACTTGCACATTATGGAGATTTTTTTAATCTATGAAACTCCATACAAAAATGAAATTAAGACTGCAAAGCTAACACCCAAAAGTTAGAAGATGGCAGAATTAAATGAGACTGGACAGAACCCTAGCCAATGACCTGTAAGGAACAATCCAGAATTGGCAGGAAGATAAATTAAATCTCCCTGTAGCTCTTTTCCATCTTTAACTTTGATGATTCCATCAATAACACAGATCAGGATTATTTGAATTAGCTTTACATTCACAACAGTGCAGGCTCAGATGCCCTCAGGTTTAGGTCTCCGCTGCCATGCATCTTTGTGTGGCCATTTACACCAGTAAGACTGGATGAAAAGTGCTAACAAAGATACGTTACACCGACTTAGCGCTCACTTTGCCCAGATGTAGATGACTGTGAAGGCTCAGGCTATCCCTCTCCCTCTCTCTAGCACCCCTGACTCTCAGCTGATTCTAATTCAATTTCTCTGCCTATTGTTTATTTCACCGCTCCCCTGTGAAGTGTCAAATGCTGATGTTCCATCAGACTAGAACTGTCGTTTATATTTGTCATTCAGTCCTTGTTAAAAAATAAAACAGGACTGCGCCTGCCTTGGCGTGCTCTGCCTGGGAATTCCCTGTGGTAAAATTAGTCCATTTAGATGGAAAGTTTTGTGTCACTCCCCTGTCTAAATTGGCAGATCTGGCTCTTTTGCAAAAACCAATAAACTGTGAACCTTGATGCATCTGTCAATCAAACTCATCTTTCCCAAGCAAAGCCAGATGACAACAAAAGCTGAGCAGCCTCTTCCGATTGGCTCTTCTCATTTAGGCATATCAGGAGGCACCTGTCACTCCTACAGTTCAGCTCTGTGCTCCGAGGGACTCTCTTCATGGAGCTATGAATCCCTATTGGCAGCTGGGGCTAGTTGGGAAGTGGGGGGCGGTTCCTTTTTCAGTTTCAATAAAATCCGCAACTCGTCCCTTTCCTCCTGGCCCCGGGAAAGGCATGGAGCCACCGTCGGCTTTTGTTCTGTACATCATTTCTCATGTAGTAAATGAGAGCTGCAACGCCTCAGCGTGAGCAGATTTCCCGATGACTGGAAAGGTGTAGTGTGACTGTGCGATGCGACAGATTACACCATTGGGGGCTCTGGGGGATGAGCCACAGCAGAGTTGGAGTGGGGAGGTGACACCACCAAGTCCTTTCCCGTACTTCTCTGAGCACCTCGCCGCTGCCCAGTTGCCCATCAGATGGAAGACACAGGGAGGGAGATTTCCATCTTCCTGCCAGCCAGGACCCTGGGGAAATTAACTGTGCAAGACCCTAAGGGTCAGAGGGAAGGAGTGTTTAAGATGACACAAGGAAGGCGGGGTTGGGTAGCAAGCAGCAATAGCCTGCTCCAGGACACTCCATGATTGGAGCTGTGGGGCAGAGGTGGTTCCTCATGGAGATCAGAGTCCAGGGGACTTCACGCCCTGTCCATTGAAGCTGTCCCCTATTTAAACAGAATTTCAAGTGACATCCAAACAGGCACCGTGAGGCTGGGCAGTGCTTGGGTCTGCCAGCAATGAGTGGCCTGACATGCCCGTAGGACTTAGCCATGGTCTGCGAGACTCATACCCTGTGACAGCAAAATGGGGATCCATGGTCCCAACTTCTCTCCACTTACGGCCCTGCCTTCTCTCCACTGCTCTTTCGGCATTCTGCCCCCCCCCCCGAGAAGAGCAGATGGGAGCACTTCACAGAGTTCGGGACAGCTCCCATGCTGCTGCAGGAGTAGGGGACGCCCTGATCACTACGTTCCCTACTTGATCACTACGTCACTACATCACGGCTGCTGATGGGCCACTCGCAGCAGTGTTGCTAGCTGTCATGGTCTGATGGTGAGTCTAGTGATGTCTGGTGTTTTCCTTAGAGCCCCAGCTCCTGGAGTCAGGTGGTTATGTGAGAATCTCTGCTTTTATTTAGGGGAAAAAGTTTGTAGCTCTCCAGGTCGAGGAGAAAAACTTGAAAATGTGACCGTTTAAAGGCTGCAAAACCAGATGGCAAATAGAAAGAAGCTCACATTTATTATTTTGAATCCAGTCTCAGAGTTTGTTTGCAGGCCCAGATTTTTGGACAGGTGGAATTGGCAGTCTGGTAGTCTGGGCCATAGCATGGCAGAAGGGCAACAGGTGGTTGAGGACTTTTAATATCGAGGGCACCTAACAGATTTCCCTTTCTGCCATCCCTGAGTAACTGCTCCATCCATGCAGCGCTGGGAACTCAGGCGATGCAAAGATCATGCCACTCGGATTGCCTCTTTCTATTGTTTTCTTTCAAACTTTTAATTAACTAATCACTGCTTCCTTTCTTTTTAGTCTGGCATTGTAGCTTCTTAGCAGCTAGCCCCTTTGAACTGCTGCCCTCATTTCTGCTATAAGATTCTGTACTCTTCTCTGCTGCCCACAACAGGGATGTCTGACACACATTTCCTGGCAGTGTCTGGAGCCCTCAGCAAAGATGGCAACTGCACTCCCTGCGCTGCAGCTCTTGCACAATTTGTCTGAAAGGTCTGAGAGCATCAGAACTTCTTCCTCATTCTGGCTTCTTGCCTTCCAAGGCAGTATGTTCCCTCTGCCATGGTGCCATCTGACTGCAGATTTCTTCTGCCTCTCAAAGCTTGAAACACTTTCTATTTTCTCTTTTCTTCTGTTTTGTTTCCATCACCTCTTTGTCTCTTGTACTGCCTAGTAGGTATTCTCTTAGCACAGCTGCAGCTAGCCACTTCTCTCACAAATTGATTGTGTAGCAGCGTTGCTAACTCTCATGATTTGATCACCAGACTTGTAATATTTGGTACTTTAGAGCCAGTTCCTGGAATCCTGTGATTTAGAGAGAATCTCGGCTTTCATTTTTTTAAGTTAAATACCTTTTGGCCATCATGGTTGTGGAGACAAGCTTGAAAATGTAAGTCTGACCTAAAGGCTCAGAAATTGCAAGGCAAAGGAAAAGAATCCAATTTAAAAAAAAAACAAAAAAAATCATAATTTTTAAACTAATCTCAGGATTTTGGAAGTTTGACTCTTGATTTTTGAATGCTTGGAATCGGCCATACTACACATCTGTCTTCAGGCAAGTGAGACATGAACCAGCTAAAACATTGACAAGTTTCTATGCTAGATTACACCAACTAACACTCATGTGGATGGCAGGAGTCACCAAGATCGGAGATTTCCTGGACTACGACCGGGGGGACTGGGTGGACCCCCAAGTGCTGGCTTGGCGCATGGGGCTCTCCACCTTTCAAACGCTCCAGTGTGTACTCCAGGTGAGGGCAGCCTTGCCCCCCGCTGCTCGGGCTTACTTCGAAGCAGGTCCTACGAGAGAGTGCTCCCTGCCCCCCTTTCAGTTCTAGCCCTCTGGAGCTTTTCCTCAGGCCCCGGCCCCGTGAGCCCCCCAGGCCGCCCTCTCCCCATGTACTGAGCTGGCTGCACAATTTGCAGCCAGTTCTTTTCCAAACCATGCCCAGGAACCATCTGTACACACTCGTGCTCCACAGCCTTCATTTGCTCGCCCTCGTGTCCCACCCAGACACCAAATGGCGGAACCTAATACCATCTATGGAGGGCGAGGACCCCCGGTGGGCCAGCCTCTACTCCACCCTGACCCTGGGGCCCACCAGGGACATCAGTTGGTGGCTCCTTCATGGAGCCGTGAGCACGGGCATGTACCTGGCACGGTTCACCCCTCGCCCCAACACCTGCCCCTTTTGGTGCACGAGGGAGACCCTGGCACACGTTTACCTAGAGTGCGCCAGGCTGCAGCCCCTGTTCCGGCTCCTCCAGAACCTCCTGCTGAGGTTCTGGCTGCACTTTTCCTCTCACATGTTTATCTATGCACACCCCATCCGAGGCCCCACAAGGTTGCGGGACCTCCTCATCAGCCTCTTCCTAGCGCTGGCCAAAGTGGCCATCTACAACACCAGGGAGAGGAGGTTGACTGGGGGGGGGGGGCGCTCTGCAACTGTGGGGCCTATTTCCCTTCCTCCATCCATTCACGCAACCGAGCAGAGTTCCTCTGAGCAGCGTCCTCTGGCTCCCTAGACACCTTCCGGATCCAGTGGGCGCTGTACGGTGTTCTCTGCTCGGTGTCCCCTTCCAGTTCCCTGTGTTTGACCCTTTTACCCTCATGCCCCTTCCTGTTTTTTCATTTGTTGTCCCATGAAATTGGTTGAGTCTTGGGTCCAGTGGCTCCCTCCCTTAGGCCCCCCCGCAACTCAAATAGTAACATTCATGTGGAAACTTGCTGGCTTGGCCCATTAGATCAAGAGGCAAACAGTGCATCATTGTTCATTGGTCAAGCTCTGGAAAAAGATTTGGAGAAAGTCTGAGCGTATAGCAACCAGCTCATCTGGATGAGCCCAGAAAGTGGTGATGTTACAGGCTCCAGGCATGGAAAACAACATGCAATCTGTGTGCATTATATTTATTATTCATATTACAGTAGCACCTGGAGACACCAATTGAGATCAGGGCTCCATGGTGATAAGTGCTGTACAAACACAGAATGAGAGATAGTCCCTGTGCAAAAGATTTTGCACCCTACATAGACATGATGGAGAGAGGAAGGGACTCAGCCAAGGTTAGTCAGCCGGGCAATGCAGGTCCAGGAATAGAACATAGCTCTGACTCCCATGCCAGTGCTCTAACCACTAGATCATGCTGCTTCTTTATAAACCACTCAACTTTCCAGAAGAAAGACTAAATCTCCACACGCTTGCAGAAAGTCCAGAGGGTCACACCTCTAGCCTAGCAGAGGCTTTGGAAAGGAGTACAATCTGGGGCAGATCCTAAAAAAGCCCTGCTCCCTTTAAGGCCCGTGAAGAAGTGACCAGATTTTCAAAAGAGGTGGGGCCACTGGGTGCCCATTGCAAGCTGAGCCCTTTTGCCAATCCAGCCATAGGAGTCCCCATGGGAGCTGCTGAGGGCTTTGGGAAATCTGGCCCTTCTTTTGGTGCCTAAATGAGAGCTGGGCATTTGGTTCCCCGCAAAACTCTGGCCTTGAATCCTTATGAAAAATCTACCCCTAGTTCCCCAGCGAGCCAGGATACACAGGATGCTTCTCCACCTTTGTTTGTTCTGCTGTAAGTTCCTGGGATGGGCTGTGTACCCCCCACAGGTAGTGAAAGAGTTAACTGGAGATGGAATGCAATTAGTGTACTTGGTTGCACCTGGAGGGTGGGCCGGGCCCAAATGAAGACATTGCCCAGCTCGGGGAGTCGGTGGTGAGCATAAAGGGAGGAAGCCCAGGTACAGGAAGGGGAGGATTTGACAGTCCTACCTTGACTGCTAAGTTGTGAAGGAAGAGTCCGGAGACAGGCCCATGTACAGCTGGCCTGTGGAGGAGCTGTGGGAAAGGGCCTAGAAGATGGCCCAGGTGGGAAGCAGTCAAGGGAGGCAGTGAGGAGTCTGAGGAAACAAAGCATAGCTGCTTGCCACAGGGTCCCTGGCCTGAACCCAAAGGAGAGGGAGAGCCTGGGTTACTCAGCTGGTGTGCTAGAAAAGGTGGTGTAGAAGCCCCCTGGCACTAGGGGAGGAAGTAGAATCATAGAGTTTGAAGGGACCTCAGGAGGTCATCTAGTTCAAACCCCTGCTCAGAGCAGGACTAACCTCAGTTAAATAGGAGTGTGTTTGGAGCTGGGTTCTGGGAGGTGTCAGGCCACATAAGAGTGGGAGGCCAGGCCTGCAAAGGGCTGAAGTGTTCAGCTGGTCTGAGTTCAGTTTATTGCCCTCTCTGTTACCCCAGCAGGGGTGGGACTAAGTGAGCAGCAGGAGAGCTGAGTCCTGAGGAGGGACAGACCACTGCTGGGCTGGAGAGGCTGTCAGCTGGGGGCACTGAATGAGGAGAGTCCCCTATGCCAGGCCTGGCCGTGAGGGGGTGTGCCAGTGGTGAGTTACGCTTCTGTTCTTCAATATAATTTTTGTCTGATTTTTTTTTTTCCTTGTGCTTCCCTGTCTGCCTGTTCTCTCTTGTCTTACTAAGATGGCAGCTTACTAAGTGGTGGTTCCAGGATATTAGAGACAAGGTGGGGGAGGGAATATCTTTTATTGGACCAACTTCTGTGGGTGAGAGAGAAGCTTTTGAGTTACAGAGCTCTTCATGTCTCAAGCTCTGTGTAAGTTGAAAGCTTGTCTCCTATCAACAGAAGCTGGTCTAGTAAAAGCTATTACCTCCCCCACCTTGTCTCTCACTAAGCTTGTAAACTGGGGCCGGGGAACCTCATTTTGTTCTGTCTGTACAGTGCAGAGCACCGGGGGGCCCTGCTCTGACTACTATTGCAATACAGATAACTTTTCAATGCTCCAACCCGAAGCATTCATCCTGCAGCTGGACAGAGCCCCAGTGATGTCCTCAAGTGAGAAAAACGTAGAACAGCTTTTCTGACTTTCCTCACGTTCCAAAATAAGTCTCTCCTGGCCTGGGATTCCACATGAGAAACTGCAGATCCAAAGGAGGAGGTTTTAGGGACAACCCTCGAGGGGTGATTACTGGCAGTAAAATAGAGCCTTAACTATGCAGCTGCTACTGGGGTCTCCATAATCATACAGGGTCTCTCTTCTGTCTCTGTCGCTGGGTAGGGATTGCCTGTTTGGACTTGTTTATTCATGTGTTCTACTATTTCTTATGTATTTTGCTTGGCTGATATTGCAAAAGCCAAAAATCATTGACCCTGTGATTTGATTTGAGACCTCTTTGCCCTCGCGACCATTAACCAATGTCACCTCCTGTGCTGGAGGAGAGGGAAGCGCGGGGTGTTCGAGGGATGTGGCAGGGGAAGGAGGAGGCTTGTGCGGTTAAATTGCAGGCATACATTTCTCATGCTTCTGTTCAGGCCAAAGGTGAATGGCAGTGGGGTGAGGGTGGGGGTGTTTGGTCCAATGTAGGACGAGCTACCCCTATAAGGGAGTCAAACATCACCAGCGGTGCTAGATTTGTGCGGCAGAAGAGAGCTCCTGGGGGCTCCTGGCTTTCCCAGCCATCCAGCGTAGGGTGCAATCGAGTTGGGACTGCATTTGTATCAGCTCTGCAAGGACTTGATCCAAACCATATTGGCGTCAATGGGAGTCTTTCCGCTGGGTTTTGGATCAGGCCAGAGGGCTGCAAAAACCTTCACTCACTCATAACGTTCCCAAACATTCTCCTTCTAGACTCGTGTTCCTCCATGGGGATTCCTATTGTTGAAAGTTTGACAAAAACTCAGCAGTGCCACAAGGGTCTATCTGAGCCAGGAAAGGATACCTTTGAGTCTGGGGGAAATTCAAGGTGTATCATTTCCCCCACACTGAACTCCTAAATGGCTGAACTCGAATGGCCAGATTTAGCTTTTATGTGGTGCTCTTCTGCGGAGGTTGTAAAAAGCACTTTCACAACAGATCAAAATGTTGTTGCCCCCATATTAGAGATGGGAACTGCAGCACTGAAGTGAATTGCCCAAGATGTCACCTGGTTTGAGCTGAAAATGACATCCAGGAATGTGGGGTCAGCTTCACCTTGGTTTCAGTGGGCATAGCTCCTATAGACTTGTGCCTGCTTTTGCCCTGGGTTATACTGGGTCTTGGGTATATGGTGTAGGCACATGAGAGCATTAACTGCATCACCAGGTCTTTGTTTGGAGGTCAGCAAAAGCTCAGGTGAATGGCATATAATGGGGGAACCTTCCTGGGGGAAAGGAGGACATGAAGACCTTCTCCCTGGTGCATGGTGTTTTAGAAGAAAAGAAATTAAAGGTGGCCACATGTCTGTCCCTCCTTCCACTCCCATCAATGGTCTCTTCCATTGCCCATGAAGCATGCCCTGTGTCAGACTCCACAAGGGCCCAGAGATGTGGCTTCTGGCTTTTAAATAGGGAAATAATTCAAAGAGGCAGTAAAAGTACTGGCTGGAGTTGGGGTTAGGACAAGCTGGAGTGAGAAGGGGCAGGAAAAGTTTTCATTATGGACCCTCATCTCTAGTCGTATGTGAGCTACTGGGTGCAAAATGCAAACTGGAGCTATTCCAGCAAACCCAATCCCAGCCTTTGCCACCTTCGGTCGGATGGCTGCTCCAGCCCTTGCTGTACTGAAGTCATGTGTGGGTGTCTTTCTAAAAGAGGTGCTCTAGCTCAAACAGCGGTCTTGGGCTGGATGTAAAAGTTCCTGGGGGAGGTTCTCTGGCCTACATTTTACAGGAGATCAAGCTACATGATCAGAATGGTCCCTTCTGGCCTTAATCTATACATGTGACCTGCTGTATTGCTGCCCATTTCATTGCCCTTCCCTGGACCTCTGCAATCTCTGCTGTGTTAATCTTAAAATGAGGTCATCGAAACAGGGCGCAGTCCTCCAGTTGTGGGCAACCATCACTCAGTGTGAGGCCAGGATGATCTATGAACTATCTCTCCACCAAGCATCCAGTTTTCTTGAACTGCCACTGCACCCTGGGCAGAAAAGTTACCTGAACCATCCACAATGCTTCCAGGGTGTCCCTTCTCCAAGGGCCCTGGAAGTTCAGAGGCCATCAGCGTCTACAAGAAGTTCAGCTCAGTTTTGCCCCAGAGCCACTCCCTCACTTCTATCCATGTGGCAGCTCATTGGCCAGTGAGCTGGTTAAGCTATCTACATAGCCCCGTCTCTCTGACATTTCCTGGCTGAGGAGGACTCTTCTGACTAGCAATACAGGCTGCTTCCTTAGTATTCCCAAGCCCTATAAATCATCAGAGCACAATAACAAGGAGACAGTCAATGATATTAAAAGGTAGCAAATTCAAAACTGATCAAACTTTTTCATGCAACACAAAACTAGACTCTGGAACTCTCTGCCACAGGACGCCCTGAAGGAGAAGTTGCCAAGGTTCAAAAAAGTGATACAGCATTTATATCGATAACGAGAATATCCAGAATTACCAGAATTAAAGCTAAAAACTCTGGAAAGGATATTAAATCTTATGATTCAGGGTTTGAGTCAATCTCTAGCTATTAGCAATGAAGAAGAGACCTAATGCAATAGGCAGGTTATCCCATATCTGCCTACTCCGGGAGCTTTTGCGCCTTCCTCTGAAGTGTCTGGTACTGGCCACTCTGAGACAGGATAGTAGGCTAGATGGGCCTCAGTTCTCATCCCACCTGGCAAATCCTGTGTTCCTAAATCCATAGTCTGAGGGACTATGTGGAGATCACACCAGACCTTGCATTAAGTGCTAACCACAGTTGGTTCTCCAGCCCATGCAGATTGTGTTGAATAACTTGTTAATCTTCTGTCCCTCCAGCTGTTTGCCCCTCATACTCTCTAGTTTCAATGTGCTGCTTTCTGGCTTTAAGATCCCAGATACCCAGTTTCCACTTCTTAATGGATTTTTTTCAACCCTAGGAAACTTATCATAGAATATTAGAGTTGGAAGGGACCTCAGGAGGTCATCTAGTCCAACCCCCTGCTCAAAGCAGGACTAACCTCAGCTATATCATCCCAGCCAGGGCTTTGTCAAGCCTCAGCTTAAAAACCTCTAAAGATGTAGATTCCACCACCTCCCTAGGTATCCCATTCCATATGTTCACCTTCATCTGAAACTACAGGTTTTACTCTTCCCTTTCTTGTAGGGATGACTCTTTTATGTATCTCATTAAAAAAAAAATCTGTTTGTGACCTAATGGGCCAAAGTCTCATGTGGCTTCAATTGCTGCATTTCCTTTGGTTTAAGTGAAACAATATCATCTTACACCTAATGTTCTCCTGGCTGATTCCATGCAGCCTGACCATAGTCATCTTTCTCAGCTGGCCAGATTCTCCTTCAACTTCCATGTAAATCAGCTGTCTGTTACACTCATGTAAAAGGGGCTAAATGAGATTGGAATCTAGTTTAGACTTTTCAAATTCATTGCCACTGTTACCCTGGGGTAGATTCATAATCATATTAAGGCCAGAAGGAACCACTGTGATCCTCTAGACTGACTTCCTGCATATCACAGGCCATAGGATTTCCCTGCACTAATTCCTGTTTGAAGTCCAATAGCTGTGATTGATCTACAACATCTCTCTTAGAAAGACAGGCAATCTTGATTTGAAAAATCTCCAGGGCTGGAGAATCCTCCATCTCTTGGTAACAGGGCTTGATTATTCCCATAGTTAACAAATTGTGCCTTATTTCCAGTCTGAACTTGTCTAGGTTCAACTTCCAGCCATTGGATCTCGTTATACCTTTGTCTGCTAGATTGAAGAGACCTCAACTCTCAACTTTCTGTTTCCCTCAGAGGTACCTATGTGATGATCAAGTCATCCCTTAACCTTCTTTAAGCTAAACATTGATGATTCGTATTCTGAGATCAAATTTATCTGTGCTTTGATCACTGTTATCAAGTGGATCTCCGCTCCTCTGTATTACAGAAAACCATTAGGCAGATATTTCTGTTACATGGAATTTATAACCAGCTAGATTCCACCTTCAGACACTCCAGCCAGGAATGATCCCCTTTATAGATCTCACATTCCCTAAGTTCAGTGTGCTTAACTTCTCCTCCTGTGTAACTTGTAACAGGGAAACCTAGTGCCCCAATTGCTCTTTATTGTTATGTTGGTGTCTAGGGGAGCCACACGTGGCCCCAGTGTGAGGTGCTGCACAAACACTCAGAACAAAAAGATGCCCTGCTCTGAACCGTTCTAAGAATGTAAGTCCCATCAGCAACAATCATAGTTCTGTCCCTTTCTTAAACCAAGAGCCCCAAGTCAGCCACTGCTATCTTGGCCCTTTTAGCATTAGCGGAAATATGCCTGTTTCATCCCAGGAGAGCCTTGTTAGCCACCTGCAGCTGAATCCTGGCTGGTGCACTTTCTGTGTAACTGCAGTGCTTCACCAGCCTCACTTGGCCCTGCACTAGCAATTCAGTGCCACCCCTTGCTCGAAGGAGCCAAATGTAGGTTGCAGCAAAGCCAGGATTTTCAGAAGCAAACAGCACTGGTCTAATGCTGCTCCACTTACGTGGATGGTAGAAGGCCCATGCTCAGACTGACTCCTTGCCTTCCGCAGGAGTGGAGGTAGGCTGAGGGTGAGTGCTTCTGAAATTTCCATCTCCTGGTGCAGGACAAAGAGCTAGGCTGTGGGAAGGAGGCAACATGAGGATAAAGCCAGGTGGAAATGCTTTTTAGGGCTACCACTGACACACCCCATTCCAGAGAGCTACCTTCAGCATGGGGGGTGTCCATGCTGTGCCTTTGGTTACACGAAGGCCTCCCAGTTGCATGGAAGAGGCCAACAACTTAGTCTAGATTCTTTATCCAACCCATTCTCTCTAGGTGCCATTTCACTCCCTTGTTACTGAGGTTGGTTTTAATTCTTTGCATTCTGAGCCCATATCTATCCACCTGTGAAGGGTCAGAGACCCTCCGGCCAGAAGAGACCCTTGGGGTCACCTAGCCTGATCTGCAAAGCACAGGTAGTCTGTCACCTGCTGATTCCTGTAGCAAGACCTAGATACATCCCTGAGATGTTGGAAGATGACCCCAAGAGAGGCATGACTCAAGCTCCCCCCGTCCTCCCCTGATGTTAATTCCCTTGACAATTCCCAGTTTCATGAGCTGAAATAATGCAGCAGTTGAGCTAGTTAGGCCAATTCCCATTAAAACTAGTGGCCCTCAACTCCCCTCGCTGGCTTTGCCAATCTTGGCCAGGAGCAGTGTGTTAAGGCTAGCCAGGCCATGTGGATAACTCGGCTCATGCCTTATCAGAGAGATGCCAGCAGAGAAGCTGTTTGGGCTGTGGCAGTGTTCCAAGGGTTAATCTGAATTGCCCTGAGATCCTGCTGCAGCCAGCCAGAGGGGAAACAGAGGGGAGTGCAGAGGTCTGGGGCTAACCCTGGGAGCTGTCAGGAAAGTTATTTTGTTGTTTGTCCGGCCGGTGGTGTTACTTGTGGCAAATAGCCACCCTCTTTGTCATTATTCACAGGAGCAGGCTGGGGGGAGGGAGCAGAAGATGAATACAATTTTATTTTTTTCCCCAATCTCCTCCTTTCCCCTCCTCCTTTCTTCCACTCCTCCTCCTTCATCTTCCTGTCCACCCCCACCCTGTCCATCTCCCCTCATCCCACTCACACACACACACCCCCCACCACAATCCAGCACTGTCAACCCAAACACATGATAAATTGCCCTGTCAACAGAATTCATTCAGGGACCAATTAATTCCACAGAAATGAACCAGGAGCCATCAGTTGCTGAAAAACTCCAAGTGCAGGGAGCGAGGAAGCTAGCTCTGTGAGTGAGAGAGAGGGGCTTGGGAAGTTAGTCTGACAGAAATTGGTCATTTAATGCTTAAGTGCACCGTAGACAGCCCTGTCATAGCAGCCACCATGGCAAAAACTCCCCCAGTGCTTTATTTATTAATTATGTGGAGCAGCATCGCGGTCACTTCGCTGTCTCAATGCGGACTCATCAACTTTACTTCTTGTCACTGGGAAGAGGTCCCACAGCACAGGGGCAGAAGGGGCTGGAGAGTGGGGTGGTTTCTACACTCCAGCCCCTTCCATAACCCCCGCGTGATCAGCCGGAGGGGCAGTCGGCAAGAACAATGCTAGTGCCCTTGCTAGAAGTAGTGCTCCCAGGGAGGGAAGAGTTAAAAGCAATCGGGGTGGTGGCATGGGGGAATCCCACCACCGCCAGGCACTGGAGCCAGCGTGAGAGCTTGGAGATGTCATTCCACCCTTTGTCCCCTCTCCTGTCTTCCCTTTGCTTTCTAGCCTTAAAGCCACAGCACTTGCTTCCCTTTTAAAGACCCAGGAAGTGGAGGAGTCTCCTAAGTGCAGTCCTAGACAGATGCATGCAACTTACTTACAACAGTGCTTGACATTTGTCATGCCTTGGTGTGTGGCAGGGGTTTACACATCTGTGTGCTCCCCCTTAACTCTCCCCTTTAGGGATGGAAAGCTCTGAGGGGAAATGTTGGACCTATGGACCTTAATACAAGTTTTGCAATTGACTTAGGGTGAAACTCTAGCCTCATTTATCTGTGAAAGCGCCGGTTTAAAACCAAAGCCACAAGAACCTTGTCCCTTTGCTACTCAATGGGCCCACTGCTGCCAGTGACTGCCCAACTTTCTCAAACACGGGTATGTTTTCTGATTCAAGCATCCCAGTAAAGATTGGGCAGCTCTCTCCATGCTGGGGTGAGCTGGCTTCCAATGCCGAGTGATGAGCTGCAGGTATCTGTGCACCTCCCTCACTTACTGTAGTCCCAAGAGAGACAAGATTTCTGCTGGGAGCTTGGCTCCAGAACCAGAACTCAATGTTCCCATGCTTTGGGAGTGTTCTGCTCTGGGGTTTGAGTCTTAATCTGTATCTACTGTAGAGGTAAATAGAGAGAGCCCTAGATCTCCTCTCTAAACTTTTCCTAAATGCCACTTGCCTGCTCTCAGCATGTGGAATCCAGGCCCTGCTCGCTTGGGAACCCTGTGCAGCTAAAATTCGACTCCCATTCTGGCTGGAGTGGGGCAGACAGACCCATCACCCAAGAGCAGTGGGAACCCCTCTTTCAACTTCAGGAAGAGACCATCCATTTTAAATTCATGCTTTATTTTATCCCAGTGCAGAGGAAATGGGTGTAGTTTGAGGGACTGTTTGCAAATGAGGATTCCCTGCCTGGGGAGGAGATGTACAATATGAAAGCACACTTGTTATAATCTGGGTAGGAAGGGGCACTTCTGGAGTATCCTAATCCCTCTCTCTGGACATACAACGGCTCTTAGAGAGCCGTTGTATCTCTAGTGCTGCCTTTTGCACTACCTCCCTTGACACCTCGCTCCATTTTCAACCGGTCTGTAGAGTCACAGGCCAGGTTCTCAACTGGTATAAAGTGGGGTAGCTCGGTTAGCTTCCATGGATCAATCCTGATTCACACCAGCCAGGACTGTGCCCCCTCGTGGTTTGTGAGTTCTTATTGCTGCATCTAAAGTCCCTTTTGCCTTGTTCTGTCCTCCTGGTCCCACAATATGTCTACAGAGCACGTCACCTGTGCTTATCAAGCCCCAGTAACAATGCCTGCCACTTTAGAATAACACTATCTTGATTTAGCTTCTTTCATCCCCAAGGATCCCAAAGCACTTTATGAACATCAGTATGTGCAAGGATCACTTCAGTCACCCCTGAAACACGGCCGCTTCTGGAGTGGAATGTATGTCTGTTTAACAGTCAACAGCAGCTCAGCTTTTGACAGGAGGTACAGAATAAAATCCCCTTGTGGCTCACAAGACAGTTATGCTGCCTATCCTTGGTTGCCATGCCTGTTTATCTAGGGCATCTGAGAACCTCACAATCTTTAATGTAGTGATCCTCACAACACCCCTGGGAGAGAGGGAATCCCTATTTTAGAAAGGGGGAACTGAGGCACAGAGAGAGTAAGTGATGTGACCAAGATCACGCTGGAAGTCTGTGGCAAAACAGTGACCTGAACCGAGGTATCCCAAGTCCTTGGCTACTGCCCTAACCACCAGACCATCCCACCCCTCTTCTGTTCCCCCCTGCACGCACACCCAGCTCTCTTACTCTACCCTGATGAGACTTGTTTCCCAAAACCCTGTGATCATCTTTTTTCATTTGCACTTCCCTTCGCTTTTCTCAGTTTTCTCTGTATTTAAAACGTGGGTCTCCAACCTGAGTTGACCCCGAGCCCACCTGGCTTGTTTGACAAGCAGTGAGTAAGTTCTCAGCTGACACACATTCGACCATCCCCCAGGCTGGGAGCAGAAGCAACTGCTCTCTGCTTGCCCTTAGTCTACTCTTCCTCCCGCTGGCCAAACAAGGGGGTGGGAGGCAGAAAATACCCTTGCAAAGAAGATCTCAGTGCTTCTACCTATTCCCTGGACTCAGCAGGGTGGGGTGAGAAAAGACGACCCTGATGTGCTTGCCTTGCTTCCTGCCCACCCATGACTATCTGAAGGCAGAGCAGAAGAACATCTCAAGCCCTAGCACTTGGAGGAGCCAGAAGAAGACACACACTAGGCCAGCCACTCCCAACCGTGGCCATCTCCCTTCAAATGCCCCACTGCACCCCTTTCCGGTCAGATGTGCCCCCACCTGCTATGTAAATGAGTTTCTTATTGCACAGCTCTCTATCACACTGCTCCATGTCATCCCCAGCCCTCAATTTAAAGCCTTGGGCCTGCAATCAGAATGATCCCCACTCAGTGCACGTTTGGGGTAATCCTCAATGCTGACGTATTAGTTGTCCTTTATAGAGCACCTGGCATTTCAAAGGAACCCACAGCCCTATAACCATGTACAGAGAGTACCTCACCCACCCCTGAACTACAGCCACCTCTGAGTGGAAGGTAGCAGCTGTTTAGCAGAACTACACAGCAATTTAGGACTGAAAGGAAGGGGGAAGAGAAAATGTTACTGCACACTAGGGCACCCCACCTTTACCCCTATCCATAGGGCTCAAGGTCTAACCTGGTTAAGGCATCCCAACCTTTACCCCTGTCCATAGGGCTCCGGGAAAAAGGCACCTACTCTTACCCAATTCACACACTAGGGCTCAGGGTCACCCATTCCCAGGCCATAGGGCTCCAGTACTAATTCTCTGTGGGTTTGCAGGATCTTTTACCCATGAAGGAGCCTTACACAGTAATATCCTTATTCTCTATTTATTAACAATTACCAAAACAGAATAGACACACTAAGCATACAATGCTCACCACCCCCAATAAGGCAGACAGATTTCTCCTGGTGGCCAGTCAGGATTAGATCACTTGGGGACTCCAGCTTCTGCACAGTGTGGTTGGCAGATTGTTGAGATCTGGCAGCTCTGATCTTGGGCTGTGTCCTGGAGTTAGATTCTAAAGAACTTCCTTTTGGACCTCAGTTTATATAGTTAAAACTTGGGTCCTTCTTAGCTGTTCCTGACCCAATCATTTTAAACTAAAGTACTAGAAAACACCAACCCTAGCCCATTACGAAACAGTCCTTTAAGTTATCCTATCCCACCACCTTAATTGATTTAAACAGTGCAACAGACAGAAACAATCAAAGAACCAGACAGAAATCATTCAGATAAATAACAGAGAAGTGGGTACCATAAAGACTAAACAAGTGTAGATTTTACAAACACAACTACTGAAAAGTGATTCCTTTCCAGACAGATTGCTATTAAACAAGGTTTTATTTACACCTTTTAAGATCTGTTTCTTTATCTGGTGGTGGTAGGTACTATTAGGACAGTAGCACCTTCTTAACAGCCCCAAATTACATTGTCTTGATGTAATTTCAGGAATATAAAGATGTGACCACATGCTACTTAGTTTATGGCTGCTGTCAATCCTGATATGGCTGCTATTGCTTAGCCCAAGAACAAGGCCTCAGACCTTACAAAAATCCTGTTGAAACAAAAAGGTGGACTTGAGGGAGACAGGCTGTAATTGCCCAGATTGATCAGGATAGTAAGGCTAATGCTTTTAGGAACATAGGTATTGCCAGACCAGATCAGCCCTAAGGCTCATCTAGTTCAGTGTCCCATCCCTGACACTAGTCAGCACCAGCTGCTTCAGAGGAAGGGATAAGAACCCCACAAAAGCAGACGTGAGAATCTGTCCCCCATTAGGTCTCACCCTGGTCTCTGATAGAGACTGGTTTAAGCCCTGATGCAAGAGATTTAATATCTCTTCCCATATGTGACTGGCATCCTTTCATCTGCGAGAGATGGTGGAAATTGCAGCCTCTGATGCAGATGAAATGTACATATATTGTCATTAATTTCAATGATAACTCTGGCTATTCTTGTTATCCATATAAATGTCCAATCTCTTTTTGAATCTTGCTAAGTTCTTGACCTCAATGACTTCCTGTGGTGGTGAGGTCCACAGCTGTGTGAAGAAGTACAGGGTGTCCTTTCAGTTTGAAATTTGCTGCCTTTCAGTTTCATTGGATGTCCCCTTGTTCTTGTATAACAAGACTGGGAACCTCTATTCTACCTGCCCACCTTCACCAGACCGTTCATTAGTTTGTATACTTTATCTTACCCCCTTATTCATTCCCTTGCTAAGGCAAACAATCCCAATCCCTTCAAACACTTTCTTTCTCCAGAACCTGAGTTTTCCTTGAAGGTTATCCATCCAAGGTCTTGATAAATGCAGTGCTGCTTAGCGCTTCAGCTATGGCCTGAGAGCTGCCCAGCGTAGTATGGCCGTGGCACTTCTCTTAGCATATGAGGAGTTGATCTGGTTGGAAAATTTTCTATTGACCATGTTTTTCAGCAGAAAATTAGGTGTTTTAACTAAATGAATATTTTTGTAAAAAGTTGGCTTTCTACAGGAAATTTTGACTCCCACTCTCCTCTGTCTCTCCGTCCAAAAAACCCC
Source organism: Emydura macquarii macquarii (assembly GCF_026122565.2). NCBI lineage: Eukaryota > Metazoa > Chordata > Testudines > Chelidae > Emydura > Emydura macquarii. The sequence continues at coordinate 1,257,703 of NW_027130204.1, read as the reverse complement.
CAAACCTGAAATATTTCAATTTGGAAATGCTGTTACAGTACTTTTTGGAAAAGGACGTTTGGTTGCTTTATGTCCCTATTCTCTTCTATGGGCTAGGCTCCCTAGCTGTACTTACATCTCCCATGATGCACCGTGGCCAGGGACTTCTCTGTTGCACTGCAGCCTTCTCCAAGACAGGAAAGTGGGGTGCATCAACAGAGGTGCAGTTCAACCATGAAGAAGCTCAATTTATGGAAGAGAATGTCAGCATGAGGCATCCCAAACTGCAACTGCATGGCTGCATTTCTGAACTGAAATATTTCAGGATTGGGCTGTAATTTTTCAGCGTTTAAATTTTCACTTGAAGAAAATCAATTTTCTGTGAAAGATTTTAGATGAAAGACTTTTCTTCATCAAAAACTTCCAGGAAAAAAAGCCACATTTAAGAAAAGGGTGTCCTCTCATGTTTCCTTGTCGGATCACTTCGGAGAGCCTTTTGGCCAGGGAAATAAGTCGTTTCCCATAAAAAATAATTGGATCCAAAAAATGTTTTTTAAAAAAAATGGTACTGCTTTTTGTGAATAAAAAACAACTGGCTATGGAAAGAGAGGTGCCATGGTGATACACCAGTTTTATTTTGTGGCTATAGTGCAAGTTGCTGACATAGAGAAGCAGCGTAAATAAGTCTTCAGCCCATGCAAAGAATGTAGGCTCTCCCCGCTCCTTAGCACACCGAAGCTGTATTTCTTCAGGGACCATCTTCACTCAAGACATTTCTCTAGAGCACTCCGGGAGTGTACTGGGAGAAATCTAATCTAGTCTATTGCTTCCCCTCTACACACCAGCCAAGGCACACTAGCAAATGGTATCAGATAGGCAGGGTCTTGCAGGTTGGCTCCCCACTGAATTAAAAATCAGTGACATGGAGTCTGTCTGTACTCAAAGTACTCTGCTTTATGTACACATACAAACTGCTCCCAAGATGAGAGGGTCAAACAGCATGCAGTCCAACCTCTTCTTCCAGGAATTTGCTAGCCACAAATATCTCCAATGGCTGGAGATGGGACACTAGATGTGGAGGGCCCTGAGTTACTACAGAGAATTCTTTCCTGGTGTCTGGCTGGTGGATCTTGCCCAAATGCTCAGGGTCTGATGGCCGTATATGGGGTTGGGAAGGAATTTTCCCCTGGATCAGATTGGCAGAGACCCTGCTCTAGGAGGTTTTCGCTTTCTTCTGCAGCAAGACATATGGGTCACTTGCAGGTTTAAACTAGTGTAAATGGTGGATTCTCTGTAACTTGGAGTCTTTATATCATGATCTGAGGACCAGTAACTCAGCCAGAGGTTAGGGGTCTGTTACAGGAGTGAATAGATAATGTTCTGTGGCCTGCAATGTGCAGGAGGTCTTAGACTCATAGACTCTCAGGTCAGAAGGGACCAATATGATCATCTAGTCTGACATCCTACACAACGCAGGCCACAGAACCTCACCCATCCACTCCTGTAATAAGCCCCTAACCTATGACTGAGTTATTAAAGTCCTCAAATCATGGCTTAAAGGTACAGAGAATCCACCAGCAAGTGAGCTGTGCCCCATGCTACAGAGGAAGGCGAAAACCCCCCAGAGCCTTTGCCAATCTGCCCTGGGGGAAAATTCCTTCCCAATCCCAAATATGGCAATCAGTTAAACCCTGAGCATGTGGGCAAGACTCACCAGCCAGACACCCAAGAAAGAATTCTCTGTAATAACTCAGAACCCACCCGTCTAACATCCCTTCACAGGACATTGGCATATCTACCACCCGTAGTCAAAGATCAGCCAATTGCCAAACTAGGCTGTCCCATCATACCATCCCCTCCGTAAATGTATCAAGCTCAGTTTTGAAGTCAGCTAGGTTTTTCCCGCCCACTGTTCCCCTTGGAAGGCTATTGCAGAACTTCACTCCTCTGATGGTTAGAAACCTGCACGTAATTTCAAGTTTAAACTTCCTGATGGCCAGTTTATATCCATTAGTTCGTGTGTCCATACTGGCGCTGAACTTAAATAATTCCTCTCTCTCCCTGGTATTTATCCCTCTGATGTATTTATAGAGAGCAATCATATCTCCCCTCAGCCTTCTTTTGCTTAGGCTAAACAAGTCAAGCTCTTTGAGTCTCCTCTCATAAATCAGGTTTTCCATTTTGCAGATCATCCTAGTAGCCCTTCTCTGCACCTGTTCCAGTTTGAGTTCATCTTTCTTAAACATGGGGGACCAGAACTGCACACAGTATTCCAGATGAGGTCTCACCAGCACCTTATATAATGGTACTAACACCTTCCTATCTCTACTGGAAATACCTCGTCTGATGCATCTAAAGACCTCATTAGCTTTTTTCATGGCCACATCGCATTGGCGGCTCATAGTCATCCTGTGATCAACAAAAATGCCCAGTTCCTTCTCTTCCTCTGTCACTTCAACTGATGCGTCCCCAGCTTATAGCAGAAATTCTTGTTATTAATCCCTACATGCATGACCTTGCACTTTCCACTATTAAATTTCATCCTATTTCTATGACTCCAGTTTACGAGGTCATCCAGATCTTCCTGTATGATATTCCAATCCTTCTCTGTATTGGCAATACCTCCCAACTTTGTGTCATCTGCAAACTTTATTAGCACATTCCCACTTTTTGTGCCAATGTCAGTAATAAAAAGGTTAAATAAGATTGGTCCCAAGACCGATCCCTGAGGAACTCCACTTGTAACCTCCCTCCAGCCTGACAGTTCACCTTTCAGTATGACCCATTGTAGTCTCCCCTTTAACCAGTTCCTTATCCATCTTTCAATTTTCATATTAATCCCCATCTTTTCCAATTTAACTAGTAATTCCCCATGTGGAACCGTATCAAATGCCTTCCTGATATCTAGGTGATATGTTTGTTCCTTTAATATTCTTGGGTGGAGATTATCTGTCCCCTCCTGATTTAGTCTCATTAAACTGTTTGAGTTTGGCTTCCACTTCAGATGTGGTAATTTCTACCTCCATATCCTCATTCCCATTAGCCACCCTACCACTATCCCCAAGCTCATCATTAGCCTCATTAAAAACAGAGGCAAAGTATTTGTTTAGATATTCGGCCATGCCTAGATTATCCTTAACCTCCACCCTATCCTCAGTGCTTAGTGGTCCCACTTCTTCTTTCTTGGTTTTCTACCTAGTTATATGGCTACCTTTTACTGTTGGTTTTAATTCCCTTTGCAAGGTCCAACTCTGCTTGGCTTCCAGCCTTTCTTACCTTATCTCTACATGTTCTGACCTCCAAGAGGTAGCTTTCCTTGCTGGTCCCTCCCATCTTCCACTCCTTGTAGGCTTTCTGCTTTCTCTTCCAGCTTTGATCTACCACTCTTGCCTATGAATTTTTTCCCCTTCCGTGGGATGCAGGCTTCAGATAGTTCCTGCAACTTTGATTTGAAGTAATTCGAAGCCTCCTCCACTTTTAGATCCATGAGTTCTTCAGTCCAGTCCACTTCCCCAACTAATTTCCTTAATTTTTTTAAGTTAGCCCTTTTGAAGTCAAAGACCCCAGTCACAGATCTATTTTTGTTTATCCTTCCATTTACTTTGAACTAAATTAGCTCATGGTCGCTCGAACCAAGGCTGAACTCTACAACCAGTTTTTCTATGAGGTTCTTACTACTCACCAATACCAAATCTAAAATGGCATCCCCTCTTGTTGGTTCAGTAACTATTTGGTGAAAGAATCTGTCAGCTACCACATCCAGGAAAATCTGGGCCCTATTGTTACTACTAGCACTTGTCCTCCAGTCTATATCTGGGAAGTTAAAGTCTCCCATAATCACACAGTTCCCAGTAGTATCTAGTAGGTCAGATTAGATGATCATGATGATCCCTTCTGACCTTAAAGTCCAACTTCAATGTCCAGCCAAACTTCAATGCCCAGTTCCCAAGGACCAACTGTGCCTGAGGAATTGACTCTAGTCAGAGCCCACAGCAGACAGCAAAGCCTCCTGCCACTTTCACAGCTGCCTCTCTCCCCAGTTAGCCTCTAGACAAAAACCTAATGCAGCATGTCTTCCCCACAGTCAAAGCAATGAATAAGAACTTGGCTGACTATGTGTAAGAATGCCGCCTGATGACACCTGCTAGACAGCTCTCTTTGTAGGCAGCATGGCCTAGGGGATGGGCAGCTAGACAAGACCTCAGGTCTAGTCCTGGCTCTTCCACTGACCTGCTCTGGGACTTTGGGCAAGTCACTTTCTCTTCTCAGTCTTCATTGTGTCTATTTAGATTATAAACTCTTGAGGACAAGGTGTGGTGTTTTTGTCTCATAATTTTGCTGTGTGAGTTCATTGGAGAGCATAATGATTGTCTGGATTCACCCAGAATGCTGTTGGAGGTGCACCACATGTTGTGACAGGCATGTGTAAGACCCATGGATTTATGGATGCAGGTTTTGCATCTGTTGTTCAGGCAGGGTCTGGTGCTGCTTTGAGCAGGTGTGTTCTGGTCTGTGAGGAGCTTGCTTCTGATGAGATTGGAGAAATTGGGGACTGTTTGAAGGCCAGAAGAATGAGGTCAGGAAAGATTTCTTTCAGGTTGGGGGTCCCATGGAGTATGGGTTGTAATTGTCTGATGATACCCTGCATGGGTTCCAGTGTGGAGTGGTAGGTGACAACTAAGGGTGTGAAGTCAGATGGGGTTTTATTTCTGTACTGAAGCAGCTTCTCTTGGGCTATTTGAGCAACCCATTCCATGATGCGATCTACTTCTCTGGTGGAGTGTCTTTGTTTGGTGAAGACGGTTTTCAGTGTGTTAAGGTGTATATCCCAGACCTTCTCCTCAGAGCATATTCTGAGATAGCTGAGTGCTTGTCTGTAGATAAGATTCCTTGGTGTGTTTAGGATGGTTACTGGATCTATGAAGGTAGGTGTAGTGATCATAGGGTTTCTTGTATATAGCTGTCTGCAGGTTTCCATTGTTGAAACTGATTGTGGTGTCCAGGAAGTTGATGCTAGTGTGGGAGTGTTCCAAAGAGAGTTTAATCAATGGGTGATGGTTGGTGAAGTTGTGGTGGAAATCTATGAGGGAATTTAAGTCATCTGCCCAGAGGATGAAAATATCACTGATATATCTCAGTCATATCATTGGTTTTATGGCACATTTGTCCAGAAATTATTCTTCAAGGTGGCCCATGAAGAGGTTGGCATATTGGGGAGCCATCATGGCTGTTCCCATGGTTTGGACAAAGTGTTTGCTGTTGAATATAAAATTGTTATGGGTGAGGATGTAATGGATGAGTTGGGCAACTTGTTTGGGATGGATAGCTGAGAGTTGTCCATTGTCTTGTAAATATATGAGGCAGGCAGCAATGCCGTCATTGTGGGGGATGTTGGTGTATAAGGAGATGACAACCATGGTGGCAAGGATGGTATTCTGAGGGAGGTTATTAAAGTTGTTTTGTTTATGGAGGAAGTCATTTGTATCCTGGAGGAAGCTGGTCCTGTGTGTGGTGAGTGGTTTGTGGCTGGTTTTTAGGAGTCCAAATATTCCTTCAATCAGAGTGCCATGGCCAGATATGATGGGTCTGCCTGGGTTCCCTTGTTTGTGTATCTAGGGAAGCATGTAGAAGGTCCCTAGGGTGGGTTCCTCAGGGATGAGTTTGTAGAGTTTCTCTTGGAGTTGTTTGGTGAAGGATTTAATGATAACTTTAAATTCCTAATGTGACAAAGCTCTTGCTCTACCTCGGTGGGTCCAGTGCTTCCTTCTAACAGCAGGTCAGGGAACTGCTTCATCCCTTAGTGTTCTTCAACCCTCTAATGGTGGGGGAGGGTAATATAGCCACTCCCTGCTGGCTTCCAGTCCTGTCTCTGGTTCTCACAGGCCCTTGTCTCTTTGCTGGAGCTCTTGCCCCTCCAGTGAATGGCTGGGAGTGTGGACGGTCCCACCCTCAACTCCAGGACCCAACCCAGGGACCCTACAAGTAGCAGCCTCGTGCTGTGGCGTCAGGAAAGCTGCTAGCTTCCCTGGGTTACTTCCTCGAGCCCCTTGACTTAATGTCCGCATCCTGCTCGGACAGGGGCCCTTCCTGGCCTCCTTGTCAGAGGAGGCTCTTGACCCCTGACAGCCCCACTGGGTGTGGTAGTGCCTAAACCAAATGTCCAGTTCAGTCTTTCCCTTATGGCAGGATCTTTTCTCTCAGGCCTCCAGGCCTGGGAAAGATCCTTTGCCCTCTTTGGGCAGGGTTTTTCCTGTCCCCGGTCTTTGTTCCTGTGGGGTTCTCTCCTGCCAGCATTCTGCTCCTTCCCCTAAACCCTCCTGGCTCTTGACAGCATCTTGCCTGCTCACACATCCTGGTAGCTCACCTCGCTCTCACAACTCCAGCTGTGCTCTGGAGGGAAGGCTTTTAACAAGTCCTAGGTGGGGTCTTGATTGGCTCCAGGTGTGTTAATTAACCTGGCATAAACAATGCTCAGCTACCAGGGGAAAAGGGACTTGCTGCGCCTGGGCTGATATATTGGCCTTCTAGCACTCTCCGGTAGCCATCTAGTCTGACCCTGTCACACTAGGTAAATTGTAGTATGGGGTGGTCTTTGAGTACTTTATAGTAGGTGGTGTCGGAGAGTTGACAATTGGCCTTGTTAACTTAGTCATCGTGATTGAGGACTACGGCAGCACCCCCCCTTTGTCTGCTGGTTTGATCACTATCTGGTGGTTAGGTTTCAAGGTCCTCTCAGCGATGGAGAGACTGGGGTGGATGTGATGTTTTTTAAGGATTTCACACTCATTATTTTTCCTGAGGCAATCAATGTAATGATAAAGAATGTGATTTCATGCGCTCTGTGGTGTCCAGTCAGAGGATTCTTTTTTCTTAGGATTGTTTGTGGGGATGTGGTAACTGTTAGTGGTGTCATCATGGTTGTTAAAGAATTCTTTGAGACAGAGTCAGCAGAAGAATTCTTCTAATTCTCCACGTTTGTATGGTATATGGCTCTGTAGGGAGGCAGAAGTTCATTCCCTCAGAGACTGCAGATAATGCAGCTCCAGTTAAGGATAGTCTTGATAAACTGATGATGTTCAGGTGTTGTGTAGTGCCCATGGAGTAGGTACTGGTGCCATGGTTCCTCCCAGATGCGGTGTTCTGTGGGTTGTGAAGTAGTTATAGTTGGTTGTGCTTTCTGTTTTTGTGTTGGATGGCTGTCATCAGGTTTTTCTGGTAGTTGTTTTGGATTTCTCGCCTGATTTCCAGGTAAATTTCATGATTTTTTTTCCCCTTGCAATGTGAGGGAGCATGCGAAGATTTCTTGTCTGAGGTGGGCCCGTCTGAAGCATGTCAGGTGCAGAAAGTGGTTTCCATCTGCAGAGCTGTTCAGCATATTTGGAGTTGCAGGTAGCGGCCAGAATGTTATAGGTGGTGTTTGATTTCTTGCATTTGCCTAGGAAGTAGATGTCACTGTTAAGTTTTGCTTCCTTTTTTTTCCTTTTGTGGAGTTCCCATTTTATGTGGGCAGTTCCAGTCTTGACTGCACACAGAAGGCTCAAATGCAGGGCGAGTGGCAGAGAGCATGTGTTGAGAGGCCAGCACGTAGTCCCTCTTGGTAGGACATCTGCATCGTCCAACACTGAAATGTCTCTGATCCAGCTTAGCCCGTGGGTTGCTGTTTTCACTCCCCATAAAGTGGAGTTGCCAGCAGTGGTTTGTGGGTGGGGAGAGGCCTGACTCCATTCCACTTCCTTCTCCTAGGTCTTTAATCTAGCCTCTAGCTAGGGGTTGCGACTGTTAGGATTTCATTGTCTGTGCTGCATTGCTTTTAAATATCTAGGAGGCTGCTATCAAGTGGAGGCAGCTGCTCTCGCATGGAGCAGAACAGATGCAGCCTGGTGCCGGAGAAGAAACCAAGGCGCTGATTTCCACAGGACTGCAGCACTATGAAAGATAGCACAAAGGATGCTGGGGTAGAACTGCACAGAGGCGACGCATAGGGGAAGGAATGCGGGGTCACATGCCCCTCCAGATTTGTGACTTGGCTTATACTGAGCATGCTCACGTGGTGCCCGAGGCAGCTGTGAAGCAGCTTCTCTGGCACTTCACACCTCCCACCACTTCCTCTGACACCCAATCCCAGGCCGGCGATTCTCACAGCTCCCAGGGAGTAAGTCTCAAATAGCTGATGGCATCCAGCGCTAGAGAGACCTGGGGCGGCCATAGACCATTCCACAGGCAGCCTCTCCGGGCCAGGTGGGATAAGGAAACCCCAGCACTTAATGCCCATGGAGACTTGATTCGCCTTTAACCCCCAGTGAGAGCGGTCTCTGCAGGCCACATCTGGGATGCCTGGAAGCAGCTCCAGACTGAATGAATGTGACCCATGTTCTCATTCCCTCTAAGGATATGTCTACACTGCAGCAGCCTTGACATGCCCTAGGAGAGTGGAGGCCAGGGATCCCTCAGCAGCAGGGTTAGATTGAAAGCCCCTCACCTAAGCGATGGACTGGGGTCTATTTCTGGCATGGCATGTGGACAGCAGAGACTGGCACTGGGGGTGGCGCTGTTTGCAGGCAGCCTGGAGAGGAGAGGAAAACAAACCAAGACCTTTTCTTATGGCACTGTCGTGCTAAGGAGCCAGACTGCAGCTCTGCCTCACGTGGGGCTGAGTGCACATCCCTGCCTGGGGTCACTAATCGAAAGGAAGGTTAATGCAGCCACCTGGCCTCCATGTGATGATGGTGTAGTGTCCAAGTATGGCCGTACTGTACAAATGACTGTCGATCACAGCCCGTCCCAACATCAGCCGTCTGCCTTGCTCCAAGGTGAAACACAATTTTTCTGCGTGTTCATCTGGCTTTCTCCACAGTCGTGTCTGAGAATCTGACAAGCTTTCTTGGATCTTTGTCTTCAGTGCAGCTCTGTGACTTTATAGAGGGGGAACTGAGGCAGTTTTTTGGGACAAGCACTGTCTTCTTGGTTTGTGTTTGTACAGCACCTAGCACAATGGACTCCTGGTCCATGACTAGAGGTCTTAGGTGCGACGGATAATACAGATAATAAATAATAATAACACTGGGTTCCTGTACCACACCTTGAATAGCATCTTACTCCACTGAAGTCAATGGACCAATCATGGAGTCAGGTGCTTCTCAGCATGATTTAGGGTCTGGCCCCAAGGCAGGAAAGGAATTACTTGCAGTGAGTTAGGGGTGCAAGGAGGAGTAATGGCGTGGAATTAAAGAAGGAGAAATTCAGTGCCTGATGCTGCAAACGCTTGTGCATGTACCTAACATTGTTCCCATGTGTAGGACCATCTGAGTTAATGAGGCTATTCAGAGGAGTAGTGTTTGCTGCTCTGCCCGAGGGCCCATCCTCCAGTGAGATCTAGTCATCTATGGAATACTCTCCAAAGCAGGGGTTCTCAGCCGGTGGTACGCGTACCACCAGTGGTACGCGGAAGACGGCTTGGAGGTACGCGATGGAAAACGCGCCGCCGATTCCGCCGCCGAATCCCCCTCTCACCGCCGCCGCCAAACCCTGCCGCCGCCGATCCCCACCCCCGCCGCCGCCGAATCCCCCCCCTTCCGCCGCCGTGAAACCGTGCCGCCACTGAATCCCTTCCCCTGCCGCCGGTCAAAAAACTCTCTGCCGCCGAATTAAAGCCCCCCTCCGCCGCGATACCCATTTTCAGCCGCAGAGAAACCGGGTCGCTGCTGCCAGTCCCATCCTCTCTGCCGCCGAAAAGTGTGAAAGGGCGGCAGGGTTTCGGCGGAGGGCATCGATCTCTCACGCAACCCCGCAATTTTACCGAGTCCTACTGTGGCCAGACACAGTTAGGTGAAGTGGTACTTGACCCGACTGTACCTGACCCGAGTGGTACTCTGTAAAAAAGGTTGAGAACCGCTGCTCCAAAGGGAAGCAGTGGCTGACATAAGCGCAAGGCTGTCCCTTCCCAGTGTGCCCCAGAGTGCTAGACTGTGAGGGCGAAGCTGACACCTGCCAAAGTAGAAGTGTGTATGAATCAATCTTGTTTATGTGGGGAAATTGACCAGAACAGGTCTCCACATGGACACTCCATTCCAGAATTAAAAAGTCCCTTTATTCTGGAATAGTAATGTGCTTCCGAAACATTGTTCTGGAATAAAACCACTTTCATTCCAGAACAGTGTCCACCTGGGGAGCTATTTCAGTCAATTTCTTCTTACAGGCCAACCCTCCATTAATAAAAAAGAGAATTTCACCTGCGTCAGAACTCTCATCCCTGACCCTTCAGGAAAACACTGCCACCCAGAGGGGCTGCCTGCAATGCTGCATCTAGGGATGCAATGCTGACCTCTCCATGGACCCATCTACTGGAATGATGGAGCTTTCCACCACACAGGGCTATAGTGTTTGTTGATGAGCCATGGTTGGTAGCCTGTAGGAGAAAAGGAACTTCACATCAGGTTTCAGGTTTTCTGATGATTTGTATGGAAACGTCTTAGTCAAGGAATTGAAGTCTAAATAGTGGAGGTGCCAACCCGTACCAAGAGGTGTGTTTCTTCACAAGAGAGCAGGAGAAATCTGAGTGCTAATAGCACACAGGGAAAACAGAGGTGGGGAAAGCAGATAGTAGAAAGATACAGTATAAAGAGTGCACACAATGAGAGAGGGCTAGGTTAGATTGGAATATACAAAACAATCTTAGCAGGGCACCGGACTGGGAGCCAAGAGACGTGCATTCTGTTCCTAGCTTGGCCACTGAGTGACTGTGGACAAGTCGTTTACTCTCTGTTTCCCTTCCACCTTTTGCCTATTCAGACTGTACATTCTTCAGGGCAGAGACTTTCTCCTCCTAGGTGCATGTGTACCGCACCTAGCATCTTGGCGCCTCTAGGTGCTACTGTAACATAAATAATCCCATAGAGATTGAGGGACCAAAATGGCTTCCCCATCTCTGGGACAACAGCAAACTGTCCATGAGATGAGCCGGACCTTGGAGGAAGGGATATTTATTTCTACAGGCCCTAAATTCCACCTCTTCAAGGTCCTGCCCCTACCACCCAAGAAGCTTCTTAGATAAGTCAGTTCTGCCTAGCTATCCACATAATTCTTCTCCTTTTGGTTCTTCCCTGCAGCCTCCTAGAGCCACCAGGGCTATCCCAAAGGAATAAAGACAGAGGCCCAAATGCTGGAGGCCTTCAGCATGAAAGTGTGGCTTGTTTGTTTGTAACCTAGACTTTGCTTCTTCCGCGGGAGTGCTGCCTGAGTGAGGATTGTAGGGCTTGACCCAGAGAACATCTGGGAAGGTTAGGAGAGAGGCAGCCTGAGGAGAGGAAGGTGTGGGAGAAGAATATCACTAATTAAATGCAATTAAATGCAGAAGATCAGATGCTATGGACTGCAGCAACTGACAGCAGAGGGGGGTGACCGTGGAGTTCTCCGGCTACATTCCCCAGCCAGCACAGCCACCTATTTTACTGGAGTAGCTTTAGCAGTAAACCAGACTGGCTTAAAAATCATGGTCCCCCAGGTAATGACGTGAATGGAAGGATGGGCTATGGCTATGGAGATCTGTCTTTGCCATAGACTCCTTGTGTCACTTGGGCGGACCCAGTACTCCCTTTGTCTGCATCTTACCTGGTGGGCAGAGAATAGGTCACACTTTCCATTAAGGTTATGTTTAAACTGGGATAATGCCTGATGAACCGATGTCTTAATAAATGGCTAATCAGCTGTTACAGGTTGTTAGTCTGAAAGTGGCTCCTGCTAACCATCTCTAACACCTTTTACTGCTGTATTTGTAGCCATCAAAAACACATGCTGCTCATGCAAAAACAGAACTTCTTGCCACAAGCATGGAAATGAACTCAGATCTCTTTCAGTAACTGGGAAAGCCTGAGCTGCTTTCAAACTTGCCAAAAAGAGAGAACCCAGCAAGCAGCTGTTTGCCATGCCCCAGCACTGTCCAGGCTTAGCAGGTCTCACCTGAAGTGGAGGAGGCAGAGAAAAGTTTCACGTTTGCTCACACTGCTGCTTTAATCTTAAACCGTGAGGAGCCTGTCTTGTGCTTCAGGCACAGGTCTGGGAGTCTGGAGGCTGTTCCCAGCCCAGGTGCAGGGTGACGTTGGACAGGTTGCTTCCTCCCCCGGTGCTTCTCTTTCCCCAGATATAAGATGAGGCTAATGATACTGACCCAGCTCTTGGGGCTGACTCAATTCATGTTTGTGATTGCCACCTGGAAAGTGCAAGGGGAATATTGTTATAGCTGACATTTGCTGTATGTGGCCATCCTGTAAGCCCTGCTGTTGTACAGAAAGGTGCCCTGCCCCTTTAAGAAGTTAGTTGTGCAAGGCCCTGTGCTTGGGTGCTAGGCTCCCGGCAGGCGTCTGAGTGGAAAGTCAGAGCTTGGGCTGCTCCAGTCTATTTTATCACAATTTACTCGGTAACAGGTTACAAATGTGGCATGGGATGAAAATAATGAGGCTTGATGTCGCTTAGTGCAGGAGGCTTCGTATGTAATAGCAAACAAGAGCCTCTGCGCTGCTGCTGGTGCCAGCTCTCACAGCAGTCCCTCCTGCTGCTCTTCCTCCTCCCCAGCTGCCCCCAAGGGCTCCAGGCAGAGCCAACCCCTTCCCACAGGGTCTTTGTAACTCCAGCAATGAAGATCCCACTGCTTTCCGTCTTGGGAGACCATTCCATGGGCTAATAGACCTTCTCCAGGAACCATATAATCCTTGGGGGAAATTTTAAAGGCACCAAAAGCAGTTAGGTGCCCAGCTCCCAGTGGGAACTGAATCCCCAACCCTGTTGAATTCCCCTCTCTTAATTAAAGCCTTAGACCATCCTTAATAATCCTTCCCCTTCCCAGAAGCAGATCATCCTGCTCTCCTCATTTAACACCATGCACTTACTGCTCTGCGTGGAGCTGCTCCCAGGCCAGACAGCGGGGCAGTAATTGTTAACACTCCACAGTGTCTGTTCCTACCAGTATCCTCCTTGCCCGCCCTGACCCCAGTTTCCCTGGCCACCTGCACCCTTCAGCACCCAGCTGCTTACTTGGTGTCGAGAGGATTTCCTGGGAAATGAGTGAAAGTGCGACTTCTACTCACACACAAATTAACAGTTGTGTCCACAAGGAGTTTCCCATGCCTGTATTTTTCTTCGAACGGGCCCCGAATTAGCTTCACTCAGAGAAATGCAATAGGTGATGCTATCAGCTCTGTTCAGTGGGACGGTCGGCTCATTAGTCTTAATTCCATACCCTGGCCCTTTAAACTGAAACACTAGATTTCTCTGGAAATATTGCCCTGATGGGGGAGAATAGGGCGTGCAGGGCACTCTCAGTGCTTGGAAACTTGCCGCTAAGTGCGGTTGAACTCTGGACTGGTTTGCTGTTTTTATTTTCTGGTTTTGTTTGTTTGGAATCTAGACTTGGCTGCTGATTCTCTGGGCCAGATTGTTCTTCAGATGGGTTGTTAGTGAATGAATTCAAACAAGGCTTTTGACACAGTCCCACGTGACATTCTCATAAGCCAACTAGGGAAATGAGGTCCAGATGAAATCACTATAAGGTAGGTGCACAACAGGTTGCAAAACCATACTCCAAGTGGTTATTGATGGTTGGTTGTAAAACCGGGAGGATGTATCAAGGGGTCTGTCCTGGGTCTGGCACTATTTGTTATTTTCACTAACGATTTTGTTGGACTGGAGAGTACACTTATAAAATTTGCAGATGATACCAAGTTGGAAGGGGTTACAAGCACTTTGGAGGACAGGATTAGAATTCAAAATGCTCTTGGAGAATTGGTCTGAAATCAACAGGATGAAATTCAATAAAGGCAGGTGCAAAGTATTGTACTTAGGAAGGAAAAATCAAATGCACAAATGCAGAATGGGGAATAACTGGCTAGGTGGCTGTACAGCTGAAAAGATCTGCAGGTGATAGTGGGTCACAAATTGAATATGAGCCAGCGGTGTGATTCAGTTGCAGAGAAGGCAAATGTCATTCTGGGGTATATTAACAGGAGTGTCACATGTAAGACACGGGAAGTAATTGTCCCACTCTACTCAGTATGGGTGAAGCTTCAGCTGGAGCGGGACAAATTGGAGAGTCCACAGGAGAGCAACAAAAATGATAAACAGGTTTAGAAAACATAACCTATAAGGAAAGGTTAAAAGAACTGGGCATGTTTAGTCTAGAGAAGAGAAGGCTGAGGGGGGAACCTGATAATGGTCTTCAAATATGTAAAATGTTGTTATAAAGAGAACAGTGATCAATTGTTCTTCACATCCGTAGAGGTCAGGACAAGACGTAATCAGCTTAGTGTGCAGCATGGGATATTAAGGTTGGACATCAGGAAAATCTTTCTAACTCTAAGGGTAGTCAAGCAGTGGACTAGGTTACCAAGGGAGGCTGTGGAGTCCCTATCACTGGTGGTTTTTAAGAACAGGTCACACACACACTTGTCAGGGATTGTCTAGGGGTACTTAAGCCTGCCTCAATGACCTTTTTGAGGACAACTCCAGCCTGACATTTCTATGATTCTGTGTTAAACAACTTTGGCACTATTACAAAGCCCTGGGTAACCCATGCTAATCTTTCACCACATTGAACATTAACTCTTGGGTTTCTACCCCTTAGCCCATTTCTGATCCATAACAGTACTTTGCCTTTCATCACCTGGCTACTTTCTTCCCTTAACATCTCCTGGAAGGGACTTTGTCAAAGGCTTTTTGCAAGTCCAAGTAAAATGATCTCAATCAATTCTCCTTTATCTCCAATTTTGTTGATACTCCAAGAGATTTTAGTAGACTGGAAAGGAATGATTTTCCTTCACAGATGTCACGCTGGTTTCTCTATCGTGCTGTCCTGGGCTTCCCCTTCTTCCATTAGGTGGGTTTCTGTCACCAGGGAGGCAGGCGCTGCTGTGTGAGGGTGCTGGCCATATTAAAGCTGGTAGGCTTGTTAGACCATGTGGTCTCTCCTCCTTCCTTTAGATACCGCTGATATTTCAATAGCATGTACTTTCAATTCTTGTTTCTGCCAATTTATCTAGTACTAAAGTAATAGTTTTTGACAATTCTCCATATCCCCTCTAGCACCTTTTGAATGGCAGGTGTAACATTTGCCCCCCTCTGGTACTGTAGCTGATTTCAACGAGAGAATCCATATTTGTAACAGCTCAGCCACTTCACTCTTAAGCTCCTTCAGAGCACTTTTGTGAAACTGTCTACACCTGGGGGCTTGTTCCAATTTACTTTATCACCTCCCCCTCCTCCAACACCTCTGTCTCTGACAGTGCCTCACCTTTATTGCCTGAACAGACTAGGTCCAGGCTAGGGATCTCCACAACCCCATCTGTGGTGAAGATTGCCACAACGAGATGGTATGTTTAGTTTCTCTGCAGTGTCCTTATCCCTCTCATAGCTCCTTTTGCTTCCTGGTAGTCCAGCAACCCAGGTCTCTGTTTCTGGGCTATTTAAAGAATGCCTGATTATTTGTTGGATGCAGTTGGTTATTTGCTATATGAAATTCTTCATCGCCCCAACCGCCATCTTACATTTCACCCACTAGAATTGACATTCCTTTCTGGTGGTGTGGCTTTGGCAAGATTTGATCTGAATAGCTTCTCGAGCTGGGCCATTTACCCATATCATCCTTGGGTTCCCTGCCTCTGTTGCCTTCCTGCTTCCATACAGACTCAGAAACTCCCCAGCCACAAAATGGAGATAACCCTGCCCCTTCTCTCAGTGGAAGTTTCATGACCCCCCATTTTACAGATGGGGAATTGAAGCACAGAGGGCCAGATCTGAAGAAGTTTTTAGGTACCTAAGGATGTAGCTAAGTGCCACATGGGACTTTTACATGTGCCTAATCACCTAAGCCACGCTGGTTTCAATAGGAGTGAGGCGCTTTTGAAAATCCCACAAGGTGCTTATCTGCTTTGGGAGCTGCCTCAGTACTTTTTAAGTAGCTGTTCTAGAGTAAGGAATCGATGCCTTGTTGCAAAGTCTCAGCCCTGAGCCTTAACCACAAAGCCAACCTTCCTCACAGGATCACTGCTGAGGAGCTTACAATCTAACTGGGCGGCCAATATCTGACAGTCGAGAGTCCAGCACATTAGAGTATTTCTCCCCTCTCCCAAACAGAAGAACCAAGGCCAGATCAACTCGTTGTACCCAAGGAGCAGTCTTGTCCCCCTGCAAGCCCTGGGTCCTGCTGACTGCGACAGGCGGGAAAGCTCCCTGCAGAACTGTGTCTGCTGAAATGTTTTTTTTAATTATCTCTGGAAAGTATGGACTGTGTATCATCATTAACTGGACTAAACACTGACGGTCAGCGAGTCAGGTACCAGTAAACGGTGCAATTAACAGCCAGAGGAGAGAAGTGTATTCAATCTGAAAGCTTTCTTTCTCAATCCATCTCCACTCATCATCCAAAGTGCTGAGCAGTGGACTTTTACTTTCAATTACATTAATCAGGTTAATTCCAAGTTAAAGTCAACATTTTAATCAAGAGGCAGCAAACTCAGGCAGGGGAGTGGAAGGCAGTGGGGGAAGAGAGGCAGGAAAGGAAGGCCAAGAGGAAGAGAAGAGAGGAAGAAGAGGAAGGGGGAAGGCAGGATATTAGGGTGATGGGCACACTCTTAAAGCTTCAGCTGTGACAGCAACAAGGGTTGAGGTTCTACGTTGTGCCCCTAGACAGAAGGAGGTAGCTTTAAGCCATCTTTGGCACCCTCGGGATTCTGGGCTACTCCCAGGGATGAAATGGGTCCCCGGTGTAAATCAGAGCAGCCCCAGGAGTGCTGTAATTCATGGCAGCCTCTTAAGAATTATCTACGGTCCAGAGCAGCTCAAAATCTCTGTAGCAGCATGAGTTACAGACCCATCCTGCTGCACCCGTTCCCACCTGTGGACCTGCTCCTGCACTGGGCTTTGCACAGAGGCAGTCAGTGGAGGGCTGCTTTGACTCCCCTGGTTCCTATCTGCTGTCAGAGCTGTGTAGAAGGGCTGGTGGTAGGGACTGGGATTGGCCCCAAGGCTCCACAATGGAATCGCCTGCAGGAGGCGAGAAAAGAATACAGCAGACAGCTGGTCCAAAGGATGATCCACGAGATGTGAGAGTCAGCTAGGGTGGGGTGTCTTCAGGTAACCTAGCCTAGTGCCTTGCAGATGGGGATCAATGACTCACACAGAGGCTTCCCCAAGGTTTCCCCAGAGTATGCCGCCGGGCTTGGCAATGACTAGCCTGGCAGCCTAGCTCCCTCCCCCAGCATGACTGGCCAATTGCATGATCACTGCAGGGCAAGGCTGGACTTCAGGGTGCTTAGGAAACTGAGGCACTCTGGAAAGTCAGAGGGCTTGTGCTCCTCAGTCACTTTTAGGGCCTTAAGAAAATTCCATCCGCAGTCCACTAGGGTCACAAACTCAGCAGGCATCAGCCATGCGATGCTGCTGCGAAAAAAGCAACTGCAATCTTAGGTGGCATTAACAGATGATAGTGGTCTTCAAATAATTGAAAGGCTGCTGTAAAAAAGATGGAGAAAAGTTGTTCTTTCTCATCACAGAGGGCCGGACAAGAGGTAATGGGTTCACACTACAGCATAGCAGATTTAGACTGAATTTCAGGAAAAACGTCCTACCTGTGAGAACAGTCGGACAATGGAACAGATGGCCTAGGGAGGTTGTGGAAGCTCCTTCACTGGAGTTTTGCAAAAAGAGGCTGGATAGCCATCTGTCCTGGATGGTTTACACACAACAAATCCTTCACCTTGCAGGGGGGGTTAGACTAGATGACCCTTGCGGTCCCTCCCTAGCTCTTGGCTCTAGGAGAGCTGTGGAGATGGGAAAACCCTGGAGGTTTGGATTTCCAAAGTCGCCGAATGGAGGTGCGTTGTCACCTTTAAGCTTCCCAGACAGAGTATCTGGGCAGGGCACTGGGAATCTCTTGTGCACAGTCGGACACAGAATAAAGCAGAGCTCTCCCAATCACCTTAAGCACTGAACACTACTGGAGGGAGGTGCCCAACTCCTATTGGCTGTCAATAGGAGTTGGGTGCCTAACTTCAGAACTCCCAGCCCCTGGGAATAAATATGACGGTGGGTCTAGCTCTGGGTTGGGCAGGCTCGTGTTGTCCACTGGTGATGTGGGAAGAGACCTAAGATTGGATGAACATGGAGCCAGAGTTCACCCTGTCTTCCCAGCAGGAGAGAACCATGCCAGCACTGGGTGGGGGCTCGCAGGGAAGGACAGTCCTACAGCTTTCTGCCTGGTGACAGAAAATCCTCAGCCCTCAGCTGTTCCACTTCCTGAACCCAAATACCTCCCCTCCCAGAGCTGACCAAACACTGATGTTCTTGGCAAACAGGGCCCCTTCCTGGCTACTCCGGCGCAAGGTAAAAGAAGCCCAGCTTGTGGCCTTGGGCTGCCTCTCGCCTGCTGGGGTCTCTTGAGAAGGAGCCAGTCACTGTTGACATATAGAAGGCAAGGAGGAGGACAGGCTACTGGAGAGATGGGAAGGCATTCAGGTGGGGAAGGGACGGACTAGCTGCAGTGAGACCCAGGGGGACTTCTTCCTGGGCTATAAATACAACAACAGGGAGTAAAATGTGGCCAGGATTGCCAGAAGCACTTGCCTAACTCTGCTCCCACCAAAGTAGACGCTGAAGCGCCCATTGATCTCACCGTGGGGGCAGAGTTAGGCCAAAATCTCCCCCCAACCCAGCATCATCCCTGTTTCCATGCACCAATCCTGGCTGCGCATTTAGAAGGTCCGCCAGGGGCATGCATGCGGGGGGGCGCCATAACCGCAGGGCTGTCCGGAGAGAAGAATGAAGCAGGTGTCTCCTCTTAATGCTGAACAAACCAGCAGCACCAGCTCTGTGTGGTGAGCTGTGCCCATCCAAAGGGGGAGCTAGAGTTGCTCCTGGAAATGGCAGCCTTGCTGACAGGCCCTTGGGAGGTCCAGCTTGCGCTGTGTGCTGCTGCTGCCACTGGGCACAGGCTACACCCAGGGCCAGCTCCTCAGCTGGGCACAGCCACACATTATACCCGTTCTCCACTCGCTGCCCTGACTGACAGTTCACAGGGGCAGTACAAGGCCATGAGCCAGAATTACACAGCCCTGTGCAGTGCTGTCTGCCTTTGATCTGCTGACTGAGACCAGCGGGATGCTCAAGTTAACAGTCCTTGGATTGAATCACTATGGGGCTGGCTGCTAGGAGCTCTCCGTGGAGAACGCTTGACTGTGGCATCTGCTTTCCCAGCCAGAAGCTCAGTTTATTACCTTCAGAGTGTAGTGCATGGCCCATCTCCTCTCAGAGGTTTGCTGTGGGTGTGGGAACAGCTAGATTAGGGGACAGTCCATTTTTCTAGGACACCAGAGTAGTGCAGAGGATAGGCCACTAGCCCTTGGGTGAGTCACTTTCCTCTTGGTCCCTCAGTTCCTCCATCTGTGCAACGGAGACGAGGATGCTCAGTTACGTTCCTCAAGCACTTCACCAAAGAGTGTTGAGCGTCAGTGTCCCCTCTCCGAAGAGGGGAGTGCACAGGGTTTTCATCAGCTCACACACCAGCCCATGTTCCCTGAGCCACATGGACAGGAGCATTCGACACCTCTACTAAATGCACCATAAGTATCTGTGGCGTCTATGGCAACGTAGCAAGAAGCAGCCCAGGGAAAGGCAGGCATAAATCGAGCTAGGCCCCATGATGGGAAGATATCTGCCTGCGTTACCTACTAAAATTCAAGCTTAGGGGTCTTTCAAATAGCAGCAGGCACTGCGGTTCCATGCTCATGGTTCTGAAGTTTGAGCGCATCACAGGGAGCATGTGACCCGAGCAAGCAGAATTGCACCTGCCTTTGGAAGGAGTGGGAATCAAAGAAACATCGCCCTCCGTTCCCAAAGCCATCAGAGCAGCGCTCCAGGACTTTCTCCCCAGCAGGGGCCCAGTTCCAGCACTGTGGAATTTAAATTTTAAAAAGTTTCTCGCTGTTTCGCTCGAATGGGGGAACAAATGATGCAAAAATGGAAAGATTGGAGGAAATAAAATAAGAGCAAGCAGTTAATTAGAGGGTCTGATCAGGAATGCCCTGCTGTGCTCACTCCTCCTCCAGCACCCCCCACCCCATCCCCGCCCCCTGTGCTCTGCTCCCTGGATCAGACCTGCACTGCAAAATCAATTTCTAGCTGTTCCCTGGGCCCTACTCCCCAGTTCAGCCCTGCTTTGCTCCATCCGGGGAGGACCCCGGCATTCCCATCTCCCCAGCCAAATCCCAGCAACACCCCCACCTCTGAGCTGAAGAGAGCGATCTCCAGCTGCTGGGAAGGACACTGACTCTTGGCGTGGGCAACAGAAGGGTCCCAGGCTGCACGCGGGGGTACATGAGGGGGTGTCTTCTGTGTCCCTCTTTCAGTGATAATGTAAGTGTGGGGGGAGTTAGGTTGGGATGCAGGTGGAAAATGAATTGATACGGAACCCTCCCCCCACCACCCCAGGGAAAGAGCTTTCTGTCTGGCTTGCCCCAACGAGCAAACTCCCAGCTATTCTTGGCTCTGCCACTGACCTGTTGGGTGACCTTGGGCATGACCCTTTCCCCTGGCTCTCCTCCCTCTGTTTGTCTGTCTTCTCTGCTTCGATTATGAATTGCTGGAGGCGGGCTGAGCCTTTCCCACACGGTGCAGGGCCCGGTTCTTGGCCATGCCCTCCAGGTGTTCCTACAAGAGCTCCCTTCTAAAGCACCTCAAAGTGATGTCCGTGAAGCCTCATGCCCCCCATTGTACAGGCAGGGGAACTGAGGCACAGGGAGGGAAAAGGAGATGCTCACAGCAAGGCTGTGCCAGAACCCAGATCTCTCAATTCCTGATCCTGTGCCTGCCTCCTCCTCCTGCATTCTCAGCGATTTTAAGACCCGAAGGGACCATTGGGATCATCTAGTCTGATGCACTTACAGGGACCCTTGTTTTTGCAGCCCCCACGAACCTCCCTGCGGATTTGTCCCCTAGTCCTGTCCCCACGCCCTGATACCAACAGGCTGCTTTGACTCTCCTGGGTAACTTGGAATCATCTACAAGTTGCTAGGCTCCCTGTCCTGTCCCGTGACCCCTCTCGCCCCAAGGTGGAGAGCAGAGAGCAGTGCTATCACTTCTGGGTCTTTTGGCTAAGAGCTCATTTCAATGTGCTCCGTGGAACAGTTGTCAATCACAGACCTTGAGGCTGAAAAACAGCTGAAGAATCCCGTTCTCTCCCCCCAGCAGTTGCATACTCCAGGAACATGGCCTACCCCGCAACCTCACACCAGTGCAGCAGGTCATTGGGAGTGAGAGTTGCTTCCCCGGCTGGCCAGATCAGCTCCTAGAAGGACGGGTTCTTTATGAATCTCTCTTCAGCTTTGTCGGGGCCAGGAGGTCTGGGCCGGGTGGAATCTGACTTGATCATAATCACATTTGCATAATACATTTTACCTTTCTCTCCTCTACTGTAGTTTTCTGAACTTGCCGGGTTGCAAGCTGACCCTGCCAGCCAAGGCATGATTAACTGAGAAATTCACAGCAGCGCCACTTTAATCAAAGGGGACAGAGGTTACAACAGCTCAATATTCGTGATAACCAGCCTCCGATCTACGGAGCTAGGCCAAGGCTGGCAGGCAGGCTGCAAGGAAATGCATCGTCAGGGCTTTTGTGGGAAAATAATACCTTGTTAACCCCTTCATCTCACCGCCAGGGATGAGCCAACTCAGGGTTGCCAGGAGAGATTCCCCTCCTAAGGTTTCAATTACAGCCCACAGGCTGCTGCTTTCTAACCCTACACCCAAGGGCGCTGGGTTCTAGCCAAGAGCCAGCTCTGTCTTCTAAGACTTAAGGGTTCTAGCCAAGATGCCAGCTTCTAACCAGCCCTGCTTCTTATCTGCGCTGGTCGCCGGCTGCCAGCTAATGGCGGTGCTATTAGGGAGACAATGTGGTCTATTGGTTAGGTCGCTAGCGGGGGAGTTGGGACCTGAGTTCTATTCCAGGCTTGGCTACCGACCAGCTGAAGAACTCTGCCTATGTCAGAGTTTAAGGCCAGAAGGGACTTCCAGATCATCTAGTCTGACCTCTAGCCACCATCCCATGTTAACCCCAGCGACTGGAATGAGACCAAAGTATTATGGTCCTCAGGAGGCTACACTCTGGTGTGCCACAGGCAGCAAATGGGAGGGTTTGAGCTGCCACTGATGCCCAAGGCTCCTGTGATGGCAGGTCATTGTTTGAGAGGTGCCCAGATGATCCTAGCATGTGACCCGCACCCTTGATGGTTACCCAGAGTCCCCTGCTGCCCTGGGTCACTTCACCTCTCTATGCCTTGGATTCCCCTTCCTGCCCATCTTTTTAGATTGTCAGCTCTTTGGGGCAAGGACTGTTTCTTATTATGTCCTTATACCAGGGCCTACGACAATATAGCTGATCTAGCCTCATCTCAGCCTGGGCTTTTGTGAATAATTAATAATCATTCTTATCTTCAAATTCTACCTAAAAGACCAGTCCAGTCTAAATGAAAGCCAAAGCCAAGTACAGAGGAGGGATGTGTAAAAGCTAAACATCTAAAACATGGACTAGCAACTACTTACAATGAATCCATCGCTATAAACTCACTGTTGGTACTATGCCTTGATGCCCTCTGGGGTTCACTCAAGAGCCCTGCATAACAGAGCTATGCAGGAACCAGAATTTCCATTTCACGGGAAATCCTTGTGATTTCTAAATTTGTTTCATTCCAAATTGGAATGGAAACCAAGAATTTCAAAATGTCTCAGGAAAGGACATTTCAGAAAACTTTTCATCTGGGAGGTAAATTGGAAAAAAAGTTCATTTTGATAAAATAAAAATGTTTAGTTTTGATGTTGACCTTATGATTTAAAAAAAAAAAAAAAAGTGTTAATACCATAAAGTAAAAGCCATGTCTGAATGAAAAGCAGTTTTGAAACAGAAAATTACAATGTTACATTCCAAAAACATCAAAAGAGAAAGTTTCAACTTCCTCAAAAGGCTTTTTTTCAGGAGGCGGTGAGGGGGGGCAGGAGTTCAGAAACAAGATGTAATGAAAATTGATGTGTGCCATTGGGGAGTTTCAGATTTGGCGAAACAACATTTTCTGAGGGAAAAACATTCCATCCGAAAATTGTCGACCGGCTCTATTGATTATCTTGCCTGATGGGACATTAGACTAAGAGAAAGTGCTTTCTTCCTGAATGGCTGGTCCTATCCAACCAATTCTCATCATCTTCACTTGGGCACGGTCTCTCCCTGAAGATCTGGGCTGGCATCTCACCTTTGCTGGGACTAAGAATAAAGCAGAACTTCCTAAATTCAGCAAAACAAAGGCCTTTAACTATAAAGTGAGGGAGCAGCCTCCTTTCAACCCAGCACCGGGTGGCTAGCAGTGCTGAAGGGATTACCGTACATAAGATGTGTGACGTGGGAATCCTATTTGGACGTGCCCGAGACACGCTTTCCAACATGCTCCCACTTGATGAACTGTAAATTTAGGCCAAGATTTTCAAGTATTTAGGGGACCTGCATTTCGTGGGACCCAACTTGGGACCCCTTTAAGGGGGCTGGTGTAGAGGAAGTGAGGAGCACTCACCCTCTGAGAATCAGGCTGCTTTGAGATGACTCTGGTTGGACCCCAAAAAGCACCAGTCATGGAAAACCATGGCTCTAGTTCATACAAATCAGAGCCACCCCTGCCTTGATAGATTCCCAGTTCTGCCCCCCTCAGCTCTCCCTGCCTTCCTTATCACTCCATGGTTCTTCCTCCTTCCGTCACCTCTCCCTTCCATTTTTTCCTCTTCCCTTTCTCCCTCTTCCTCCTGTTCTTTTTCTCTCATCCTCCCTCCAGTGAATATCTTCAAGGAAAGGCCAGGAGGAACGGGTATCCCCTTTCTGATATGGGGTGAAAAGAAGCGGGTAAGGACTCTCACAATTGGCAAAGCCCCCTGCAGTTTCCCTGCATATCTGCACCCAGGATATGAACCCCACATCGCCCAGAATATTACCAAGCCCTTCATCCTGCAAGGGGAGAACACAGTCCAATGGCGGAATACGTAACAAACATTACACCCATCCCACGCGGCATAGCGACCCGCTGATAGGCCAGTATAAGCCGTTGCTGTTCTGTCCCCAGCCCCCCTTCATCGCCATCCATTAATTGATCCCCGATCATCTCAGAAATACATTTCCTTGTTTCCCCAGGGCAGGTCCACCCCCATGCCCCCCTTCCCGCCCATTAAGATGGGTCTCACATCGCAGTGCGCAGCAGCACACGCACAGCTCCAAACACCTCGGGGCAGGCATAGCGTTTCCAATTGTGAGCAAATGCTGTTGGTTTTCATTAATCTGCAGACACTATATTTGCCAATTTCTCCGACTTTTCCTTCTCACTCTCTCTCTTTCTGCTCCGAGGCAGGTGAGTGCATCAATTTTCTTCTCATCTGTGGCAGTTAAATTAAATGGAATCGGCCTGATTGCTGAAAATCAAAGAGAAGGCTGATAAAGCAATTAAATCCCTCTAATTCCTCCTCTTGAAAAGGTGCAGCTTGGCGCAGAAGCTAATTAACTTCATAATGAAAATCCTTCTTCGCCCTTTTAGGCTTTCTTTCCTCCTTGGTTTTGGTAGAGGTGTTGAGTGCCCTGACGAATAGGGGTTTGCCATAATAATTAACATGGCTTCCTTGAACACAAGAGGGGCTGGGACACAGGGATATCTATATCCCCCATCTTGGCGTGCCAATGAATATGCATGGAAGAACTCCTGCATGCCACCAGCCTGGGGACCACACACTTGAAGGATGCTGGTACCTATCCCTCCCTGGCACCCCGCCTCCCTGAAAACAGGCCACGGTAGAGGCACCTCCAAACTGTACCCATCCAAGGTCCACATTAGAAAATCAAAGTGATCCAAATCAAAGTGATCTGTTGTATCAAACAGAGCCAAGTCCAGCCATCTTCCCATCTTGACTGCAGAAAGGTTGCCCACAGAGACTACATGTCCCAGCATACACAGCTCCATCTTGTTCCAATCAGAAGGCCTCTTGGGTCAAGATGAGGAGCATCAGGGGCTGAGACCAGCAGATTCCATCAGCTTCACCTCTGAGGGCAACTGCCGTAGCATCTGATCTACATCCACTTCCGCACTTCACAGCTCTGCGACCCATCTCTGCATAAGTAGCATCAGTGTGACGGATACTAAATAACACCCCTTGCTCCTGGGTCCTTGCACTCTTGCGTATTTGCCGCTGGTCATGTCCACTCTTTGGGTCCAATCCTGTGAGGCGCTGAGTGCATTCTGGTGAGTGATGGGTGTCCTCAACTCCTGCCAAAGCTAATAGGCGTTGAGGCTGCTCAGTGTTACCCACTGATGAGTGTAGGTTACAGGTCACAGGCTGGATCTAGTCCCCAACTTGTAGGAGCTGGGCTCACTCTAGCTGTGGTGCTTTATCTCAAGCTGTGGAAGCTTGTACTTTTAGCTCTGACGCTCCCTGGTTCAATCCCCAGTGGGGGTCAGGCAAGATGGTGGCCATCACCTCAGTACCTTGTAGGCCCTTGGTCATGGCTGGGCCAAGCTACACACGCTAAGAAGTCTATTCTCCTATATTTAACGTTCAGTGGGAGTGACATGCTTCCCCCAAGGTGAGGAGACACCTTTCAGTTCTCTTAACCTCTCCTCATGAGTCAGCCCCTCTGCACCCATCATGCTTTTTGTTGTTCTCTGAATTCCCTCCACTTCACCAAGGAATTTCTGGCAAGCACACCAGAGTCATAGAAAGAGCAAACCCAGCCCCTCCTTCTTCCATGATGAGATGACCCAGACAGAGGCATCCAAAGCAAATGCGTATTCCTGGGGAGGATGGGGGGAGCAGAGGGGGTGTCATACTAAAGCTGTAGACAGAGGGACTGCCATGTCTCTACTCCATGGCAGGTGCCTCTGCGCACGCAACGCAAACTCATGCTGGGACTGATTCTCTATTGCCTTGCACCTAAGTAGTTCAGAACACCATTGCAGCAAGGGTGCATAATGCTGCTAAAGCAGATCCACTTCACTCTTGCTTTGCCCAGGTGTAAATTACTTCAAAAGTACAGGGGAAGGGAGAACCAGTTCCTGCTTTACTGCTTTACAGTTCCTGGCATATCTCAGTGTAAACTCATAGTTATGTTCCTGCTCCCTCTCACACCTAGTTCTCTTTCAGCATTATTGCATTCCCAGCTTATTCCTCTCATTGAATATCTGTGCTTTCAGGAAGGGTGCTGATAAATTGAAGAGGGTTCATAGAAAAAGATCAGAAAGCATAAGAAATTCAAGGCACTTGATCTATTTAGCTTACCAAAGAGAGGGTAAGGGGTGACTTGAATACAGTCTAGAAGTACCTACATGGGGAACAACTATTTAATAATGGGCTCTTACCAAGAATTATGGTGGATTCTCCATCACTGACAATTTTCAGATGAAGATGGGCTGTTTTTCTAAAAGATCTCCTCTACCAATGATTTGGGGGTAGTTTTCTGGCCGGCGTTATACAGGATCAGATTAGATGATCACAAAGGTCCCTTCTGACCATGGAATCTAGGAATATTCATGTATCAGGATTAGCTGTAGTTTTCCAGGTGACATCTCCTTTTGTTATTTCCTGCCCTTATCATATCATGTAAACTTCTAATTAGTATATTCTGTCCTTTCCTTTCCATGGGAATTTGAGCCCGGCATGGAATGGGGCCTAGACTAATGGCTAATAGCAATTGCCATGTGGTCACTGGGAAGAGGGAGTCATCAGAGTTATTTTTTTCTTTCTGTAGCGCCTCTGGAAAGGGGAAGGGATAATAAATCTGGTTGGAACTGAAGGGGGAATTTTAAGTCAGCTAAAAATAATTAACTGAGCGGATCTCCTGACTGAAGTAACTTGCCAGGAGATTTTTAATTACCACAAATGAGCAGACCTGTGCTTTTATATAGTATCCAAAGAATAACTCCCTTTAAATAGAGCTGCATGCCCAGCAAAGCCCCTCTGGTCATATTTGGACATCTGCACCGTGTATCGACTTGGCACTGTACATAGGGAGAGGTGACGTTTGTAGGTGGAGTTTGTTGTGTGGCTGGAGCTTAGAAAAGTTCCCCTATTTCCCAATTTGATCTCTGCAAACCCCGCAGCACTGTACAGGGACATTGGGTCAGGCCTGTCCCAGTGCGAAGGGCACCCCTTCCAAGTCACCAAGACTGCTTCCTGTAGCTCTAGATGTAGGATTCCTAGTCAAGTCCTGGCTGGACGAGTCCTGACCAAGTTGTACCTTGCTCAGCTCATGAGATCCAAGCAGATCAGAGCTCAAGGCCGCGTGGCCTTAGGTTGTTTGCATTCCTGCCTTCTCCTCTCTTTGACAAATGGTTCATTTTTGCTGCAGCAGTAAACCCTGCTGCCATTGTTTACCCCTCTGTCTGTGCACTCCTCAGCAGGAATGTCCCCTGCTCTGCAAACTCTGAGCCCTGAGCTAACAAATGGCTGAGCCCTCATCAATGCTCACGCTCTCTTTATTGGGAAGACCCCTGCCCCCGTGCATTAGGGGACCTGCCCAGCCAGTTCCAGGGAGGGCGGGCAGGCAGGGGAGCCAGGACGCTGACCCCTACCTCATGACACATCAAATGTGAATGGGAGGAGATGGGACTTCCTGGAGGATTAGAACCCTAATCACCAAGCCAACCAGCAGCAGCTGTCCTATTGCCCTCCACAAGAACAGACCCTTTGGGTCTAGTCCAAACATCACTCCACTGATGACCTTGGTCTTGCTTTTAAAAGCCCCAGTGACACGTCATTAACCTAAGGAACATTTCTTCAGTGCCCCCAACTAATCACAGCCTTTCGAATGACTAGCCAGCTACAGCCGGTTGTCACTGATGACAATACTGCAATCTCCAGTTGCTCCATCAGCCAGTGAGTTCAAAGCACATTACAAATGTTAGTCTAGCAAGCCTCAATATGCCCCTTGGAAGCACCTTGGTGTCCTTATCTCCTTTCTACAAATGAGGAAACTGAGGCACCGAGACATTAAGTGACCGACCCAAGGTCACCCAGGAAATCAGTGGCAGAGTCAAGAATCCTGACTCCCAATCCCCTGCTCTTGCGAGAGGACAAATTGTATCCCCACTTAATGCCAGCCCCTAAGATAAGCAGCACACTGAAGGTGAACAAGAGTCTTACATACATAGCCAGGGCCGAAGTCATTGAGGATGGAGAACAATGTCGCTCCATCTATGTGCATCCTGCTCACAGCCTTTGTGCTTGCTGTAGGATCAGTCCAGCGCAGTATTTCTGCCCCCTCCTGCTCCCACTGAACTCAGGGGGAAGTGTCCACTGCCTCTGAGAGTGAAGGAGCAGGACCTCTGTTTGTCGCACTAAAGGGTGCAGTTGTGTTCATAGAATCATAGAATATTAGAGTTGGAAGGGACCTCAGGAGGTCATCTGGTCCAACCCCCTGCTCAAAGCAGGACTAACCTCAGCTATATCATCCCAGCCAGGGCTCTGTCATGCTGAGCCTTAAAAACCTCTAAGGATGGAGATTCCACCACCTTCCTAGGTAACCCATTCCAGTGCTTCACCACCCTCCTAGTAAAAAACTTTTTCTTAATGTCCAACCTAGACCTCCCGCCCTGCAACTTGAGACCGTTGCTCCTTGTTCTGTCATCTGCCACCACTGAGAACAGCCTAGCCCCCTCCTCCCTGGAACCCCCTTTCAGGTAGTTAAAGGCCGCTATCAAATCCTCCCTCACTCTTCTCTTTTGCAGACTAAACAAGCCCAGTTCCCTCAGCCTCTCCTCATAAGTCCTGTGCTCCAGCCCCCTAATCATTTTGGTTGCCCTCCGCTGCACTCTCTCCAACTTGTCCACATCCTTTTTGTAGTGGGGGGCCCAAAACTGGACACAATATTCTAAATGCGGCCTCACCAATGCCGAATAGAGGGGAATAAATCACTTCCCGTGACCTGCTGGCAATGCCTCTCCTAATGCAGCCCAATATGCCATTAGCCTTCTTGACAACCAGGGCACACTGCTGACTCATATCCAGCTTTTTATCCACCGTTATCCCCAGATCCTTTTCTGCAGAGCTGCTGCCCAGCTCGTCGGTCCCCAGTCTATAGCTGTGCATGGGATTCTTCCTTCCTAAGTGGAGGACTCTGCACTTATCTTTGTTGAACCTCATTAGATTTCTTTTGGCCCAATCCTCCAGTTTGTTTAGGTCACTCTGTATCCTATCCCTACCTTGCAGGGTATCTACCACTCCCCCCAGCTTAGTGTCGTCTGCAAACTTGCTGAGGGTGCAATCTACCCCATCCTCCAGATCATTAATAAAGATGTTGAACAAAACCGGCCCCAGGACTGACCCCTGGGGAACTCCGCTTGTGACCGGTTGCCAGCTAGACATGGAGCCATTGATCACTACTCGTTGAGCCCTATGCTCTAGCCAGTTCTCTATCCATTTTGTGTTTTAAAGGCCGGTGCATCACGTTGTACTTCTGTTACCTCCCCCTGTCATTTTTTCTTCAATTCCTACTAGGTTATTCTTGATCTTCAGCTAAAAACCCCAAGGCTCCTTCCTGTGCCACACTCTCCTAAGCAGTGCAGGACACATGGACAAAGCCAGGCCATCATAAAGAGGGGAAACTACACAGCACAATGAGACTAGCATGCCTGGAAACCTTTGCAGATGCGTGAATACAGATCCACTCAAAGACCCATCACTGAGACACAACCAGAGATACACAGATATTCACTCACAGTCACTGGGAGCCACACAGACCATGCACACCACTAACACACTCACAATCAGAGATACACAAATGCTCACACAAGCCCATTGGAGGAGACACAGGCATGCACGCACCCGCACTGAGACCCAGAGACACATGCTTGCACACATCCATTGGAAGATACATAGAGCTGCAATGCACACAGAACCAGAGATCTACAATTACACACACGCATTGGAGACACATAGATTTACACACACACACAGAGCCATACAAATGCACACACATGAGACATAGAAACACACAAAAAGCTGGAGACACATGGATTCACACACAAACAAATACAAACATACATGCTCATGAACAAAATGGTGGACACATGCATATGCACATAGGCACACAACCGGAGACACATATGTACATGCGGATATACACACACAAAACCGGAGACACATGCACACAGAAACAAAAACACACACAACCAGGAACACAGAGAGACACAAGTGCACACAGAGACACATGCAGGCACTCGCCCACATCTTGAGAGAAACACAGGGCCTAGGGACAGCATGTTCGCTGAGGCCCCACTTCCTCCTGTTTCACTTTATTTACACAGCTGTTACAGATGTTTTGAGGGACCCCCTGAGCTCAGGGTCCCGGTACACTTGTCTCCCCTTCACTCCCTCTCATCAACCCTGTACACACCCAGTTTAGGAAGCAAGGACCTCCTCTGTCCGTTATCAGGAGCAGTGAAAGACACCGGCTGAGGATGTGAAGAAGGAAGAAGATTGCCAGTAACAGGACATCCTACAGCTAAGGCAGTCTGATCCATGGCGAGGGGCATCCAGGGCGTCCTCCGCATGGTTAGGGGATTAGGGAATGAGGCTAGGCGGCTGGGGCAGGGGCAGGAGTGTGTTTCAGTAACCCAGGGGCTGTTACACACTCCAAACTGAAAAGCTTAAAGCTTGTTAAAAGCCATGGTGCAGCATTGTAACCGGAGGGGCTGTGTTGTCATACAAATGAGATGAGTTTATTTTCTGCGCCGTACCATTTGTTCTGACAGGCAGGGCGGCTGTAAAAGCTGGCGAGGGCGCAGCGGGGGGCTCGACTCTGCGCACAGCAAGAGACCGAGGCGAGGAGAGGCAGAGCTGCACCAGAGTTTGGAGCCAGCCCAAGTCCCTGCCTCTGCCTTCTGTAAGCAACAGCCTTGCATAGACATTGAGATGGAGAGAGATGAACCAGCCGGCTGTAATATCATGAACAAATGCATCCTAATGAGAGGCGCCTGGGCCTCCCTCCCCCACCCCAGGCACACACCTCACATGTGCCCACCCTCGCCTGTCACCGCCACCTCCTGGCTGGCAGCTCGGAACTGCCCCATCTTTCTTCTAGCAGCCCAGGATGATGTATGATAGGCTTTTCCCAGCCCCATGCCATCCCAGCTTGCCCTCTGCCAACCTGCCGCTACTGGTTAATCCAACAGCAATAGGTACTGAGGTGCCACCTGTGCCCCCATGGTGGAATGGGCCAGTGGGTCTCCTCGCCGGTGCCCCATGTCGTTTGAGTTGTCGATGACCAGGGAAGGGTGTTTGCTTCATTTCCTGCCTGTCTCTCCCAGAGCTGGATTAATAATAGCAAGCACCTTCCACCCAAAGAGAACAAATGGGGTAGGCCAATACCTGTTTTACAGATAGGGAAACTGAGGCATGTGAAGCCATGTGACCAGCCTGAGATCTGACAGTGAGTCAGCGGGAGAGCCAGGTGTAGCCTGGTCTTTACCACTGGATAATACTCCCTCCCTTTGCAAACATCCATCTAGCAGTCATGGAGGTAGCACAGGGAGAACAGAGCTGGCACTGCCAGGCAGGCCCTGGGAGATAAAGGTGTTGAGGTGGCAGAGTGGTGACTGCAGGTCAGTAATCAGCAGCAGGGTCTTGTTTTCACATACACCATGCAATTTGTACTGGAGAAGCAGTTGTCCCTAATCATGACGCATGGCAGGTTGTGTCACTGCCTGCCCTCGTTTTCAGTGCAGAGATGTTCCCTGCAATGCCCGGAAGAGCCCGTGCCACTCTAAGCACCACAGCATGTCATGAAAACCAAACCCATGCCAGCATCTTTATGACTTTGATCCCCAGACCGGTGGAAAGCCGTGAAGCCAGCCTCTTCCAGCTGTGGAGAGCTTTGTGCTCACTGGAACAACCCCTTCCAGCTTGGAAATGGAGGGCACCACCTGTCCAGGAACTCCACTGTGATCTGTGAAGAACCCAGATATCTCCCAGCCTCTCTGCCCATGATGCCAACAATGGTGCCGATTTTTCAGGACTGAGCGAAGGGCCTCCCCCCGGCACCATCAGAGAGTGAGGACGTTTGATCACAGCCAACCTGGTGACTTAGAGGTGGAAGGTTCCATCTCGCACCACCACTTCCAGGAGTCACTCCATGAGCAACGGACGAACCCCCAAGGGCTTGGCGATGGGGGTTAGCTGATTATTCCCCACCATACAGCTCTTTTCCTGGCTTCTCTCAGCCGGGCTGGGAATCTCGCCTGGACAGGTGTCGTTGTGAGATTTCTCCCTCCACCTCCTGGTCACAAGCATGGACCCAACTGAGCCTAGGTGTAATATTGCTCAACTCAATGAACTTACACCCAGTGTGAATTTGATCCCACAGGGCAGCCTTGCCTCAGGAGTTTCCTACATGTTTCGTTCCAGCCCTGGGTATAACTGAGGAATGGCAGGGTCTTAGCCAAACAATCCCCGACCTTCCCAGAAATTAGGCTGAGGCTGTCCAAGGAGCCTAAGGGAAATAAGGACCTAGTTCCCTTCAGCTGCTTTGAAAATCCCAGCTTGCGTTTCTAGAAACGGGCCTTATTTTTCCCGGTCCTGTTTAATCCACCGCTACTTTGGTATCGTATGCAAGCGGGTACATGAAACTGACTTCTCTCCCCCACCTATATCAGCTGCCCATGCGCCTCTCACTCATCAGCTACAGCCCTGGGGCAATGCAGCGGCCTCTCCCATGACTTATGCAGTGGCAGCAGCTAAATCCTGGCTGGTTGGACACCCAGCAGCTTGGTTGGAGGTGGACGTGGACCAGCCCTAGCAGTTTCACTTGGTTTGCAGTCAACGGACTTGACATTCTAGGGGAATCTCCCCCCACCCCCATGCTACAGGACCCCCTTCTGACCTTAGATGCTCCAGGGTTTGTTGGCAGGGGACAGGGAGCAGCTGACAGGGAAAACAGAGGGAGTTCTCAATCGTCCGTGAGTTTTCAAGCGTGATGGCTGCCATCTTGGCTGACACACCAGAGATTGAACTGGGAACCACCAGAGCTAAAAGCGAGAGCTGCCTTTGATCCTCTGCGGATCAGGTCCAAAGGGGCACCTGTAATACACTCCGCCTCAGCTGTTTACACACACCACTTGTGTCCAGGTTCGCTGAGTGTTCCCAGCACGGGAAGAGGGTCAGGCCTGCATCAGGTCTCAAATCCAGCCTAAGCTGGCATGAAGCTAGTGCTGAATATTTTGTCCACTCCCCTGATGAGCTGTGTGCTTCAGGGAGACAGGTCAGCACTCCTGGAAAGCGGCAGCCACAGCCAGGGACACGGCTTATTTCCAGGAGTGGCAAGACCCATGTGCTGCTGGGGGTCTATTTCCAAAGAGCAATAAGTGGTGCTTTTAATTAGCACCTTCCTCTTCGCTTTCAGCCACGGGGTCTTTGGAGCATGCTTGTAGGGGAGACACCGAGAATCCCAGAGAAATCAATTTTAATTCAAACCAGCAATAAAAACCAGAACGCCCCCTGGGAGGCACTCCATGGGATCTCCTCGGTGCAAGCTTCCCCTGCCTAACCTTCGACCTCTTAATGCAACGGGTGAAGGACAGACCCTTGGCAAGGGATATTTTTCCTCTTTTGTTCCATTTTTCTCCCCTTTTTTGTCTCTCTACAGAGTGAGAAAGCAGAGGCCCGGGCCTGTAACCTCTGTGTGCCAAAAACTCCCGTTGATTTCAGGGGGAGAACTGGGGATGTGAAGAATGCAGGGTGGAGACCCACACCTCCAGGGGCTCCCGTTTCGCTCAGCGTGAGGAAAATCCTCCTGCTCTCCTCTGCTGGGAATGAACCATCCCCTGGTCAGAGAGGTGCTGCTGGCTTACCTCAGGCTTGGGTTTGTCATATCACGTTTGTAAAAAGGTGGATGAAACCTCTTAGGAAAACAGAGATTTTGGACTAAATCTGAGAACTCCCGTTGGGGTTTTGAGGCCGGATTTTCAGAAGAACTCAGCCCATGGGGTGCAAAGCTACTTTGAAAAAAATCTTTTGCACTAAATAACTTAGGTGCCCTCCACGACAACAGCATCATTTTCAACGCGTTCACCATTGCAACAGCCCTGGGAGGCAGGGCCGTGATATCAGCCCCATTCTGCAGATGGAGAACTGAGGCGTAGAGAGACTCAGTGAACTTCAACAGGGCCGCACAAGCAGTCCACGGCTGAACCGGGAAATCGAACCCCATTCTCCCACGTCTGAGGCTGGTGCCCTAACCAGTGAGTCATCCTGCCTCTGCTGGCCCAGACCTGACCCACCAGGAGCCGCTGGGTGCTGAGCATTTTTGAAAACCTCTCTCCTGACTCCCTGAGGTCCCTTAGGAATTTCCAGCCCTAGAAAGCCACGTATAGATCAGATTCTCAGCAGAATTGTGGAGTTTGCAGGCTTGCACAGTCCCTCTGGTGTCCATCCAGTACCCGGATGGGTCTCAGTC
The DNA here is from genome assembly GCF_026122565.2 of Emydura macquarii macquarii. Lineage (NCBI taxonomy): Eukaryota > Metazoa > Chordata > Testudines > Chelidae > Emydura > Emydura macquarii. The sequence continues at coordinate 1,223,224 of NW_027130204.1, read as the reverse complement.
CTTTGTTTCACAGCTTCAGGTGTAGATGAGGTGATCCAGAGGCAGGAAGCAGGAATAAAGACAAGCTGGAGCCACGCTGATGTGGTGCTTTCAGGTCAACACAGGCCAGGGCCCATGTGTGATGGGTCACAAGGTGAAGCTACAACACCAGCACCCCCGATACAATACACTGGCATTCACACTGCTATTATTTGGTCCCACAAGACCAATACAAAACAGTGGGAGGGGAGCAACAAGGGTTGGGGGCAGCTGGAGTGATTCCCTCCCTTCTTCAGGGCACGGGGGAGGTGGATGGAATCATGTAGCTAAAGAGATGTGCTTCCCACGGCCCTGCTTGAGCTGGATGCTAGAACTCAGGCACTTGAGCCGGCCCCAGAGGGAGTTCAGAGCCGGCCCACCATCTGCATCTTCAGCCTTTGCCACAACACCCTCCATGTGCCACAAGCTCTGTGCATCCTGCTTTCTCCATCCTCGGTGCTTGCAGCAGCATCTCCATTCTAGCTCCAAGGCCCAGCTGGGAGCCAAGGTCAGGAGTGGCTGGGTAGAGAGAATGCGTTCTACTAACACAAGGGAGGCACGAAGACACGGCCCCACCCTGCTCCCTGGTGCCGGTGTCTGCCCAGCAGCTGAGACTTGGAGGGGAGTCCCATCAAACAGCAAATTACAAACCCCACCAGAAATCTTCCTTGGCATTAACAAACCAGAGAAATTGACCCAGATGAGAGCAGCAAACCTAGGGGAATCCAGCGCGATAATGGATCTTCACACCTCGGTACCGGGGAGGCAACAGAGCAGAAAATACAGATGCTTCTTGCATTCGACTCTGTCGAGATGGGCAGTGCCGCGTAGGCTTGGGTATAATCATTAATATTAATGATTTAAAAGAAAGGGCTGCAATGACAGGCAAGCAGAGGGGAGTCTGGGATTAGAGCAGGATAGTCTGATCATGCCACTGAAGTCTTTGGAAAGGGGGATGCCACAGTCTGCCAGAATGCTGGCTCCTGGCCCAAGCACTAGGCGGGAGCTGCCACAGGCTCCCCGAATGCTGGCTGCAGAACCCACGCTGGGAGGCCAGAATCTTGGCCGGACAACCTGCCACATGCTCACAGAAACCTGCTGCCCTAATTTGTTGCAAGCTTGTCGAGTTTTGTCTCAGGAACCCATTCTGGGCACTAGCCAGCAGTCAGTGCAGTCTCACCAAACGCAGACGAAGGGTGCCCATGGGGTTATCCAGCCTGGGTTCTAGAACAGCCCCAAGCGGATGGAATCCTGCTTCTAGAACCCAGTCGGGACAGTGGCCAGAGCCTGTCTGCAGAACCCCTTCAGGCTCACAGAATCCTGCTCCAGAGCCCACTGTGGACTTACAGACTCACTCTGGGACTTGTTCAGCGCACCAGCCGAGTACAGCCCCAGAGTTCTGCTTCTGAAATTCACTCTGGCACTCCTGGGGGCTTGTGAAATTCTGGTCCCACAGCTCTTTCTGGGATCTAGCCATGACACCACAGCCTGGCAGGATCCCGGTTCCGAAACCCACTTCTAGGCAGGCCCAAGAATCACCCTGTGGTTGCAATGCACAGCCGCACTGCCATTTCCCCTTATTATTTAGTAGTAAAATGAAGTTGCAAAGCCCAGAGAGGCAGCGATTGTTCCTTTGGTGGAGCAGCCCAGCTGAGGTCCAGAGGGGAGACTCCCTGCTCACCAGGTAGTTATCTGCATCTGCCTCTTTAAATCCCATCAGCTTTCCTGAGCAGACTCTAATCAACTCCTGCTCGGCCCAGCTGCTGTGGAAAGAGAACAGCAGACAGCAGTGGCCTGGGATGGACCCGGCCCGTCAGTCCTTGGGGGCCTCTTCAATAGGCTTTAGAGGCCAAATGAGGTGTAAGTCTATTAAAAAAGAGTTTGTGCACAGATCTGAAATCCTCAGAGGCCAGTGTCCTGTCACTCTGGGGTGATTAATTTCATTCTGATATGTGCACTGCGGGGGGAACATAGGCAGGGGGGTCATGCTGATTGTAAGGAAGAAATTTTTCCCGCTTAGTTTCTTTGTGGGGATCCTGCTGTGCCCATCCCTCCAGCCCCCAAACATGGTCTCTCCTCCTCCTCCCCATCCCAGATCCCAAATCCCAGTCCTCCTGGCCTCATACCCGCCCCCCACATCCTCTTTCTCCCCTCTCCCATCATATGGCGTGCAGGCTAGGCCCACACCTCCAGCTGGGCACTCGGTGAGTCTACGGCAAGGGCTAGACTGACATAAGACAATTGCCACTCCCACTCGGCGCCTAAGTGCCTCAGTTTGGCTCTGAATGGATGCTGTCACCTTCCCCTCCTGTTGCTGCCCCAGCCCTTTGCTCTGTCCTGCTAGCTCTGAGGCAGCGGGTGTTGGAAGCCATTTTGAAGATGGCTGTGTGACATAGTGAGAAGCACAGTGCAGGGGCGTAGCCTTCCCCAGGCCTTTCTGTATCTCTCCCTTCCTCTCTCTGGCTGCGTCTATACTAGCCTTTCTCCTCTAAACTTTCCCACTATTGCTCCCAAAGTTTCAGATCCCCTCATGGCAGGGTTCCCATGGCCCCCAGTGACAGTGGGGTTTGTCTGATCCTACCAACCGCAGCGCTAGACAGCCCAGTGTTTAAAAGGCCAGTCGCTGCGGTGGCTTTGACTACACTTGTGCTCCTTCTGTTGCTACCAAGGGGGGAACTGAACCGGTTTTTGCCACGGTGAGAAATTTGCGGGGGATAGTGGCTAGTGTAGACACAATCACTCTGTGGCACATAGCCTGGCTGCTGCTAGGAACTGCTGCATAGTTTCCAAGCAGATGTAGTGTCAGCTTAGCTGGCCGATAGAGGATTCCCACGGCAAAGTGGGAGCCCCATTGAGCATAGAGGTGCCCAAGCAGCTCCTGTACCTTTCCGGCCTATGGCCTAGGGAGGGTGGCCAGAGGAAAGAAGAGATGGCCAGGGCATGTCTGAGGGCCAGCTATCCCTGGATCTCTTGGGGCTGTAGGCAGAGCACAACAATCCCATTTCACAACTCGCGAGACTTTGAGATTTGTTTTCATTTTATGTTGGAACAAAACCAAAAACCTTTCCACCACATCGGTTAGAGCAACCCTGAGGCTGCTCCCCTTTACACTGGAGAGTGATCCAGTCCCAGGGCAGACCCAGGATCGGGGTGGGTGGAGCAGAAATGGTGGCTTAAAGCTACCTTTGCCCCGACACCCAGGCAGAATTGAATGCTGCTTGGATGCAGCCCAAGATCAGGGCCCGGCTTTCTCTTGCATCTCTCCCCCTCCCTCACTCTTGCTCTCTCAGAAAATCCCAGGGGACACATTTCTATGACAGAATAAGCCTCTTTGTGAGGAGCAAAGGGAATGCACAGAGCCGCTAATGAGAACAAAACTGGAAAGCGAAACCTGGGAAGAGACTTCCTCTCTAATCAGAGACTGGCGCAGAGATGCCAGCCCCATTGGCCGCAGCACCTTTGTCAGCTTGCTTTGGAGGGGTGAGGGGGCTGTTTGTTGGGTGCCCCGAGCCCCCTGGCTCTCTTGTTTGCCCGGCTACTAGAACTCCCCTGCCTTTTTCAGGCAGGCGGCAGAAAAGGCAGCAGAACAGCCTTTATCATGCAAATAACAAGAGTAAATGGGCAAATTCCCCAGTGGGCACTTGAGTGAAATGCAGAGCTTCTGGCAGTGGGGATGGGGGTGGGGGAGAGGCACGGGAGTGGGGGCGCTTTATTTGCAGGTCTTCATTCTCATTTAACTGAAATGGCAGTTAAAGGAGACACCAGGGAGCCTCTCTCATCCTCAGCACTTCCCCGCCGCCTGCCAGGGGCATGGGCATTCAGGCAGAGAGAGATGGGGAATGGGAGAGGACACAGGACCCCAGAATTGCAGCCTTGACCTCCCAGAACACAGGCTGAGGCCCTGTTTGATAACCCCTCTTAGTTGCCCTATAAATGATCCCCATCCATGGGGCTGGTAGATCGTGGAGGAGAGGCAGTGAAGATGGGTGAGGGAGGGACTTGGGGGCCTTTGAGCCACTCTATGCTAAGAGTTTCTTTGAGCCATTCATTGCTGCCCTCCCTGCCTGCTACAGCGGACCCAAGAATGGCTAAGTCAGCAATTCCAGGCTGCAACCGGCTGGCTGCTTGCTCTGATTCAGCAACGGAGGGTGGAGATCAGGAACCGTTACATGGTATGGGAACAAGAAATCTAAACCAACAAGATGCTCCCCGGGATTAGTTCCTAAAGCATCCTCCTGCTGCTCCCCTGCTCAGGGCCGCAGGGCGGGGTATCTCGCTCAGCGAAGCAGCCCAGGCTGAGCGGCGTAAGGGGGTGGAGAAGAGTCTGAGATCCAGGGTGCAGGACGGCCAGCGACCTCTCCCATCTGTTCTGGCCACACCACAAGAAGGCCCCAGTTCTTCTAGAGAGGGAGAGTCATGCCATGGTTAGCACTGGGACTCTGTCACCTCAGCTCTGTTCTGAGCACTCCCACCAGATTGATCCAGAACCCTAGGAAATTCACTTTGCACCTCTGTTTCCCCTTCTGTCTAAAGGGGGTTAATACCAGTCCCCCAAGCACACCACCCCCTGATGGGTGGGGAGGGCTGTGGAACCTGATCCATCAATGTTTACAAAGCGCTTTGGGATCGACTGGCATGCACAGAGATTGTCTGTTGTCTGAGGGAGGGACAGATTTCCAAGTAGGCATAGTTGGCACATGCCATGGGGCACTGGCGTTCCAGGGGCACCTAAACAGTGATGGATTATCGCACGGGACAATGGAGCCCCTGCCCAGGGCCCCAGCCAATTTGGGGACCCTGCATGAGTGCCTGAATTCTGGCCCCGCCCCTTGCTCCTCCTCTTCCCCTGAGGCCCCGCCCCTTAGCTGAACCAGTCACCTCAGCCCCTCGCCCCCCAAGTCCCCCTGCACGGAACTGGCCTGGCCTGGCCAGCCCCTCTCTCCCCTGTCACCCCCCATGCGGAAAACACAAAGGTCAGCTGTAGGCTGGGGGTGCTGCAGATGCTGTGCCGAGGAGCGTGTAAGGTGTAAATCCGGGATGAGGGAACAATCCGCACACAGACCCAGAGAAGAGAGTGGACATCAAGAGAACCAGCCCGTCTCCCTCCCGCGAATAGCCAGAGATCAGCCATGCCAGGCCAGGACGGCGCTTCCCCAAAGCTATTGTTCCAGTGGATGGTTAGCGATTTCCAGATCCTCGCTGAGTGGGGCCCACGCCCCACTGCCAAGGCTGCTCAAAGCCATGGGGAACAGTGTCGGATTCAGTGTCATCTCATCACAGGTTGCATGCGTTGAGTGACATCTGAAGCACTTCGCACACATCCCCGGAGGTAAGAAACTGAGGCACACAGAGGCTATGTGATTGAGCCAAGTCAGTGACAGAGTCAAGATTAGAACTCAGATCTCCCAGGCTTGTGCTATTTGTCACCCAGGTCCCAAGCGCTCCTGCACCATGGCCAAGCTGCTGGAGAGCCAAGACACCCCACCCCCAACACTCAGAGCAGGGCGCCTAATTACTTGGCGCTTAACCAGCTTCAAAAGCCTCCCAGTTCTCCCCATGCCAGGACTTGTGTGGGAGGCTCAGCTTCCTCCTCTGAGTGGCCGTGGGGGAGACTCAGGGTCCCCTTCTCTGGCCAGGGGAGGCCTGGGGGCCAGCGCGCCAGCCTCGATTCATTTGGCATTCCGAGAGGCTGGTGCGCAGCATTCCTGTGCCGGCAGGGGGTAAATGAGAGCACAGACATGAGTTATGGGAGCACTTACGTTCCCAGATCCTCCCAAACGGCGGGAAAAGGACAAATTGTTTCCTTGGAAAGAGCTGGGGGGGGGGGTAAATGGGGGAGGAGGAAGCTGTGTTAAACCAGCTTCTTGGAGCAGAGACTTTGAAATTGAACTCGTAAAAGCTATGGGGGTAGGGGTGTGAACCAAGGGGGGGAATCCAGGCAGGATCTTTGGGACCAAAACACCAGCCTTCCTCCTGGGCTACCCAGGAGGTCAGACTAGAGGATCACATCGGTCCCTTCTGGCTTTGGAATGTATGAATCATTTGGGAGGAAGATCAAGAATTGGGACGTGGCAGGAGGATGCGTTTGTCTGGGAATCCGGCAAGGCAAGTCCAGCCCGTAGGAGTAGAAGGACTTCCATCCTGAGGAGTCTGTCCAAGGGGAGGGATCCAAACATTTTGGTGGATCTGGGCCTTTTTCAGCCTTAATTCAGCCCAGCAAACCCCACCTGATCAGGGACTTCGGCCAAGTGGCATCAGAAGCAAGGACCAGCCAGCTCTAACCTAACCCCACCCCACTGAGATGGCTGAGGCACACCCATGGCTGCATCCAGTGGAAAGGCAGAAGGGTTCAGTGCTGCCCAACAGGGACATGCCTGGAGCATAACAGCCAGCTCCAGCTCCAGGTTCAGACAAGGGGTAAATTCCAGGTCCCATTTGAAGATGTAGCATTCCCATCGGGCAGAATTACAAACCAGCCATCAGCTCGTGAGCAGGGAGAGCCCTGCGGGGCCATCTCCCTTGCGTGCCAATCTTCAGGCCATGGGGCTGGTGCTAACGGGGGTCAAACTAACCCCCAGGATTACCAGAGCCTGAATGGGATCCGGCAGAGCAGGGGCCTCAATGGCTGGAGTACAAGGTGGAAAGGAGCCAGAAGAACAGGGCCTGAAAGGGGAAGAGACTAGAGAGGTGGGAGAAAGCTCGGCTTATTCGCCAGGTCCTTCGTGATACTGTGACTTTTGCTTATCATCATGGCGTCCTGATACAGTATCATGTCGTGGCCCCAAAGATCTCCAAGCCATGAAAAGTAGCTCAAGCCCCTCTGATCCACCCCACAGGTCCACCCTTCTGGTCCACCATGTAAGCATGCTCCGTATGTGATTTTTTTCCAGTGTCTTTGTCTCGTCTAATGTCATACTTTGAGGTGGGTTTGATGTCCCATTAGCAGGGCCCCACCCCAACCTCCCTGCCCTCCTCACCCCACTGGAGACAGACAGGCCTACGGCAGGGCACTGCAATCCCACTGCTCCAGTCCGCCACTGGTGGGTCTGTCTCCGGCACCGAGCGAACATTGCTTGGTCTTATGCCTGTCACTGCCTTTGCACAGCTAATGTACCATCCTTAGCATGGGCACCACCCAGCCCTGGGGTACATGAAGTATGGCTCTGCTAGGCTCCACTGCAGGGAGGAACTCCTCCCCTCCCCACCCCCGACATCCGTGGCAATAGAGAGTGCAGGTTTGGGCCCTGGTTGATGGGGTATCAGAACAGATCCAAGCCGAAGGTCCAGTCCCTTGGCTCAGCAAGCAGTCCTGGGTGGAGATGGAGGATGGAAACCCGCCACTGTCCAAGGCTGTCCCCTTGCACGAATGGCGCTGGGGAGCATTAGAGAAGGTGAAGCAGTTGGGTCCCAGGAGCTGAGTGTCAGCATCCTCAGCATCCAAAGCCTTGGCTGGGATGGTTTAGTTGGAGCTGGCCCTACTGTGAGCAGGGGCGGGACTAGATACCTCCTGTGGTCCCTTCCAACCCTAATCTAGTTTTCCTCAGGTGGGTGCCGTGCCAGCAGCAGTTCACCCGCGAGGTCCCCATACTATCCTGTTCCTGGGCTCAGCAACCTGGCCAAATGTCCTCTTGGGTTTGTCTCAAACTTTGTCCCCGTGTTTCACAGCACCGGCTTGAATGCAGTTCCTCAACCTTCCCCCCCAAGCTGCACCCCTTTTCTTCTCTCACTCCTTCCCCCAAAGCTGCTCCCCCTATTTCCGGTTCAGCCTCCCACTACTGAAACTTCCCCTGATTTCCCTCTCAGCCTTGCCACAAAAGAGCTGCTGCCCCCCAGTTCTTCATGGGGCCCCCTGACCTCCCCTTCCCCAGTTCATCCATGCCCCACTTCCGCTCTCCACACCTCTGTCCCAGGAGCCTTCCTCCTCTCTGTCTCTGCCTCTGCCTCTGCCTGCACCTCCTCCCCTGCCCGCCCATCCACACGCACCCCACCCTGCTTGTTCATTCCTTTTCCATCTGCAGCTCCCCTCCCGGATTCTTCCCTGAGTCGCGGTGATAAAAGTGCCAGATTGGAGTTGCTGTGTAAAGAGAGTTCATTTGCCATTTGCCACCATATGGGCCCAAAAGCAAAATCGTCAGCTAAGCGATTAAATCAAGTATGTCGAACAAAATGTTATGAACTGACATTATGGGTATATAATTTTATGCCATTTGTTGCCATCTGTTTATCTAAACAACCCCCCTTCCACACAAACACACAGACGCCTCTGCCATGCTCGCCCGGCTCTCGGCACGGGGGTGACAGCACCGCTCCTGCTCAGTCTGTCCGTCCGGTCTTTCTGTCTGGCTGCCTCTGCCAGGGAGTCCGGCTTGCAGTTGGGCCACAGCTAGATCCTCCGCTCTGCTCTAGTACAGATTTAAAGGGAACCAGTCCATTTGCTTATGCCTTCAGCCTCTGTTGGGGTTCATTTCCCTAGCGGAGGAGACAGGTGTGTCACAGGGGTGGGGGCTGGGATAGCTGGTGGGGACAGCGTGAGCAGAGCGGGAGACGGGGGGGAGGGGGGCCTCGCTTGTTGCTTTGTTGTCCTTTCTCCCTTATTTCAGCTCCCTTTCTCTTTGTCTTGCAAGTGGGTCAAGCGCTCGTTAAAGGCCGGCACAAGAAGGCGCGAGATGCTAAGGGGCCACAGGAAGGCGTGTTTAAAATGGAACCTTACTTTGCGTTGGCCTGGAGCTTCCTCAGGGCTCATCCTGGCCTGCTTTAATGGATCATTTCGGGGCTCTGGTTAAAGTCCCGTTCTCTAGCCGGGCGTTGGGAGGCGCGAGCAGTGCAGGAGGAGGCTGGACGAGTCTTGCTGGCCTAGGGGCTGAATCAGTTGCTCAGCCAAGGAACTGTTTTAGGGAGCGCTGCAGGGCCCCAAAGACCTATTGCGCCATCAGAGATCAGGCCTTGCTCTCAGAGGCGGCAGATCTCCCCAGCAATCCAGACCTCAGCATTGCCTTGTTCACCAGGAGGAGATCTAGCACTGTGATTTCTTCGGGGTCCTGGGAGGAGAGGGCTCAGTCCTCCCAACTCCACATCGCGGCCGCGGTCAAGCCCCTCTCATCCCAGCTCAGCCTCTTGGCTGATGCCAGCGTCCATGCTGGTGATGTGTTGGGCCTCCATGGCAACCATAGGACTAGTCTGTATGGGTTTTGGCTTGGCACATACAGGAATTGGGGCTGGAGATAGTGGCACAGCAACCACCTGGGAATCTTGGGCAGATCATCGCTGCTGGCCCAGCAGGACATTATGATTGTGTTCTGTCCTTGAGCATTAATACGGGGTTTCCTAGATGGTGAAATTAGATAACTGGTGCTAAAGCGTAGTTTCTCAACCTGTGGGTACGTGAAACAGAGGCAGGGGGTACCTGGGGAAAAACAGAGGAAGGGGAGGTGGGCGGCACCTGCCAACTTCTGGGGAAGCCAGGCAGCAGCAACCCGCTTCCCACCCAGTCCCAGCTCCCAGCTGGGAGGCGTGTGGCAGCCCCTGGCTTCTGGGGAAGGTGGGTGGCAGCCCCTGCTTCCCGCCTGGTCACAGCTCCCAGCTAGGAGGCAGTTGGCAGCCGCTAGCCTCTGGGGGAGGCGGGCAGCAGCCACCCGCATACCGCCAGGTCCCTGCTCCCAGGTGGGAGCCCGGTGGCAGCCTCCTGCATCTCGTGAGCTGGGCTTGCAGCTGTGTGGCAGCCACCCGCAACCCAGCTCTGAGCCGAGGGAAAGCCTCCAGTGCCCCAGCTTGAAGATGGGCAGCAGCTGCCTGTCCACATCCCTGGGTCCCAGCAAGCACGGAAGCTTCCTCTGCCCCAGCTCGGATTGGGTGGCAGTTGCCCACCTGCTGAGCTGGCAGCCAGACAGCAGCCGCCTGCAACTTGCCTAGGTGGCAGCCCCCCTCCCTGGCTCTAAGTCCAGTGCCCAGAAAACTTGTCAATTTCACTGCTTTATGACAGCCCCAGATTTTACCAGTTGCCTCTTTTCCTGTCTCTCTCTCTCTTGGCAGTGGAGTGGGGTGAAGACCTGCGGGATCAAAGAGGAAGTCCAGGGGGCAGAGTTGACCCAGGTCTCCTCTTCTGAGTGGAAACCTCTGGCAAGAGCCCAGGAGAGAGAGACAGAAGTCACTGGGGGTGGAGCAGGTGCCAGTGGGGAGCCTTGACAGAAAAGAGGTGCTCAGCTGAGGAATGGAGCTGGGAAAACTTAAGAGGGATGAAGATTCAAGTTGGGAGACTCCTGGTGAAGGCCTCTGAGCCCCTGCCCTGGAAGGAACCTAGAGAGTCTGTGGGGCCTAGGAAGACAGAGAGGCCAGAGAACAACAGCAGCTACAAGTGGTTGGCTAGCAGGTAGCAGCATCCTTTTCTCCTGTCCATGTCTTAGTCACCTCCATGCGGAGTGCAAGGTGCTCAGCGTGGGCCTGCCCTTCTGTAACATTGGCACATGATAGTGGAGCAGTCTAGCGCCTGGGGGGAGCCAGTAGGAATCTTTCGATGGATTTCAGTGGGCTTGGGTCTGACCCCAAACACTGTGCAGTTCACAAACGGTTGTGCTGTGCTGGAGGGGTGGCTCACAGCCTGTCATGTTTGCCTGTCTCACCTCACCCTCGGGTCGAGGGATGTGCAGCATTACCCGGGGGGCACTCAGCCGCTGCCAGGCTCGGGATCCCTGAGCTCAGTTCTCATGCTGGTCACACCCAGGCTAATTCACTCTAGCCAGGCCTAGGCTGCAGGGCTGGCAGCTGAGTGGCTAATAAAGCCTCCCAGTGTTTGTGTGGCTGGCTGTACTGCTGTTCAGCCGGCAGAGAAACGGTGCGCTGTCCAAATGCAACCCCGTAAAGCCCCCGGGGGGGCCTGAGCCACTGCAGAATGGCGCAGCATGCTTGTTCAGCAGAGCCGATCAGTGTAAACACAGCCCACATGGGCCTTGAGGCCTGCACCGGCTTCCCATTTGCTCCCAAGGGAGTCTGAAGGCCAAGGTTGGCTTTAATCTAGGATGCCTTTCATGGTCTACCTAAGGGACCATCCCTGGCTGCTGCCATCTGAGGCAGGGCTCTCAAAGCCCAGGTGCTGGATGGGGCCAGCGAGGAGCAGGGATGGCTCACCCCTGACTGACCCCTGAAGCATGGTCCAAGACAGCTCTTGGGCCAAGCGTTTGGCTTCCTTCTGGCGTAAGGGGGAGAGTGCTGGGGCTGGGGGGGCAGGTGGCGGAGAGGCTGGCTATCCCTGCTGCCCCTTCTAAGCAGTTGTACAAGGCAGATACGCCCAGAAGCTGCTGCAAGGAGGTTAACAGCCTTGCTTGTACTGCAGGAGCCTCCTTCCTAATGATCCCGCAGATCCCAATGTGTATCTGCCCCAGGGAACAACATGTCCACAGCACAGAGCCCCCCGCACCTTGGAGTGACAGCCCAGTGGAGTGGAGAGCACCACCTGCCAGGTCACCAGCGCCGCTGCTCCAAGCACCCAGGGGTCCACCAGCCAGGGATTAGAGCATTGGGGGGGCAGGGAAGGGCAGCCCCCTTCATCTGGCTAACCACAGAGGCAGTGCTACCCCGCCTCCCTGGGGAGCACCAGAAGCATTTGGAGGAGCAGTATGCCGAGTTGGGGGGTATGGGAGTGTGTGCAAATGGGGGAAGGCAAGTGAGTGTGTGAGCAGGGGTGCATGGAGGGAATGGGGGTGAGTAGCGTGGGCGGATAGCTGGGGAGCATGAGTGAAGGCGGGGGATGATGGGTTCAGCAGGAGATATGCCGGGCTGGAGAGGAGGCCATGACTGGGAGGACACAGTGTAAAGGGGGACTTTGGAAATAAATAAATACTGTCTTCTCCCACCCAGCCTGTGGCCTAGAAGGCGAGATGGGGTCTTTCTTCCCCACCTCCACTGTTCTAGTCTCCAGCTCTGGAAGTCTGGCCGCAGCATGCATGCTCTGAAAGCCGGAGGGTGGGGTTAGAAGGAGTCATTTTAAACAGTCACTCTTTAGTGACTAGATTTCCAGGGTAGCCTCTGCCCATATCACACAGCTGTTCTCACTGAACACAAACTTGGGCTCAAATGTTTTCCCAGCACCTAGGGCAGAGCTGATGTCCAAGAAGATGACATGACACAGAACTCAAGAAATATTTTGCTCGTGGCCTTAGTTCCTAAGGATACCATGGAGAACAGGGCATGCTGGAAAGAGCATCCATATTCACAGGCAGTAAAATCAAGGACAGCAGCTAGAAGGAGAGAGACCAGATGCTTTTCCCAAACTGGCAATTCCCCTGAGCTCCGTTCAGGAGAACATCAGCTCACGACAGATTCCAGAGGGCTCTACAAGGTGACAAAGGGGCTCACTGGCACTGACGTTAGGGTAGATGATCTGCTAGGGTAAGAAGAAATGTGAGTGGGTCCTGAGAGAATCATAACTGTTTAGCTGGACTCAATGCAATAAGTTCAGCTGCAACTCAACACTCATAAAATGCAGCTCAGAGTGTCTCAGATGTTGGGGCTGGTTGAATGGGAAAGCCTCCACCCCATCATAGCTACCCAGTCTTGGGTCTGCTAAAGTGATCAGAGGTACTAAATACCTTTGAGGAGCTGGGCCTAAGCCACTGGATACTGACTCTCCAGCTCCAACAGCACTGCTTTACCCTCATGCAGATCAGATCTTGGAAGCCAAAGTTTGGGTGCATTTGTTATTCTCTATGATGGACTCGATTGGTGCCTTCTACTTCCAGGGCAGTACAGGAATGGGACAGAGGTCAAAGACAGAGAGTGGGAATGGGACAGAGGAAACCTTTAAACCCTGGGGAATAAAAACAAATGGAAAGAAGAAGCCAGGGCTCCCCACTCCTGTCTTCAACCTTCATCCACAGCCTCTAACAACCCAGGATGGCTGAGTGCTGATGTCCCCATCAGGGACCCATCACCCAGCTTCCTTTTTATTGGCCTGAGGCTGTTCCATGAAGTCAATAGGAAAACTCCCATTGACTTCAACACTAGCAGGGTCTGTCCTATTCTCTCTCTTCTGGGGCAGTGGATGACACTGGGAAGATGAGCTGTGTTGGTAAGGACAATATATTGGCCTTCCCCGTCAGTGTGGCATGGCTAGTGGAAATCGACTAGCTTCCCATCTCTTAGGAATCAAGGGTCCTTTGTTTAATGCAGCAGCAATGGGAAGGATACGTGCAGCATTCAGAGACAGCGAGGTACGAACATTGAATTCAGTGTCCAGATGTTATGTGGCAGCATCTTCCAGCATGACTAAAGTGATCCCAGAATGGGTGTTGCTTGCACAGATGGACGGACAGAATGACAGGTAGGCCCCGCAGGGTGCAAACCGCCTCCCACAAAGGAAGCACTAAAGCATTCTACTACTACTGGATAAGCGGCCAGGAGCGCCCCTTCTCCATCTCCAGGGAGAACGCAGCTGCAGCCAGGCTCTGCAGGACCCCTCTATGGAAGGAGCGAGGATCCAGCAGGCCAGCTGGATGAGCAAAGATGTCATTCCAGAGGAAAGCTGCTGTCATCCCATTAAAGATGAGGTGAAAGGTAGCGGCGATGAAAGAGTGGGAGATATTTCACTGGGGGAAATGGAGTGGCACCGAGCTTCGAAATTGCACTGCGTGAGAATATTAATAAAAAAGTTAATGACGCAATGTACTTTTGGCTCCACATTAATTACACTCTTACATTTCGGTTCTTAATGCATTTTGCACTAGACTTTATTTTATATTCCAGGAAGGGGAAAATATAATTACAGCTTTAATTTCTATAGCCAAACCCTGATAAGATCACAGCTGTGGAAATCTCATAAAAAGCTTTAAATTAAGTTTTAAAAAAACGTCCCCTTCTCTCCCTTCCTCCCCCACTTCTCTCCTTGCCTGAGATGGGCATCAAGAGGTGTTGAGAGGGTTGGGTTAAGTCTGTACTGATGTTCTCAACTCCAGCTGGCTCTGATAGAGGGGGGATTCATTTGTCTTTCTCCTTCATATGAACTAACATCTCAGCTGGTGCCACTGCTTCTATGTGTAGTGGAACTAGCTAGCCATTATAATAGCACATGCCAGCCTCATTGCGCTCGGTGCTGTACAAACAACTAGTGAGAGGCACTCCCTGCTCCAAAGAGCTCACAGACTAAATGCACAGGACAGAAAGGGAGTGCTGGCATCTCAGGTTTGCAGATCGGGCACTGAGGCACGCTGCGGTAACACAGCAAAGCTGGGGTAGATCCAACATTGTAGCCAGTTCTCTTGAGGCCTAGCCCAGCATCTCAGGTACAGACCGTTCCGCCCAGCTAGCAGAGAGTGTGGCTCCAATGAAGCCCTGTGATACTGAAGTAGGCTTCCCAGCCTAGTGTGCCCCATTGCAATAGGGAAGCTCCAGCATAGAGCCCCATCTTCCTGCTCTGTGAGCAGCCTGTGCCCTCTAAAGGAACAAGTCCCTGTGGTTCTGTCCAGACGGCGCTGGGGCTATGGGAGCCGGGCTGGTGGACGCAGGGTTTCCGAGCCTGCACTTGAGCTTCCACGCTGCATTGTAAATCTGGGCTTGCAGTTGCTGGACCCGGGTCTCCACAGAGTGCTAATCTGTCCATACGGCACCCACCTTCTGACTGAGGGCTGTGGCTTGGGCGGTGTCCACACTGCAAAATGACAAGGCCTGGCCCTGTGTCCTGGTGGGACCGAGCGTATGGCTATCCTGTGGTTACAAACCCCCCGACCCCCAGCCTCAGAGCCCAAACATCTCCATTGCAACTTTATCACCCCGCAGCGCACGCCTGAATCAGCTGTGCCGTGGGTCTGTCCTTGCAGTGTAGACATACCCTCCGGCTTTGACCCAGCCCCTACCAGGGGCCTAGGGCCCATGTCCTGAGTGGCTGCTGACTCAAATCAGACTAATTTGTGTGTGGACGGGAGCGGCATGTGGGCTTAAACTTGAGTCAGAGCCTGGCTTAGTGTGCTGTGTGGACATACTCGCAGTGACCATGCTCAGGGCTCATTCCTGCAGTGCCAGGGACAGTTCAGTGGCCTCTGCCTCCCCTTTCTCCAGTAAAGCTGCCAACGTAGCTGCCTGGCTGCAGGCCAGGCTTCATCAAACACCCTGGCTGATCCGGGCCAAGGCCTTTCTTTAGTCGAGACAGAAACTCCTCACCGGCTCCCCCTCTATTCTCACCAGCAGCCTCTCACCAGTTAGACCAGTGGAGCAGCCACTCACTCCTCCAGAAGCCCATGTACAAGAGAGGAAAACACGGTCTAGGGCGTTGTGTGTCCGAGGTGCGATGGGGGCGGAGAAGCCCACCCCGAAGCCTGTACCCAGTGAAGGAGAGAGTGAAGAAAGAATCACTCAACCCTGATTGTTACCTCCCTCCAGCCCTCTCTGGGCTGATCTCCATGTGAAGTCAGTGGAATTACTACTAATTTACAGGTCTGCCCAGGAGAGCAGAATCCAGCCCCGTTTCTCCTATGTATGCAAGGAGCCTGATTTCACTCGAAAGAGAGCGAAAGAAACAAAGGCAAGGAGAGAACAGGAGAAAGGGTGAGAGAGAGAGCGGTTCTAAAACCTCATTTTCCCAGTAATTTACTCTTCTATTCAGTTGAGTCCTGCTGCTCGTCAGCCTATTCCTGGTCCAATATTAGATATAAACAAGTAAACTGTGTAATGGATCACATTAAGCAGGCCCTGCATCTTGAGGCAGGATTTAATTTGCATGGCAGATTATCTTGTCTGCAGTAGGAGAGGCACCCTGGGGCACCGACTGCATTAATAGGATCTAGTCTCTTAAAATCCATTAAGTCAATTGAGTGGACCCCTCTATAATCTCATTTCAAATCCGGCGTGAAAATGCTTAAACACTAGCCCTATGGCACCGACGGCAGCGAAGTGACTAACAGGCCGCTGGAGACTGCGCTGTGCCATATTGCTTGCCTGCTGGGAGCGGGGAAGGGGGGCAGGGTTCATTCTCTCTCCGCAAACTCCATTCAGAAAGATGCCGACAGCAGGAAGCAGCAGGGAAGAGGTGAGGCTGGGCGGGGGGAAGAGCGAGGAGTTTATTCCCACACGATGGCGATGGGTTGGTAACAGGGTGAGCATCAGTCTTAGCGCCCAGCCCCAGAGCTCTGAGAAGTAGAGGGTGGAGGTGCGGGCTACACATTTCGGTGCATGAAGTGTGGGGAGTGCCAGTCTCCAGCGGGTGGTTGCTTTTGGCTCTTCATAGTGCAGAGAAGACTATCTAAGCCTTGGAAAGCACGCTGGAGTGGTACTGAGGGCTCCGGAGTTCCATTCCCAGTGCTGTGGGCTGACCTTGGGCAAGACACATCCTGCCCTCTGCCTCAGTTTCCCCATCTGTGCAATGGGGATAATGATACTGCCCTCCTTTATACAGCACTTTGCGCTCTATTGGTGAGAAGAGCTGTATGTGAGGTAGACGGTGTTATTGAATGGGAGCCCTGGGTGGGAGGGAGAATTGTCGATCATGCTCTCATGTCACGGAGTCCTGGTTTAGGTGCCGTCCTCTGGTGACTCTGGGTGCCACATTAGAATGAGCGCCTCCTGACACAGAGGAACACCCCCATGCCAAGCGCAGTAAGCAGCCGCTGAGACACCGGCCCCTCTCCCGGCTGTGCAGAGGGCACTCACCATCTCCCTGTCAACCACTGGGGAGTGCAGAAAACTCCAGGTTGAAGGGAACATGAAAGGGAATCTACTTCCTCCAAGTGCCCCTTCCATGGGTGCCGCATTCAAAGAGCTTCTCTATGGGTGCCACTAGACAAAGCAAGGCAGGCTTCTGCCCCACTCCACACGGCTGTGTGGCAGTATGAACTTCAAGCCCATCTGCAGAGATGCAGGCAGATCCAGGCACATGTGGGCAGCTCCGTACGTTTGTGCAGAGGCCCAGGTCTGCAGGCACAGCCTCAGAAGCATGTGCAAAGGCCCAGGATCACACCTCCAGCCCCCCAGTGCAGAAGCCCAGGGTTGTGTGCACTGTGCATGCTCAGGGCCAGAGATATGTGCACAAGACCCAGATGGTCCCTAGCTGTTCCCAGTCCACAAAGGGCATGAGTTTGTTACAGTAGCAGCTTCAGAGCCTGCCTCTACAGATCCAGTTAGTTACCTCCAGCAGGCTCCGGTCCAAGAGGGCACAGCTCTTGCAAAAGTGGAGGCTCCTCTGAGATCTGAACAGTCTGTGATCCACTGGGTGTTACGTGTCCCCCACTGTGCCTGACCCAGAGAGGGTGGCTCGTTAGCTCAACCTGTCAGATCTGGAGGGGCCTGGTTCAATCCCTGGTGTGGTGGCCATTCTAAAGACATAACTCGCGCCCCTTAAACAACTACTAATTACTGTTTATAGCTCAGCACCTTCTAGATGATGATGCATCAAAGCACTGTGCAAAGGGGAGTAAGCAGCTTGCAAACTCCTTTTACCAATAGAGACAATGAAGGCACAGAGAGGTCTAAACCCTGGTGATTAGCCCAGGTCACACCGGGTGAGAATGGCAGGAACAGCAGTCAAACCCAGCTTCCTGATTCCCAGTTCTTCACTCTCACTCTGTAGATTGATGTATAGATAGATTAGCTACTGGCTAATATGCGGTTGGATAGATAGAGAGATTACTGGCTAATATGGGATTAGATTAGATTAGATAACTGGGTAATATGGGATGGTTAGATAGAGAGATAACTGGGTAATAGGGGTGTAGCAAGGGGGCAAGGCCTCCCTGTGAGATGGACAGGGAGGGCAACCTACCCACCCCCTGGTGGGCGGAACCAGAATAGCCACGCCCACCCCGCTGGAAGCAGAGGGGCAGGACAGGAAGTATAAAGGGAGGGCCGCCAGCCCAGTGGCTCAGTTGGGCAAGAGCTGCTGGAGGAGAAAGAGGTCTCCCTGCTAGTGCCAGTGACGCTGCAGAGCAGCCTGAGCTGCCAGTAGCCATTTACCCCGAGGAGACCAGTGACGACCCTGACTGCCAGGTACCCTGTGGGAAGGCAGGAGGGAGTAGCCCAGGCAAAGCAGATGACGGTCTTACTGTGTGTTTTTCGGATGGGCCCTCACTGACCCAGTGCCGGAACCTTCCTCCACCATTAGGGCTGTGAGCTGGGCTGCAGTGGAGACAGGCTGGGGTTCTCTGCCCGGCCCTGCCTGACGGCTAGGGCCCTGAGACAGATAATTCCCCCAATTTCGAGCCGGTCTCTTCAAGAGCAACCACAAAGGGGCATGGCCTCCCTCCCTAGTGAACATGGAGGAGTGGCCATGACCCCCTATAAAGGGATTAGATTAGATAACTGGCAATATGGGGATGGCTAGCTAGATTAGATTACTGTAAATCTGCAGATGGACCAAGAGCGGATGGATTATTGGCAATATGGGGATGGATAGATAAAGAGAGAGAGATTCTCCAAAACACAAACTCTGCCTAACTCTGCTCCCTTTCAAGTCATTGGGAGTTTTCCCTTTCAGCATGGAAGTTTTACCCATAACTCCAGTGGGAGCAGAGCGAGGCCAACCCTGAGCACTTTGGAAAATCCTGTGCATATATTCTGTGGGGCAGGGACCATGTTCCCGTTATACGTGTGTGTATAATGCTTAGCACGAGGGGGCCCCATTCTTGGATCAAGGCGCTTAGGCACAGCCATGATGCAAACAACAATCAACGAAGAGTGGCAGACAGACAGCTAGACAGATGCTGAGGCCTTGCCAGACATAGAGCTATCAAAAAGGAAAACAACACGATGGCACAACTTACAAAAGTGAAATTGTAACGACCAGATGGCCTCTATGCAAATGCTCTGAAGAAACCGATTTATAAAGGAGCTACTCACAAAAATATGTAATTTATCATTGAAAACAGCTCCCTCCCCCCCTTGGAAGACAGCCAGTGCCGTGCGCCTCTTTGGAAAGCGGGGCTACGGGCAATCATAGGAATTAGAGACCTCTGAGAGCCTCGTGCAGTACCAGGAGAAATCGCTGAGACAATCATTAAAGACAGAGTTATAGAGCGCCAGGCTGGGTGAGTGGGAAGCCGACGCGGCTGGTCTCTGTGTGGTGGCTCCCTGGCCTATTGGAGTTCCTTGGGAATGTAAACAGAACGGGAGAGGTGGTGCGGGTTAGAAGTTACTTCGATGTTTGAAAAACCCCATGGAAAGCCCTGCAAAAATCCCAGCCCCCTCTCACCCGGCCACGTGTGCCACAGCCACCCACCACCCCCTGTCCACCCTATACATGCACCCATCCCACCATGCCCCTCTGCCAGGCAGGGCAGCCTCACTCCCCAGCACAACCCCCGACTCCCAGCTTGCACAGCTGGGGCTGGGCTGTGCCTGGCTCTGGAGCGGCTCAAGGCCCAGGCTGCGCAGGGGCCAGGCACAGTCACTGTTCCTTCAAGGCCCTGAGCCCAGAGTAGCTGGCTCAGAGAGGGGGCAGCACGTTCTGCACCATCTGTAGAGCTGATGGAGCAGCTCGTGCATTCTGCCTACCTAGGCTCCATCGCCACCCAGAGGTGCTGCTGGGACCATGCTGCTCCATGCCGCCCCTTCTGTGGGGCTGGGGCTGAAACGCACACCCAGGCCCACCACCTTGCCCTGAATCGAAACCTTGAGACAAGCTGTTTGCGAACCATAGAGCAAACCACACATCCAGCCTGCTCCCCGTCATCCGCAACGCCCTGGCTACTGCAGCTCCGTCCCCTCCCTCACAAACCGCAGCATCATCCAAGGCTCCCCAACAAACCACAGATCAAAGGCCACCCTGTGCCAAACCACACGGAGTCGCTGGGGAGAGAGAGAAGCCGATTCTCACTCCGCAAGGCATGCCCGGACAGGACTGTGCTGCTCTGGGAGAGGGAGCCTTTTCCCTGCCACGCACCACCTCGTCATGGACAGGCACACCAGTCAGGGCACCCTTCCAGCAGGGCGGCACAAGAGGTGAGGAGGCCAGGAGAGGTGCGAGGAAACCCTTTTTTCCCTGGGCCCCTCTGTGCAGGGATTTGATGAGTCGGGCCAGTCCCAGTGCGTGGCTACATGAGGAGCTGGCTCCTAGGGGACACTTTGGAGGCAGCAGAAGAGAAGCGAGGTTCTTGTTTGTGCACCCTGAAAAGCAGGGCTTGAAATGGGCCAATCCACAGAAGTCCCCCCCTCCCCACAGCTGTCCTGCTGTGCTCCAGAATTCCAGCTCACCTTTGTTTTTTAAAACGAAGTCTATAGCCCTCACGGCTGTGACAAAAACTTCCTAAATGTGCCCTAAGTGCAACCGATGCAGCCACCTGGGTCTGCAGAGAGCCTGGAACAACAGCTTGCAGGGGGGCGAATTGCCCCACTCCTCTCAAAGGCTGTTCGCGCAGAGGCCAATGGCAATTCGATAAATGCAACACTGGGAACATTTCCCTGCTCATTGGACGAGTACAAAGGGAGGGGAAGATGGCATGATGAACCGCTGGGCAGTTTACACTGCGCGCACCCAACAACAGCACATTGTGGTGCGAGAGAGAGGGTGGGCTTGGGAGATGCCACCACTGGGGTTTTTTTCCACCAGTCAAGAAGGCACCAAGTCCAGGGAGCCTAGCAGGATGTCAGCAGGGCTGGCCTCAGGGAAAATGGCACCCTGGGCAAACTTGTATTTTGGCACCCCTGGCCCCTGCTGCCTCCCCCCCCCCATCATCCCCAGCTCCCACTGCCTCCCCCACTGCCTCCCCCATCTTCCCCGGCCCCCACTGCCTCCCCCACCCCTCCCCCATCATCCTAGCTGCCACTGCTGCCAAGGGGGAGCCAAGCCTGAGTTTCCCAGCAGAGCCCAGAGAGCTGCATGACCATATTCTGCACTGTCTGCTGAGTGGCAGGGTGGGGAGGCAGATTTTGTGTAGGAGCCTCACTGATCTTTTTTCCCCTGCATTTGGCCCCTCTTAAAAAGGGGCAGGGATTTGATGAGTCAGAGGGAGGGAGGCAGCCCATCCCAGAGAGCTGCTGTGGGATTGCCCTCCCGCTGACGCTGAGCAGAGAGGAGAGGGAGGACCGGACTGGACCGGACCGAACGGAGAAGAGGGAAGAAGTACAGGGAATAACCCTCCACTCAGACATCCCCGCCGTGTCCCATCCTCACTTCACAGGGCCACAGACGCATTTCTGACCTTGCCTCCCAAACCATTCTGCTCCCCAGCCTCAGTCACCACATCAGTCTGAACAGCCTGCAGCCTTGCCTGCCGGCGCCAGGGTGGAGTATATGTTCTACTCTGGCTCTACGTTGCGCCGGGGGGGGGTCTCCGATGGGAAGAGACCTACCTGCCCTAGTGCTCCTCAAGCTAATGTGCTAAAAATAGAGGGGCTAGCCACACAAGTGCTGCCCTGTCCAAGACCCTAGCCTCTCCCACTGTCCGTGCTGTAGTGACTACACCCTCTTTAAGCATCCTACACGCGCCTTGTGAAGGACAGCAGAGAGCCAGCACAGTTGGCCATTGCTTAGTCTAGACACACAGGATCAGAACCTCAGTGGTAGGTAATGGCCTCATCGGCTTTATCTCCATCAGCTGAGGAGTGGCCTGCGGCCTGCGTTAAACCTTCCTGTTGCCATGGGTCGGTGGCGGCCATGTAACCTCCTCATGCTGCTCTGCTACGAGCAAGAGGGAAAAAATTGGCCCCTTGAGCTGGCCCCCTGTGGGCTGCGTTGGGAAAACAGCTACCCCCAGTGATGGCTGGCACTTCACAAAGAGCTGTGTCAGTAGGGCACTGGTACCAAATCCAGCAGAGATTCCTCAGGGGGCCATGGGCCTGGTCCAAAACGTGCGTGGAAGGACTCCCACTGATGTCAGCGGGCTCCGGCTCGCTGCTAGGTTTGCCTGTAGTGCCCTGCAGCCATGGCTATGTGCTGAGGATATACCTGCGTGCAGTGGCTACGGAAAGTGTCCAGGGGCCCCCAGTGAGCCACATCAGAATGGAAATGGATAAGTGTTAGGAAATCTCAGTGTTGGACCTGTCTTTTCACCAATGGGATGCTGGCACTGGTTTCTGAGGGGGTCATCCCACTTGTATGAGGCCACATCAGTAACCCATCTAGCTCCAGGTTCTGACTCAGAGGGGGAAGGGAGAATGAGGATTGATGTTAATAATGATGCCTTGCTCCTATGTACATATGCCATTGCTTCCCAAACCACACTGGACAGCCTCTTTTACCATCACCAGGAAACCGGGGGGGGGGGGGGGAAGGCGGACATTTATTCCTGGTTCAAGTGACAGATCAGAGAGTTAAAACATGAGGACTGGCCACTGTTCCTGCTCCCCTAGCTAGGGCAGCTGCAAGTGTCATTTGATGTCCTTCGTCCCGTCTAAAACCGCTACACTACACTACACTCCATCCTTCAACAGAGGTCCCACAGATTAACAATGTGGCACTGTCT
Source organism: Emydura macquarii macquarii (assembly GCF_026122565.2). Taxonomy (NCBI): domain Eukaryota; kingdom Metazoa; phylum Chordata; order Testudines; family Chelidae; genus Emydura; species Emydura macquarii. Next base: position 1,200,833 of record NW_027130204.1, on the reverse strand, counting down.
TTGAACTGCGTTCCTCCTGCTGTCTCTTCAGTTCCACTGAGTGTTCCCTTTCCTCTTGTTGTACGGGGCAGACTAAATCCGAGCACGTGACTGGCCAACCCTCGATACCACATTCATTTTGTTAGCTCATCCCTCTCTGTGCAAAAGGGTGACAGCTGCTAACCTGAAAACGATGCCCTGTCTGGGTCCATCCACCTGAACAGGTTCCCTTTTCAGTCTGTTCCACCCATGTTCAATCTGAGCAGAAGTCAAGAGTACAGGAAATCTCACACAAAACCCCTCTCCCATGATACAAGGCTTCCACACCCAGTTTCACAGAACCCAGATCACAGGCTTTTCTGGTGCTTGGATGAACTCGGAGACCGATACCGTGGGCCAGAGAACGTCCTCAAAATAATTCCTAGAGCAGAGCTTTTAGAAAAACATCCAGCAAGAAAGGACAAGGGGAGAGAGGCGGGACCCCATCTTTCAACAAGAGTTTGTGAGAGAGGAGGGCTTTTGGGGGGACCACCAAAACTGGCGTCTTTCATTGCCCCACCTCCCAGCACGCCAAGGTGCAGTGTTACCTCCTCCCCCCGCCGCCCCGACCCCCGGCCGAGGTATTCCCGGGCTCACATATAATGCAGGTTTTCATGGCGTGCCTGCTTATCAGGACCCTGAAACTATGTGAGACATGCATGCAGACAATGGGCCTGTCTCTCAGCCGCCGAGCGCGCTGAAGGGATTCCTTTCAGCGCTCACAGATTGCTCTGTGTTCCCTTAATTGACAGACCCGGCCAAGTCTGACAGCAGTGGCGTGCAGCTGGGGCTGGCTGCGCCGACTCAGGTAGGCC